>NW_023270807.1:50439396-51023411 GCF_011800145.1 Mirounga leonina | reverse complement strand
AAAGAAAGAAAGAAAGAAAGAAAGAAAGAAAGAAAGAAAGAAAGAAAAGAAAGAAAGCCTGTGAGAATCTAAAGGAAGAAAATTCTGGAAGACAGAGCGGCAAGTGTCCTGAGAGGAATGTGCCTCGTATCTGAGGCAGTGAGGCCTGTGGAGCGGGGGCAGAAAGAGAGGAGGTGAGCATAGTGAAGGGAAGATGGATCAGGTGGAGCCCTGTGCACCGGACAGGGAGTCTCACTGAAAGCTCATCCTCTCTGCCACTGACTGAAACACACAGATATGTTCAGAGAGTAAATACCAAAAACTAACTCTACAATTTGTGGTGAGTTTAACAAAAATGGTTTTCTTCCAGAAATGACAGAGATTTCCATTTGTCTCAGCTAGTTTTTCATTCAAATAGTTTTGTGTCATCTGCACAGGAGGTATTAGTCTCTCAGTGAGTGAAAAATATGTAATCCTAGCTCTTTAAATGCAGTTACACTCAAATTTCAGGTCATTAGAAACATTATGGGAAACACTATGAATACATATTACAGGGTCCCATCCCCACAGGTCCTGATTCAGAAGTTCTAGAGTGGGAACAATAGTCTTTGTATTACCTGACACTCTACTTCGCTTTGATTGGTAGTCCAGGGGTCAGAGATGAAGACTCACTTATCCAAGTGGTGTGTTGTACCTTCAAAACAGTCACAGGTTACACACCCTCAGAACTGTGCTTCCACTTGCGAATACATGATTATAATTAATGAACGTTTGAGTCTGTGCTAATTTAGTGCTGGTCTTCTCAACCAGAGGAAGTTAAACTGATAAAGTTTACACCTGATATACTTCTCTGTGATGTAGAAGGAGGCAAGATGGTTTGCTGAGTGAGAAGGAAGGGAGTAAAGAACTGGGAGAGTAAAATTTAGGAAGTCGTGTATGTGGCATAGGAGAAGTCAATGGTGCAAGAAGGAAAACTGCAGTAAAATTGCCTTGTGAACCAACCATCTGTGCTAAGTTCTGTTGCACAGGATTCTCATAAAATCCTTTCACGTCCCACAAAGAAGTGTGTACAGCCCATTAATGAGTAACCAGAACTTTAAACAAGAGGGTAACTTGTCTGGTTATTCAGGTAGAAAAAATTTTGTAAAGCTGAGCTTCAAACCCACGTCCATCTAATTCTACGGCCATGTCCTGTCACTCATCCTCTCTGCCTGCCTCAGGAACAACAAAACAATTTTCAAACAGAAGAGTGACCCCAGCTGTGTAAGAAAGTTTTTACATTGAGTTGTTGAATTCCATTCTCCACGTATTGGTCTTTGTCCTACTCTTTTATTTATTTATTTTTTATTTTTTAAAGGTTTTATTTATTTGACAGAGAGAAAGACAGCCAGAGAGGGAACACAAGCAGGGGGGGTGGGAGAGGGAGAAGCAGGCTTCCAGCAGAGCAGGGAGCCTAATGCGGGGCTCGATCCCAGGACCCTGGGATCGAGACCTGAGCTGAAGGCAGACGCTTAACGACTGAGCCACCCAGGCGCCCCTGTCCTACTCTTTTAATTGAGATATAATTGACACGTGCTATTATACCCTACTCTTTCCTGATCTCATTTTCATATCAGTTCTATAAAGATAAGTTCCACGTTTCTCACATCTACTATATCCAAGACCAGTTCTCAGTTTTGAAGTACTTTGGGCTACTCCAGCTGTCATTAAATCCTTGTAGAAATACCTAGGTTTTTAACATAGTTGGTACTCACTAATGAGTGATCTTGGGCACGTTACTAAACCTCTGTGTGCCTTATTTCGCCCATCCATTAAATGAAGATAAGCATGGTACTAATTCAAAGAGTAGTTATATAAAACGTATGTATGTACACATACACGTGAAGTGTTTTATATATATATATATATATGTGTGTGTGTATATATATATGTAAAAACCTTAAAATCGTGCATGTAAATGATAAGTACTGTGTAAGGTGTACCATAATCATTATCATCACCATCATCATCTGTGGTTTATAATTATATTGAATTGACTCCAGCATTTGTGTTCCTTATTTTCTAAATTATATTGTTTTAAGTAAGAATTTCCCTCCTCCCTAATTAAAAAATATAAAAATAATGACTAATTATATCACACTTCTACTCTTACAGAAAAGAGCCGGTTCCCCATAGTTTTTCACTAAAAGGAAAATGTTTCTACATATCTAATTTAATATGTAAAAGTATTATCATTTTTGTATTCATTTCTTTATAGAATGTAAAGCATAAACCCAAAGAACTGAATAGGGACCAGGACTCATTTCCTTTTTTGAAAATTTACAGTGAAGCACTTTAATTTGCCTTGGAAAGTTTCCTAAAGGTGATATTTTACATTTAAACTAGAATGGAGCATAAGGAATTTTTTTCTCAGGAAGTACAGAGGAAAAGACTCCCCAGACCTTCGGAGCATCACAGAGTGACCATTTTCCACCCAGCCGAACAGTTCTAAGATTGTTTTCCAGCTCAGACTGATAAACAAGGATTGCTTTTCTCTGGCCAGGTGACTAATCAAGTGACCTATAGGACCAAGAATAGCTAGAGTTTACTCCAGTTAGAATAAGCTCTTTAAAAAGGCAATTATTCAAGAGTCTGATGGATTTGTAAGTTATATGTAATAATAATTTTATATAAGAACTAAGCCCTAAAGCACAAGTGCAAGAAATATTTTAATAATAATTCAATAAAGAGGAAAATTATATCTTAATTTAATCTAAGTAATAACTATTTTTAGACTGACACTGATGCTGAACTTCTAGAATACACACTATACATTCAAATAATTTTTGAATCTTGTTAAATGCCTTCTAATGATGATGAGTACTTTGAACCCAGGGCAATATAATGTTTCTATGTTTAGATGGTGATATGACAATGAAAGATAGGAAATTGTATTTTACTCTTTTTAGCTATTGAATTCAAAAGAATTAAGTTGTCTGAAAGTAATGAATTAAAATGGACATTTCCTTAAGTTAAAAGGAGCAAAAGTAAACTACATGAAAGACTCTCTTTACTTCTAAAAAGTTAAAATTACTGATTTTCACATTTTAGTTAGTATATTATATCAATATGTGTTGGCTTCAACTGGATATGACTTTTATAAATATTGATTTGATTAGTAACTAGCTTTGTGGATGCAGACAAGTCATTCAACCTCTCCAAACACCAAATTCTGTGTCTATAGAGTGAGGTTGCACTTTCTTCCATCCGTAATTGTTTCAAGACTTAAATATAAGGCATGTGATGTGCTTATTATACCACTCAGTATATAAATATTAGTAATTATTATTGTATTAAAAGAGAAACAGAAAAGTATAAGCTGCAACTGAAATTATTTTTATTGATATACAATTAAAATAGGGAAATATTTTTCAAAAAAACCAACGCCTTCTCATTTTTACTGTTAATGTTTCCTTGATTCAACTATGTAAGGAGATTTCCACTAATGGAATAGAATTTCTTTTTGCTTCTTGTCTGTTTTCTGATTTTTATTAAAATCTTATCAGACAGTGGATAAGAATATGTAGCTTATTCTCATATAGTGTCATTTAAACGTCCAAATGTAAATCTACAAAACTGTAATCAAGTATAGAATACAGTACACTTATCAACCTGTCTTTACTCCATCTGATTCTACTCCCTGGGTTTAAAAAAAGAAGCGTAAGATAAATCAGCTTGATTGTTCAGAAATCTTCATTCTTAGGGCTCTGGTATCTTATTTCCCTTTCCAGTATGGATGAAAGATGTCTTAGTAATATTCTCTAGTCATTAGGTGGCATTGTCCAGTGTGACTGAGCTCAGAACCAAGGGGAAACCACATATTGCCATTAGCTTCCCAAGGTTCATATATTGGGTTGTGTGTGCGCTGCAGGCATTCACCCATAGTACCTTCAGAGCTGTTGTTGTATTGGTTCTCAAAATTAACTATAAATTTTAGATAAAGGAATCTCACCATGAAAAAAAGAAGATATGGATATGGAATGGGAAAAGAAAGGGAAAATCCTGAAGGACAAAGTGAGAGGCGTAAGCCCTGCTGGCTGAAGAGCTGAGAGGTAAAGCCACTCATAGCCATGAGCGTATGTTTGCACATTTTCATTTCTAACATATCATGTCATTCTAAAGAGAATCAAGGAACTAAGGAGAAATGGTTAATTGAAGGGTCATGGAGGAAAAGTGCAACTAATCCGGAATACTTTATGGTGCTACAAAGTTGTAAAGTGCTCAAAAATAACAGAAACATGTCAAAAACATAAAGGGCTTTCAATAGCTAAATCTTGAATAATGTGAGCATCAAAATAGTGATGGTAACCAATTTTGTATTAAAAAAGAAAAAAAAAACATATGTGTCCCTGTGAAAACTAAATAAATAAATAAGAGGAAGCTCTTTCTTACAATAAAATGGAAAAATTATCCTCATAAAATCTTTTTTTTATAATCATAGAGACAATCGATTCAAGGAGAAAAATCATCAGTGTATGCTAAAACTAAAAAAAAAAAAGTTTGATGGGGGATAGAATATTTATAATTTCAGTGTATGTTATAACTGATTTTTTATTAATTATAAGAAAAATGATAACTTTTCAGTGAAGCCTGGCAAAAACACCTTACCAAAAGTCACCAAAATTAACATTACCAAATAGTGGCAAACTGACATCACGTGTGCCTTGCTGTGATGCACTGAGATAGACAAGAAATCACTTGTATTTCTGACAGAAACACATAACCTGCATCTATCCATGAGGCAACACGGAGAAAAGAAACAAATTAAGGAACATTCAATAAAACTATTGACTAACTCATAAGAAATGTCAGTGTCATGAATGGCAAAAGGTGATGAACCATTCCAGAATAAATCAGAGTTAAGATACATGAAGCCTGTATTAGAAGAAAAATTATATATAGGACTTTACTGGGACAATTGGCCAAATTTAAATATGGACAGTAAATTAAATAATAGCATTTTAACAGTATGAAATATTTTATAATAACACTGTATATAAAAGAATGTACTTTTTGAAGAACACATACAAACCGAAATATCTAGAGGTAAACATTCATGGTATCTTTAATTTACTCTGAAATTGTTCAGCAAAACTATGTATACACATTCACAGAGGAAATGTGACAGAAGTTAACAACGGGTGAATGTGAGTGAGGAAATAGGAAGTTCATTAAAGTATTCTTGCAACTTTTTAATTCACTTGTAATTTAAAAGTTCAAAAAAGATTGAAAAAAGAAAGGAGTGAGGTACTTTTCACTCATCCTGAATTTACTATGGTACATTACCCAAGGGTGGGAGTGGAGTCTGTCAAACAAAGGGAAAATTATACATTTTTAATCATGGCACCATAAATGCCTCCTGTCCATCTCCCTAAAAGATGTGTTTTCAATAAAATGTTACTCATGTATATAGTTATTAAAATTTTCAAACATTTTGTCATTTTCCTGAGCTCTATTTTACTATTAAAATAGTAATAATTACTCTAAAAATGAGAGTGCACAAGAATTTCCCAGAGAGGGGCGCCTGGGTGGCTCAGTCGTTAAGCGTCTGCCTTTGGCTCAGGTCGTGATCCCAGGGTCCTGGGATCGAGCCCTGCATCGGGCTCCCTGCTCGGTGGGAAGCCTGCTTCTCTCTCTGCCACTCCTCCTGCTTGTGTTCCCTCTCTCGCTGTATCTCTCTCTTCAAATAAATAAATAAAATCTAAAAAAAAAAAAAAAAAAAGAATTTCCCAGAGAGTTTGTAAAAATGAACATTCCTAGCCATGGTCCCCAGAAATTGTGACTCCATAAATGTGCTCTGGGCACAAGCATCTGTATCATGAATAAGGACTCACTCCAGGAGATTCTGAAACACATCATCACAAGAGATATGCTGAAGTGCTTTTGAGCTTCCTCCCAGTGGAAGCCAGCTGAGTCTCACTTTTGCCTAGGAATAAATGCAAGCAGTTAGCAGGAGACTGAAGAAAGTTTTTTCCTGAAACCCAGAGAGCAACCATTCTGGAGCAGAAAGGAAGAATCTATTCCATTTGGTTTTATTCTCTAGGACTCAACATTTAACTTCTTCTACCCTCAACAAAATATTTTGAACATTTTCCTTACTAATTCCTCATCATCTTCTTTCTGTGGCTAGATATAAATTAGGGTTTAAAAGTGTGCTTGAGGGCGCCTGGGTGGCTCAGTTGGTTAGGCGACTGCCTTCGGCTCAGGTCATGATCCTGGAGTCCCGGGATCGGGTCCCGCATCAGGCTCCCTGCTCGGCGGGGAGTCTGCTTCTCTCTCTCCCACTCCCTGTTTGTGTTCCCTCTCTCGCTGTGTCTTTCTCTGTCAAATAAGTAAAATCTTTAAAAAAAAAAATAAATAAATAAAAAATAAAAGTGTGCTTGAGATTAGAAATTATAGTCATTCCCTTTCTAGCGATTAAAAATATGGGAAAATTGCAAATAAGAAATACCTGTGAACCTGCCATTTAACGTCAAGTTATTGATATTTTTGTGATTGCTTTCTTTTTTATCAAAAAATTCTTTCTGTTAGGGGAGCCTGGGTGGCTCAGTTGGTTAAGTGTCTGCTTTTGGCTCAGGTCATGATCCCAGAGTCCTGAGATTGAGCCCTGCATTGGGCTCCTTGCTCAGCAGGGAGCCTGCTTCTCTCTCTCCCTTTGCCTGCCACTCCCCCTGCTTGTATGCTCTCTCTCTCTTCAAATAAATAAATAAAATCTTAAAAAAAAATTCTTTCTGTTAAAGTTAAAATTCCTGTTGTTTGACACTCCAGGTAGCATTCCCAATACCCCATTCCCGTCCCCAAGAGACAACCATTGTTTGGGATGCAGTGTAAACACTTCTAGTTCATTTTCTTTACCTTTATGTATACATATATTCTCATAGACAATATATAGCATTTTTGAGTGTTTTTCTTATTTACATAAATGATTTCAAATTATGTGTTTCATTGCGGTATTTGCATCAGTCAAACTATTTTTAATCTATTCATGTTGACAAAGAGAACTCTAGTTCAATCAAAATGCATTTAAAATAAATGTGGCTTAAAACGACACATTGACATACTAACTTGAAATAATGTGTATTTATTATCTCACAATTTCTATGAGTCAGGAGTCCAGCCATGGCTTACCTGGTGCTTGCTCTGTTCAGAGCCTACCAGCTGTAATCAAGGTGACAGTGAGGGCTAATGGATTCATGTAGAGATTGAGATTCTCTTCCACACTGATGTAGTTTTTGGCAGAATTCAGCTCCTTGCAGTTGTAGGGTTGAGGACAGCAGTTCACTTCTACATGGCCCTCTCCACCGGTGGTTCATCACAAGACAGCTTAATTCTTCAAGGGCAGCGCGTCTGTCTTCTGGTGTGTGTGCTAGTAAGCCTGAGTGCTATAGACACAGGCAGTCCTCTCTTTGCTCAGTATTGTGGGAATATACAACTGAGAGTCCAAGCTGAAACCATGCAGAGTGATCTTAACTATCAATGATCAATTACCATTTTCATTACTATTTTTTGTAACTTTTACAAATTTTTGTCAAAACTTTTGTCAAAACGTTAAACACTCTTTTTAAAAATTTTTTATTGTTATGTTAATCACCATACATTACATCATTAGTTTTTGATGTAGTGTTCCATGATCATTGTTTTGTGTATAACACTCTCTTACAATAGGTTAAAGATACATAGAAAAATATTTTAAAATAGTAAAACTAAAATATAGTTAGAACTGTAATTTCAAACAGTAGAAATATTTAGAACTAGTGTTTGATTTCTTTGTAAAAAAAAAAACTATCAAGAATAGTTTGAACAGTGCTTGCGTTCTTCTCATCATATAACTTCTTATATGGAATAAGCATCCTTTTCTGTGTCTTGGTGAAATATCATAGTCCTTTCTAAGTTTGAGTCAGCTTCCAAAATTTTAACCTTTGTAGCTTTAATATCATGAGATATCTCTAAGAGTCCCTTTAATGTAAAATATTCCTCCAGTCTCTTCTGCTGGACCTCTTCATGCCTTCGATCACAACCACTTCCGTCATTGGTGTCAATTAGTACACCTTCACTAAGTTCTTCATTGTGCATATGCAGAGTCTCTCCTTTATGGTCATTTTGCAATTCTGTATCTTCCTTCAAGAAGTTTTTAATTGGGTTGTGTTCCCAAAATGACTTGTCTCATCAACATAAAATATTTGATAATCATTAAATCCACCTTAGCCAATACTTGGAATCTGGTTGCAAATTTTACACTTGCATTCTTATTGGCTCTAATAGCTTCACCAATGTTAATGTTAATCATGGTATTTGACTTCTGACACAATGAAACCAGCCTCTACCGGCAGTAAAATTTACTGCTTCAGCCTCAGTAATTTTCTTCTTCTTCTTCTCCTTTCTTCTTCTCCTTTCTTCTTCTCCTTTCTTCTTCTCCTTTCTTCTTCTCCTTTCTTCTTCTCCTTTCTTCTTCTCCTTTCTTCTTCTCCTCCTTCTCCTCCTTCTTCTCCTCCTCCTTCTCCTTCTCCTCCTTCTCCTTCTCCTTCTCCTTCTCCTTCTCCTTCTCCTTCTTCTTCTTCTTCTTCTTCTTTTTGTTTCCAATGAGGCAACCAAATTCAATACTTTGGCCTGAATACCAGACAAACTGAATGGGATTGTTACTATTATGATTACAGTCAGTAATCCAAAGTGGAAGTAAGCAGTTCATTTCCAGTGTAATTTTAACTGAAGATATTAAAAGAACTTTGCCTTTTAAAAAATATTTTCATGGCATTTTTTCAATGTCAACGACATGTCATTGAAAAAGTACCTTCATTCAGGGGTAAGTCTTGTCCTATTTTTACTTCACTCTGTCTGTATTCAAGTATTTTAATCAAATCCAATTTTACTCCCAGTGTTTTCACTTTTCATTTGCTTGCTATACTTTCATCTTTGTTAGTCAACTGCATCTATTAATGATCCATTTCTATAAAATGCTACATGATTTATTGTGGGGGGACAAGGAGACAATACAACTACATGCTTTGCTGTCTGTGTATGGAGTGAATAACCAATTACCAACAGACTTTGAAAGAAAGTCAGTGATTGGTCACTGATCATGATGTGTGTCTGCTACTTACACAGTGATATGTAGACTGAAGAACTAGCAGCAAATTTTGATATTTTTGCAGTTAGTCACAATGAATGTACAGGAAACTATTTAGATTGTATAGTTGGAAGACTAGTGTTATTTACCTAAACTATGGTAAATGAATTTGTGCATATTTCAGAACTGTGCAAAGCAAGGATTGCTTGTACATTGTCACCTGACCATACGAGTGACATTCTATGACCTTTACCATATTCTGTTGGTTAGACACAGGTGATAGGTCCTGCTCACAGTCAAGGAAGGGGGATTGTACACAGCATAATACCAGAGTAGGAGGAGGGAAGACTCATGGAGGCCATCTTGGAATTCTGCCTGCTATAGCATTTATAATTTTGTTAGATTCTGCTTAATTCTGTAGCACTATATGTTCTTACCAGGAATAAATGACAGTTCCTGCACAATTTCATTGAACCTTGCAATTATGAGACATTTATTTTTGCCAGTTCAATAATTGAAAAGAACAATCTTTGTTTGAAATTGCATTGTCTTGATCGTCATTAAAATTTGGTATTTTTTATGTTTTTAGCCAATCTGTTTCCTCTTTTTTGAATTACTCCTATTCATTGCTTATTTTCTGATCATTGATAGTTTTCATTTTGCTTCCTATGGGTAGTTTATATATTCTAGATAGTGATTCTTAGTATATTATAAATGACAAAAATGTATCTCCTCAGTCTGATCCTTACCTTTAATTTAACCATGTCTTTTATTTTATAGAGGTTTTAATTTGAATGCATTACAATTTATCAGTCTTTCCCTTTGTGACATTTTAAAAATACTGCCCAAGCCCTAAATCAATGTCATTATTTTTTCTTCACAGAAAAATAACACCAAACTATAGAATTAATAATTGGTTGCTAAATCATGAAAATCATTATAAATGTGTCACAATAACTGCTTTAGATTCTAAATAGTCAAAGTTAAAATTTAATATCAAAAGCAAACATAAAATTAGGAAGAGTTAAAACAAATCATTATTTGCTGTATTAACTGCATTCTCCAAAAAATAAATAATGCTTTCTGACAACAATCCCTTCTAATAGGACATAGGCAGAAGATACCAAAGACAATTTCAGATTGAGCAGAAAAGGAATATGACTAAGATATCTTGGCAAATTTACACCCAAAGTTAAATGAAAAATGACACTATTTATTTGAAAAATCTCAAATGCATTCGAATGGCAACATTACCATAAAAATTGTCCACTACACGCTCAAAGCATCACTCTCAAGTTTGGCCTGGACAATTTCTTTCCTAGAATATGAACTCTGTTTTCTTTTCTTCTTTTCCTTTCCAAGTAGGTTAATACAAAAGCACTTCAGATAATAAGAAAGCCAAAGGATTGAGTCTTTTCATCAAAACATGAAATGGAAATGCTATGAAATTAAAGATAGAGATCTGTTTATTTGTATAGAGACAAATTAAAAATGCATCTGTAAAACAAAGCAGTCAGCTTTTTTGTAGTTGGTGTTCATCTGAGCTAATCTAAGACACATGCGTGCGCGCTCACACACACACACACATGCTATATGAAATTTTCCCATTAAAAAGTAATTAGAAATGACTTCTAAAAATAGCCTCCCAGGGGCACCTGGGTGGCTCAGTCGTTAAGCTTCTGCCTTCGACTCAGGTCGTGATCCCAGGGTGCTGGGATCGAGCCCCGCATCCGGCTCCCTGCTCGGCGGGAAGCCTGCTTCTCCCTCTGCCACTCCCCCTGCCTGTGTTCCCTCTCTCGCTGTGTCTCTCTCTTCAAATAAATAAATCTTTAATAAATAAATAAATAAATAAATAAATAAATAAATAAATAAATAAATAAATAAAAATAGCCTCCCAAACGCCCAATGTATAATTTCTGCAACTCCTTAATCTTATCAAGTTTTTGTTAAAACTGTCATTATACTTAATGGGTTGTACTTCTTTTTTGTTTCTACTAAATGGTTCTAAGAAAAAAAATATTCTCCTGTTTTTAAAATAAGTTTAGCTTATTTAATACATATTGTTTCACATAGAAAATACGCATACCCTTAAAAAATCTATTTCTGTTACCTATGTGCTCCGTATCAATATGCAAAGAGAACGCTGTAATTCGGTAAGAGTCTCCACAAGGATCCTCTTAACAAATCCAAAGTCTAGATATCTAGTAATATAACCCGAGGCTGCAGAGTTTCTGCAACCCACCCTACTGCCTTGTGGATTGCAATGTATTCCCCGTGGGCAATACATCAACGTCTGAAATCCTGAATGGAAGTTTTAAAAGAAAAAAAATTTTCAGACATATAAACTTCAAAATCAACCTCCAGATAGTTTCAATGCATTTTAAAATTTCAGCCTCAGAAATTCTCTGTAGGATTTTCTATCTTTTTAATTCTTTGGTCTAAGAAATGTTCAGTAGAGTGTTTTCTGTTTGCTCTCTTTGAATTTCCCTTATATTTTCATCAGTACCATTTATGAATGACCATTTATTTTTGAAATTTCATTAAATGGCAAAAAGTGCAGGTGTTAAGTGTTAGAAGTTAGTTGGACAGTTAGGTAGTCAAGGCCAGTGTCCCTAACAAGAAAATATGGAGTCAGGATAGTTAAGATCAAACAGCACTAACATCCTGTTTTGCAACTTAGACAAGATCCCACTAGCATTCTGTTTTGCAGCCTTTGCAGAAACGACTTTTGCAAAATGTCCTAAAATAAAACAATTAACCACAAAGCATTTGTCACCATCATGGCAAGGGGCAGTTAAGACACAAGCCCCCAGACGTCAGCCAAAAAAGGCCATCAGCATGTAGACACTAACCTAATAGGCAGAGAGATGCATGACCAAAGCCCTGATTGGCATGATTTGGAATACCCTGATTGCTTAAGATAGTTCCACAAAAGAGCTCATAAAAATCCCTAAACATAGAAACTCTGGGGGCAGCTCTCTCAGGTCCCCCTCCCTCTCTGGGAGATTTATGCTATTGCTCAATAAACTTGATTTGCTGCCCACCACTCTTCTTCTGGTATCTTTATTCTTCGAAGCAGCATGACCAAGAACCTCGGGCACTAAAGGCAGAGAATCCCTGAAACCTAAGAAGTCTTTTCTAAGGTAGAGTCTTGCACAGCACTGAGGGACAGAAATGTCTGAGGAATGAAGAATTGCCACAGAATTACAATAAAGTAGGGAATTGAGACAAGCTCATTGTACTTGCTCCTCCAAATCCATTCCCTCTCCTGGGGTGGGGGGCAACCTAAGGGGATTAAATAGGAGGGCTCCTATGCCCTCAGACTTCCAGTTATGTTGGGCTGATGGAAATCCCAGCAGAAGATGAAAGAGAGGGAAATGTGTTCAGGGTATTTGTTCCCTTGGCTCTCTTATAAGTCACTGCTCCTGGCAAGGTAGCCAATTTATACTCTTCCCAGGTTCCTAGAACTGCTCTCCCCACCCTCTTTCCGGCGAAAGTGTGGTAACAGCTTGGCAGTTAGCAGTTCTGTGTTATTCCACTATCCTTCGTGGTTCCCACACACTCACACTTTTTAAATAAATTGCCTTTTTGCAAATAAACTTACCTCAAGTGATCCCATTTTAAGTATGCCATGTTTTTATCAGGACTCCTGACATTTACTATAACAAATTAATCTAATTAAATCAGTGATTCTGTAGGCAAATTATAGATAAAATTTACACACACACACACACACACACACTTTTTCTAATTCAATCACTCCATGACCACTAACAGTATGGCAACTGTTTTGAGGCATTTTGACTTTTTTTAGTGTCAAAAAAGGATCTTGAGAGGTTCAGATTGTGTATGCCAGGTTGTGCCTATAACATAGAAAGATGTTGGGGTTCAGAGTCGACAGCCAAGAAAGAATTCTTGAGACATCTTTGGTGCAAAAAGGTGGTTTTATTAAAGCATGGGGACAGGACCCGTAGGCAGAAAGAGCTGAATCGGGGTCATGAAGAGTGGCCGATTATATACTTTCAAGTTGGGAGGGGCTTAGGGATAGCGTTAAGTCTCTAAGGAATTTTGGAAGCACGGTTTCCAGGACCTGAGGGGGCTAGCTATTGTTGGGAAAAGGTAATTTATTACCATCTAATAAAACCTGAGTCATGAGACCTTTTAGATGTATATGGGTGGGCCATATGCTTGGGGGATGATTGCCAACATATATTTTGGGGGGTAGAGATAAAGGAAGTTTCCCAAGGTATTTTTATATGTTAAAGTAGACTTACAGGATCCTGGGGTCAAGCTAAGATTACCTTCCGCCTTTAGCAAAGTGTTAACATTGAGGCAGCTGAGTTCCTAGAGGAATGTCACTCTGCCTGTTTTAAGGACTTGGGAATAGGCCATGAGGGGTGAGGAAATTTAATTTTTCTTCTGCCTTTGTTTCCCACATCACCTGGACTAGTCACCTGAACTGAAGGAGCTCATCTTTTCTCATGCAGATTGTGAGGCAGGAAAGACAGAGCACGTGTTGGGAGTGAAATATTAGGGACTAGGAGAAATAGTTGAGTTGTGCTTAAGTCATTCCCTAGAGGAGCCACAGGGATAAATAACCACCCCTGTAAAAGAGCAGCAGTGACGGCATGAGCAGAAGAGAAAAGCTGGCTCTGAGACAGGGGAGTTCTGTGGTGTTATAGGGACTGTGCTGGTGTCAAGTGCTAATGAGAGCTCTGTGGAAAGTCTGACCTGAGGGGTGCAGATCACCAAGTGAGAAATTTATGTGGACTATGGATCTACTGCTGGAAAAATGTCACCAAGGACTTCCTGAGCTGTTGTGAGAGAATAGGAGGAAGGTAAGGAGGTCACTCCAGCTTTCTACACAGAGTAAGACAAGCTAGCTTGGATGGGCAGTTTATGTGGGGAGCAGGAAAGTGATGGATGCCCTTAAGTTCAGTCCTCCAAGGCAAGGGTCTCAGGTGGAGGAGGATAAGCAGATACCTTCTCAATATTTGATCATGGGCCTAATAACAGACACTAGTCTTGTCCTAAAATGTGCTGGACCCCGCTAGAAAGCAAGGACCATCTCCTAGTTTCCATCCTTTTGGAATCCTATTTCTAGTATATTCATCACAGCAGACCTGACTGACAGAGACAGGATCAGATGTAGCCTGGCTATTAATGGGGAGTGCCTGCAAGGGACAGGAGACATAAACATTCTCCAGGTAGAGATCACCAGCCCAAGGTAAAAAACAAAACAAAACAACACAACAACAACAGCAACAACAAAACCTCTCCCCAAAATGGTCTCCCAGTTGAGTTGGCCCACTCTCCTGGGAAAGGAAATTAGGGGTTGGATTAGAGGAAGAGTCTTTGGGGCTTGAAGTGGTAGAGACCTAAATACTATTTTTAAATATCATGTCCCTTTTCTCATTAACTCCTTTAAGAAAGGAACATTTTATGTACCCAGTCATTGAACAAATAGTAAAATATATAAAACAAGCTAAGCACTGTCCTAGGCACAAGGGGTCCAGCACTGTACAATACAGACAAAAAAAAAAAGTCCCTGCCTCATGGCACTTACAGTCTATTGAAGAAAGAGAGACGACAAACAAGATCAGTGAGTCAGGTATAGAGCATGTTTTAGCAGTGATAAGTGCTAAGCAGAAAACTGAGAAGGGATCTCAGGAAGATGTAAAGGAGGGAAATGGGTCAACCACTGGGAGAAGAGAGGACCGAGCACAGTGAGCAAGTTCAAAGGCCCTCAGCAGAAGTCTTCTGTTCCCAGAACAGCACAGGGGTCAGTGGAGCTGGAGTGGAGTGCACCAGAGATAGCCCGGTACAAGGAGGGGTCAGGAAGCAAAGGGGACCAGAGGTGGTGAGGCCACCCATCGCAAGGACTCGGGCTTGTACACGTAGTGAGATGGGGCCAATGACAAAGCGGTGACACCTTGACCAAGACCACTCTGGCTGCTGGGTTGAGAACTGACTGAAGACCACCAAGGACTGAAGCAGGAGACCAGTTAGGAGGCCACTGAAATAGCACAGGGAGAGACTTGGTGGCTTGGACAGGGGGTTAGGGTGTTAGGAGGTGAGGTGGTGAGATCGAATCCCATTCTGGCTGGTTTTGGATGCAGAGACTGCAGGCTGTGATGTCCCAACCTTTGCTACACTTCCTCCTGGGCCAGAGGGAGACTCTTGGCGCAATGTCTGACCCGCCTTTGGTTGGAAAGCAGCTTATGGAGATTTGCGGAGTGTAGCAAATATACACCGGTTGAGGAGGAGGTATTTAATAGGCGGGAAACCATTATTCTTAGAGTTAGTATCCTCTCAAGTGAAAGATTTGCTTTCATCGCATTTGTATTTCCTTATGATGCTAAGGCATATAGGAGGACAAAACCTATATAAATCTTTCAAAGGGGCTGGGGAGTGCTAATTATCAAGCGTTTGTTTTTCCGAGTGCATTATTATTATCTGAGTTGAGGGCTAGGGCTAAGAGGATGGGAACACTGACGGAATTTTTCCTAGTGCTGTGGATGTTTTGCCACTAGCCCTCGAAGGCATTATGGTGAGCCTCTACAGAGTTCTCTGAAAATACGTCAGACCTGAGAGAAGCATCGGCTTCAAAACACAGGAAAAAAAAATGACATAGTCAAAAATAAATATTTAATTAAATTTTAATTAAATGTCTACAAACGCATAACCTTATGTCAACTTTATTAATTGTTAAATTTGAGTTCTAAAAAAAAAAGTCATGATGTATGAGAACAATTTTAGGTTACATTTTCTCACTTTGCAAGAACCCATGAGTTATCATGATTAACACAGTACAATTAGAACCAATTGTAATTTTATTGTAAGTCAATTCTTGCTAAATAATTTCAAAAGCAAAGTTTTAACAATCCTTTCAAAATTGTTTACTGCAAAAATTGTCTAATGTGCTCTTTGCATGTCCCATTAAGTCTGAGAAAGGGAAGATAAAGCATTTAATGGAAGTCAAGGGGGGGGTCTTTGGGGGAAACAGACATTGACAGGGGAACTTTATTAAATGTCTTCATTCCCCATGGAGTCCTCAGTAAAAAGTCTAATATCTCGTGGAGTTAAGATCCACCAACATGCTGATCCTGCTTCGAGGTAGGATTGGAACAAGATCAGAGGCTGCCAAGGAGGAGAAAATTAAGTCTGGATAGTGTTGAAATATGCCAAATGTTGACTCTGACCATGTTTTAAATTAAACAGGCTAAAAAGAATAAACACAGAGACCATTGTTTTGAAAAAATGTTGTAAACTGAAGTTTTGGTTTTAGTTTGCAAAAGGTATGGATTCATTATGTTCAAGAATTTTTGTGGTATGTTTATAATTTGTAGATTGTCTGGCAGAAAGGAAAATAAAGCTGACTGCTTTAAAAATGAACACAACTCTTGGAAAAGGGAATAATAAAAATGAATTATCCAGAATATTTTCCCTGGACTTAAAAAAGGGAAAGCTACAAACCACAGCAGCATATAACACTGCCATAACAAGGAAAGGGCTGAATATGCTGATCAGAATATTTCCAACAATTAAAAAGAGAGAGAAGAAGAAGTAAAAATAGCTTAAACAAAATTACTTTCAGCAATAAATTGTCATCTTATTAAAATGTAAGTTGCTGGGTGCTGTCTATATTAAATTACTGAAATAATGGAAGGATTTGCACCAAGATTTGTAGCCATTATGAGATAATGATTAGAAATATTGCTGTTTTTCAAGATTGATGGCTTGAAATGCCAATGAAGTATCTTCCATTCCTATCTTCCTCCTGAAATAAACCTCCCTCCAAATCCAAAGAAAATATAGCAAGGATCCATCTCTATCTTTTTCTCTGTGGTCCAATTTGTTAATTCCTATTCATTACAAACTCCAAAAGGTTCTCACTTTTATTTTTTGTCATTTATCATTAACTGAAATAAGGAATAGGTTTAATAACATTCTCATGTTCTTTTTTCTTTTAATCCACAATTTCAGAATATAGTGATCTAAAAAAGGTC
Organism: Mirounga leonina; assembly: GCF_011800145.1. Lineage (NCBI taxonomy): Eukaryota > Metazoa > Chordata > Mammalia > Carnivora > Phocidae > Mirounga > Mirounga leonina. The sequence goes on along the minus strand of NW_023270807.1, from coordinate 51,006,320 downwards.
TTCTTCCTAAACCAATTGCAAGAGGCTAAAACCCCATGGAAATCACTGGGCAGGAAGAACAGTGGAACAATCAAGAGCACTAGTTTGGGATGCATACAGTGCTGGGTTTGAATCATAGCTTTGCTTCTTACTGACCAGCCTTCATATTAGCTTCTGTAACACTCAGTTCCTTAACTGGTAACTCAGAGGTTTTGTAAGAATTATATTATTGGGTCTATGGGAGACATTGTCAAACTTATGGTGTTAGAATTCTATGGTAAACCACATCATGTCCAGTTCACTGGCTTATATGTTTAAGAGGTTACTACAAGAGATAAACTTTCAAAATCGCTTATGTTTATTTTGGGAATATTTACTATAAAAATTTTCCAGTATGAAATTAATTTGTCTATTCAGAATAAACTTTCTAGTCAACAAATAAAATACACACCCATACTTTAGAGTTGATATTCGAGGCCACAGTACCTCAAACTTGAGGTTGGATGCATTTGATGGCCCATTAGTTACCTGGTCATCATGGATGTTTTCACTATTCCTAGGCTTAGTGAGTGTCAGTCCTGTGCCAGGCCTCATCAGGGCCAGGTCCCAAGGCTTCAGCCAGAGACTATGACTTTCAAGAGTTAGTAGAGAGACAAAAATGCAACCTAGTTGGGGAGCAAGTCTCCTTGAGCTATGAGTTGTCACAGTTGGTATGGTATAGGGTTATAATCTGCATAGTCTGTTATTCCCTGGCTGATCTGTCACCCAGGTAGTCCATTTCCCTTCTTACAAGAATTGGTTATATTCAAACTAAATAACTCTAATGGGTTGTTCCTAGATATGATTATTGAAAAGATTTGTCTCTGTTACCCCTTCCAATCTAGCTACAAGACATTTTGGTTATGCTAAGTAGACATGCCTCATTTGTTGATGCTGATAAAATGTAGAGTCCACCACTGGAACATAAAGTCTCAAGTCACGGTTTAGATGAGCTACTATATCTTAAGTACTTAGACCTATGCTTGGCACATTATTAACATCATAGTAGTGCTTGCTTTTAAGAGGCAGAGAAAAGCAAAACCCCTCAATTGGTAGAGCCACATGGTTAAGGGTATAGAATTTATTTTGACTTAAAGAGTAAGTAAGAATTTGACTCAAATCTCAGGCATATGGAACATGAGACTATTTTCTTCCTTAAGTCCCTATTACAGGCCACGAATAAGACTTATAGTTCCTACCTGCACATAGACACAAGCCCAGTCATGCTTCAGCTTCTATCTTCTCTTCTTTAGGTAGCTCCAGCAAAGTGAGAAGGTAACCCCAGAATTGTGTGGCTGATAAATGGTTTCTGTTCCCTCATAAGGATCTTTCAACCTGAGAAAGATTTGGAATTCAGTATAAGAATGTTTGAGTGAGGGGCGCCTGGGTGGCTCAGTCGTGAGCGTCTGCCTTCGGCTTGGGTCATGATCCCAGGGTCCTGGGATCGAGTCCCACATCGGGCTCCTTGCTCAGCGGGGAGCCTGCTTCTCCCTCTGCCGCTCCCTGCCACTCTGCCTACTTGTGATTCCTCTCTCTCTCTCTGTGTCAAATAAATAAATAAAATCTTTAAAAAAAAAAAAAAAATGTTTGAGTGAATCTACCCCATAACTTTTATATATTTGGGTTAAGGAGTTTTTGTATTTTATGTGCTTGAAAGGTGAAAAGAATGTAAGCCATAAGAATAAATTTAAACATCTAACTCAGTACTTGATTTAGGCTTATGATTTTAAATTGAAATCTTACCATGTACATACAGTGTTGGAACATTTAATAGTCTTTTGGATTCAGCATATTTAGAAGTTAATTTATTAGAAGTTATTAAGTACTCAAGATTTTAAGTCAGGCAGTGAAATATTTACAAAGGAAATAGAAAATATTGTCTTTATAAATGCATTTATAATGTTTGTATGTGTTGGATTAAATTGGAAATGTGATCAAATTTTATTCAGAGTCCCCCCCCCCACTTAAAGTGATTGCTAAAACGTGCTAGGCTAATATGTATAATAAAAGGATTTCTAAGGACTACATTTTTAGATTTTATAATTATAACACATGGATGTTGATTTTTAAAAACAGCCACAGATTTTATCATTGCCATCATCATTGGTGCTCATCTTAGTCTACTAGGTCTTATAACAAAGCACTGCCAACTGGATGGCTTAGACAGCAGAAGTTTATTGTCTTGCAGTTCTGGAGGCCAGAAATCCATGATCAAGATGTCAAAAGGGTTGGCTTCTTCTGAGCTCTGTGAGGAAGAGTCTGTTCCATGCCTCTCCTATAGCTTTTGGGGATTTGCTGGCAATCTTTGGTGATCCTTGGCTTATAGAAGCACTATCCCAATTTCTGCCCTTGTCTTTGCATAGTGTTCTCCCTATGTTCAAGTTTCTCTCTGTAACTAAATTTCCCCTTTTGGTAAGGACACCAGTCATACTGGATTAAGGCCCACCCAAATGACCTCATTTTAATTTTACTACCTCTGTAAAACTCTCTTTCCAAATAAGATCACATTCTGAGGGACTGGGGGTTAAGACTCTAATATAACTTTTTTTGAGAGAGATGTTTCAACTTATAACACTGCTTATTCAGTTTCAACACCTCTTTCAGTCATGTTTAACTTCTCTTCATTAATTTGTGTTTTGTTGATGCAACGTACCAATTTTTAAATTAGTATCACAAAGTCCTGTGTTCAAATCCAGCCTCAGCTACTCATTCAGTGGATAGATTGGTTTCTCTGGTTTTGTTTCTGCAAAACGGAAATAGTAATATACTTTTTGCAGTGCTATTACATGAACTAAATAAAATAAGTCACCCAGAGGAATTTCTTGTAAATAATGGAATCTCCGTAAGTGGAAACTGTGAGGCAAGGACTAATTGAGAAGGACTATTGTTACTACTACAATGTCTATGCTTACTATTATTCTTGGTAATGAGGCGATGTCTGTTCTTATGTATATTTAAATTGCCTATTATGTTAGTACCCTTTGGCTGTTATAATAAACTACCACAAACTTAGTTGCTTAAAACAACACAAACCCATTCTCTTACTGCTTTAGAATTCAGAAGTCTCAAATGAAGCTCATGGGGCTAAAATCAAGGTGTTAGCAGGGCTGGTTCCTTCTGGAGACTCCAAGGAAGAATCGGTTCTTGCTTCTTCCAGCTTCTAGAGGCTGTGGCATTCCTTGCCTTGTGCCTACATCACTCCAACCTGCTCTTCCTTTTTTTTTTTTTTTTTTTAAGATTTATTTATTTACTTAAGAGAGAAAGAGAGAGAGAGAGAAAGTGTACACAGGGGTGGGAAGGGGCAGAGGGAGAGGGAGAGAGAGAATCCCAAGCAGACTCCCCATTGATTGTGGAGCCCAGTGCAAGGTTCTATCCCACAACCCGTAGATCATGACCGGAGTCCAAATTGAGAGTTGGACGCCTAAGTAACTGAACCACCCAGGCACCCCTCCAGTGTGCGCTTCTTGTTGTCATCACAGTGCCTTCTCTCTGATTGTAATTCTACTTCCTCCTGCTCATAAGGACCCTTATGATTATACTGGGATAATCAGGATAACCTCTTCATCTCCAGATCATTACTTTAATCATGTCTACAAAGTCCTAACTTTAAACATGTAAGGCGATGTATATTCACAGAGTGCAGCAATTAGGGCACAGACATCTTTAGGGCCATTATTTAGCCTATCACATCAATTTTCACATTAAAACATTTTTCTCAATATTTGAAAACTAGGGTTCTTGCAAAGTTGCAGCAGACCCCAGGAAAAGGCAATAATGAATGTTGCTATATGTGATTGTGATCATGGCACTATTATCTAGTATGGGGAGAGAGATCATTTTACAGATGAGAAAAATGAGGCAGAAAGGGGGGTTGTGGAAATACAGGCACTAGTGGTGGTGTACAGAAAATGTCACAGTACTGCTCAAACGGAATACCAAGTTTCAGCTCAGACCCCAAAAGGAAAAGTGTATTTCCTGGAAATGGGATTTAATCCTTTCACATCCTGCCTCACCCAGTGAAGTGGAGCATTGCAAGCTTGGGAGGAGGAGTCTGAGGGATAGCTAAGACTGGAATCCAAGAGGGAGAACCGAGGTCACCATGTGGTCCAAATACGAATAGAGTCATGCATCACACAGGTGTCTCACAGAGCTGTAAAGCATGGTGTAGGGAAGTGGGCCTTCCTCAGAAAGCAACAGATGCAAGACAGGAGACTTCAATTCGGAAGTTGGGAGTAGTATTCCCTCCTTCCCCTTCCAGAAAGTCTTACTGGTTTTAACTCTGACTTGGATGTATCCATGGTAAAATTAGAATTCAGGGGGCGCCTGGGTGGCTCAGGCATTAAGCGTCTGCCTTCGGCTCAGGTCATGGTCCCAGGGTCCTGGGATCGAGCCCCGCATCGGGACCCCTGCTCCGCGGGAAGCCTGCTTCTCCCTCTCCCACTCCCCTTGCTTGTGTTCCCTCTTTTGCTGTGTCTCTCTCTGTCAAATAAATAAATAAAATCTTTTTAAAAAATTAGAATTCAGGAACAGTTTGGAGATAGAACTCACAGGATAAAGTAAAAAGGAAATACTGCTAGAATTTTTTTTTTTTTTTAAAGATTTTATGTATTTACTTGACAGGGAGAGACACAGTGAGAGAGGGAACACAAGCAGGGGGAGTGGGAGAGGGAGAAGCAGGCTTCCTGCGGAGCAGGGAACCCGATGTGGGGCTCGATCCCAGGACCCTGGGATCATACCTGAGCCAAAGGCAGACGCTTAACGACTGAGCCACCCAGGCGCCCCAATACTGCTAGACTTAAAGCAGCTAAGATTGCTACTTCTGGTAATATGGCAGATATCATTAATATCATCCTGCAACACCAAGAAATTCTGGATAATATAACAAACATCCTTTTAAATGTATAGCTTAGCTTTTGAGAAATCAAGCTAATTCCCCCAGAGGCCAAAAGTAAAAGGAAGCTGAAAGCCGATGAATTATTTGCTGCCTTGGAGGCACCTGGCTTTAAATGTCTTCCTTGACTTTAAGCATATTAATTCAATTATGCATGTAAAATTTTGAGGATGAAATAACCACCAAAAAGTAGAACATCTCAACCAAGAGTGGAGAAATTATGTACTTGGAAAAAAGCAGAAAGCAAGGACTAATTGAGAAGGACAGTTGAAATACTTTTCATCTTGGACCTAAAAAATCTTTTTGCACAGTTGACAAATAAACATCATGCAAAATGTAATTTTGAGGTGAGATGAAAACTCTTTTCAAAAAATTTTCCTTTTGTCTTTTACAATTGGAACAGCACCTTTATTTTTGTTATTTAAAAAAAAACTTAATTGAAGTATTGTTTCACTTAGCATAATCCCCTCTTGTTCCATCCATGTCAATGCAAATGGTAGGTATTTATCCTTTCTGATGGCTGAGTGATGAGCACTGGGTGTTATATGTAACTAATGAATTGTTGAACACTACATGAAAAACTAATGATGTTCTATATGTTGGCTAATTGAACATAATAGTAAAAAAATAAAATAAAAGTAAAATAAAAAAAAAAAAAAGAAACGTTACAGACCACTATACTCCCTTTGCTGATTAACTACCCTAAACCCCTAGGCCAGGCAAAAAGCACGGAGTTGGCTTTTGGACAAGAGTCCACCTTCTCCCCAGGTTGCTGGCCTCCTGAATAAAGGTCAAATTTCTTTCCAATCAAAAAGAAAACTGAACTATTGTTGGCACACAGTATTACATTAGTTTCAGGTGTACAACATAGTGATTCCACAACTCTATATGTTATGCTATGTTCACCACAAGTGTAACTAGCTACCGTCTGTCCCTGTACATGCTATTATAATACTGTTGACTATATTCCCTGCGGTGGACCTTTTATCTCCGTGACTTATTCATTCTGTTACTTGAAGCCTGTATCTCCCAGTCCCCTTCACTCATTTTGCCCACTCTCCCCCTGTCTGGCCACCATCAGTTTATTCTCTGTATTTATGGGGCTCTTTTTGCTTTTTTATTTCATTTTTTAGATTTTACATGTAAGTGAAGTCATATGGTATTTGTCTTTCTCTGTCTGACTTATTTCACTTCACATAATACCCTCTAGGCCCATCCATGTTGTCGTAAATGGCAAGATTTCATCCCTTTTTTATGGCTGAGTAGTATTCCATATATGTACACCACACCTTCTTTATCTATTCATCTATCAGTGGACACTTGGGTTCCTTCCGTATCTTGGCTATTGAAAATAATGCTGCAATAAACATAGGAGTGCATATATCTTTTCAAATTAGTGCTTTCATTTTCTTTGAGTAAATACCCAGTAGTGGAATTACTGGATCACATCGTCATTATATTTTAAATTTTTTGAGTAAACCCAATACTGTTGTCCACAGTGGCACCAATTTACATTCCCAGCAATAGTACACGATGGTTCCTTTTTCTCCACATCCTCACTAACAATTTTTATTTCTTGCCTTTTTGATTTTAGCCATTCTGACAGGTGTAAGGTGATATCTCATCATAGTTTTGCTTTGCATTTCCCTGATGATTAAAGATGTGGAGCATCTTTTCGTGTATTTGTTGGTCATTTATATGTCTTCTTTGGAAAACTGTCTCTTCAGGTTCTCTGCCCATTTTTAATTGGATTATATTATTATTTTCATGTTGACTTGTCGAAGTTCTTTATATATTTTGGATATTAACCCCTTACTGGACATATCATTTGCAAATATCTTCTCCCATTCAGTAGGTTGCCTTTTTGCTTTGTGGATAGTTTCCTTCACTGTGCAGAAGCTTTTTATTTTGGTATAGTCCCAATAATTTATCTTTGCTTTGCTTTTTCTTGCCTGAGGAAACATATCTAGAAAAATGTTGCTAAGTCCCCTGTAAAAGAAATTACCACCTATGTTTTCTTCAGCAAGTTTTATGGTTTCAGGTCTCACATTTAGGTCTTTAACCCATTTTGAGTTTATTTGCATGTGTAGTATAAGAAAGTGGTCCAGACTCATTCTTTTACATGTAGCTGTCCAACACCATTTACTGAAGAGACTGTCTTTTCCCTATTGTGTGCTCTTGCTAGTTTTGTCATAGATTAATTGACCATAAAACACTTATTTCTGGGCTCTCTATTCTGTTCTGTTGATCTGTGTGTCTATTTTTGTGCCAGTATCATACTTTTTTGATCACTACAGCTTTGTAGTATATCTTGAAATTTGTGATTGTGATACCTCCAGCTTTGCTCCTTCTCACGATTGCTTGGCTGTTTAGGGTCTTTTGTGGTTCCGTATAAATTTTAATATTGTTTGTTCTAGTTCTGTGAAAATTAATGTTGGTAATTTGATAGGGATTGCATTGATTCTGTAGATTGTTTTGTGTGGTATGGACATTTTAACAATGTTAACTCTTCTAATCCATGATCACAGAGTGTCTTTCCATTTGATTGTATCATGTTAAATTTCTTTCATCAATATTTTAGAGTTTATTTAGAGTACAGATCTTTCACCTCTTTGGTTAAGTTTAATCCTAGGTATTTTCTTCTTTTTTTGGTGCAGTTGTAAATGGAATTACTTTCTTAAATTTCTCTTTCTGCTCCATTGTTATTAGTGTATAGAAACGCAACAGATTTCTATAGATTAATTTTGTATCCTGCAACTTTACTGAATTTATCTATTATTTCTAATAGTTTTTGGTGGAGTCTTTAGGGTTTTCTTTGTATGCTATCATATCATCTGCAAATTATTCTCATTTTTTTCTGTGCAATACCACTGTTTCTTATCTCTGCCCCTCCTCTGACAAGATTATCTCAAAATCTACAATGAGATGCTCTTTCATTCTGATAGTCTCCAGCATTTTGTCTTATTCTTTTCACATTAGCCCTAGGTGATCTCACCCTTTTTCTTGGCTTCAGTTATAATATACACATGCTGATAAAGTCAATGCTTGATTTTTCTCTCTAGCTCAAATCTATATATTTTATATCCTACTAGATATTTCCATTTGAGTGACCCATAAGTACCAGGTTTCCTATGTTAAAGATGAGCTCATTATCCTCCCCCATAAAATATTCTGTTATTCCTTATATCAAAAGAAACATCACTTTATACTTAATTGTCCACATTAGAGATGCAGATATCATTCTCCACTCTTCATTCTCTGCCACCTATTCAGCCATTAAAAAGCTACCTGACCATGTGCAAGTCACTCACTATGATACTGACTTCAAAATATTTCAACTATTCTTTACCATCCCAGTCTCAATAGAGTCTTGCTGGAGAGGTGTTGTATAATCATTAGCATTCAGATATGGGAGATTACACATCCAGAGTTCTCTCTATCTAATAATTGGGACATAAATTAGAAGTATGACTGTATATTCTAGAATAAATATTTAGAATTTTGGAAAATTTGAAGTGTATGTTTATTAAACCTTGGTGTATGGATTTTTAAAAATTTGATACTTGAGAAATTCCATGTTATATTGGGACTTTATGGATATAATTTTTTAAAGTGTGAAATTGACAAATTGCAACACTACTTAACTGAAATAGGTATCCTTGATGGTATTTAAATCTAAAAAATGTAAATAGAACAATGTAAAAATTAATAAAATTATGTAAAAGGAGAAGATGAAGAGAATAATAATAATTTAAATTTAAATTTCACCATCTTGTAGTCACTGTGTTTCTGTTCCTATTTAGGGAAAGAAAAGAATATAGGAAGAAGTAAAATAAATTTTTAATGTGTTTTTCTTCATTATTTTGTTATTTTCTTTTATTTTTCAAATATAGTTATGAATTATTTTGCTCTAGATATGTACATTGCATTTGATAATAATGAAAACTAATAATAACATCTAGATGATTCTATTGCTCAATAGAAATTCTAACTTTGTATAGTTTTCTTTTTTCTATAGGAATTTAATTAAATCATGAAGATGTATAGAAAGGAGGAAACATAAGAGAGAATATTTTGTCAATTTCTTTGTTATATTGGTATATAATAGCTCATTTATAATATAAAAATTATTTAAATCACTATTTTTAATTTTGGTAAGCTTATTTTCAATATTTTGAAATAATAAAACATAACCTTAAAGCTCAGTAAAAATGTATCTGTAAAACTAGACCTTTTTTTTTTTACATTTCTTTGAAGTTTTTTTAACAATAGAGTAGGTGGTAGGAATAAACTAAGAAATTAGCATTATAAAAATTATCATTATGAAAATATCACCAAAGTATAGAAAACGATAGATGTTCATAAAAATTTAAAAATTGTTTAGTGAAAAAATGTTTAGAAAATATTCACTTGTGCTAAATAACAAAAGAAAATTGAAGTAAAATACTATCAATGCCAGTAAAGAAAAAATTGGCAATGCCCAATCCTCACCCCATTTAAAGCACTAAAGAAAGGAATTCCCAACCCAATCAGAAAATTTTATTTTACTTAACTTTTTTTAAAGATTTTATTTATTTATCTATTTGTTAGAGAGAGAAGGAGAGAGAGCACAAACAGGGAGAGCGGCAGGCAGAGCAGGCAGAGGGAGAAACAGGTCCCCGCTGAGCAAGGAGCCGGATGCGGATGCGGGACTCAATCCCAGAACCTTGGGATCATGACCTGAGCTAAAAGCAGACGCTTAACCAACTGAGCCACCCAGGTGTCCCCCAATCAGAAAATTTTAAAAGGCTATTGGGGAATTCTATGACCTTCACAAAACTGTGACAAGCTAACAGTCATTAGTAGACTTGACTTTGAAATTATGCATGGCAAAAGTACTCATGTTTTCTCTGTTTCATTCTTTTCTTTAACGGTTATTTTCATTTTCCTAGTCGTCTTTATGATCATTGATTTACTTGAGAAAGTCTTCATCCTCTGTTCCTGGTACAGAGCTCCCAAAACCCTTATAATTTCCTGAGTAATAGAAGTCAGAGGAGCATCTTTTATTTTTCATAACAAGCTCTTTTCAGCCATACCTGAGTTTGTACTACTGAAGTGACTCTCAGAAGATGGGGCTGGTTGCCAGAGGGACCAACCAAGAGATTTCAGGTTTGGAACTATCAACCCCACCCCTAACTTCCAGGGATGGGAGAGAGGCTGAGGTTTGATTTAATCACCAATGGTCTATAATTTATTTTTTTTTAAGATTTTATTTATTTATCTGACAGAGAGAGACACAGTGAAAGAGGGAACACAAGTAGGGGGAGTGGGAGAGGGAGAAGCAGGCTTCCCGCGGAGCAGGGAGCCGGATGCGGGGCTCGATCCCAGGACCCTGGGATCACGACCTGAGCCGAAGGCAGACGCTTAACGACTGAGCCACCCAGGCGCCCCTTATTTTTATTTTTTATTTTTATTTTTTTTAAAGATTTTATTTATTTATTTGACAGAGACACAGTGAGAGAGGAAACATAAGCAGGGAGAGTGGGAGAGGGAGAAGCAGGCGCCCCACGGAGCAGGGAGCCCGATGCGGGGCTCGATCCCAGGACCCTGGGATCATGACCTGAGCGGAAGGCAGAGGCTTAACGACTGAGCCACTCAGGCGCCCCGCAATGGTCTATAATTTAATCAATCGTGTCCACATAATGGAATCTCCATAAAAACCTTAAAGAAGGGGTTTGGAGAGCTTCCAAATTAGTGAACACACCTATGTGCTGAGAGGGTGGCATACCCTAACTCCAAAGGGAAAGAAACTCTTGTTCTCAGGACCCTTACAGACTTCACTTTATGTACCTCTTAGCTGGTCATCCACTTTATCCTTTATAATGGATTGCCAAACATAAGTAAAATGTTTCTGAGTTCCATGGGCCATTATAAAAGATTATTGAATGGGTGTAGGGGGGGAACCTTGACTTTGTAGCCAAGTTGAATACAAGTGGGTACTTTGGGGATATGTTACTTGACTTGCTGTTGGCCTCTGAAGGGAAAGCAGTCTTGTGGGACAGAGTCCTTAAACCTGTAGAGTCTGACACTAACTCTGAGTAGATCAGATATTTCAAATTAGGAGCAATTCTTTGCTATAGTAGATTTGAAATCATAATGTATGGGGCATAAATACATACAGTAACCTAGCATTCTGCTAGTACAGAGATAACTACTATGTTCATATAGATCTTCTGATTTTCTTAAATTTTATTTTAATTCAACAAAGAGTCCTCAATCAGATTTTGTGATTTTTCATAATCAGCATTGGCCCATGAATTTTGATGCACCAACATAAAAGATCATGTTGATGTAAAGTTTACTGAGACCCTCCATTTATCCATGGAGATGTCTTCTCCTAACACAATAATTTCAACTGAACACAGAATTTCATGGCAAACTATGTCCTAGTTGGACATTATATTGCATACACTGGGTTGTGTATTGGTGATTATAAAAAATTTTAAGGAAACAATATCACAAGCCAAGTGTTTCTAAATTGATTCCAATACACATAAATTATTTTTGTAAACAACTCTCTTAATCTCTTGCTACTCCAGATACTTTTTATTTCTTTGTTTTCCTTGCTACAGTGTTGTGCTTCAGCACAGTGAAGATGGCAGGATTGAATTTGATGGCATATCTAACCACAAAGAGATGAATTGCAGAGCTTTTAAATGATTCAGCTAAGGTGCATGAAGAAAGCTATGTTGTTCACCTGTACTCTATAAAACTGATGGAATTACCCCCAGTGAGCACGGCAAATGCCTAGCAGTAAGTGTAAACCCTCTGCCTCTTATAGAAACCCATTAAAACTTGAAGAATCCTATTGCTATTAGAACTAGTCTTTGATGGCCCTAAAGTATCATGGAATTGCATATAAAGTCTCCCAAGAACCAAGTTCAAAAATTCTCGCAAGCTGACTCTCCTCCAACTGCCAGTTAGAGAAGCCAGAATGCCAACTAAACATTACCAAATTGTATTGCTTAAAAAAAGGTCATTAGTGAGAGACAACATGAGAATGAGCTAGTTAGTTGAAGCATGCTTCAGTTACAAATAGCGCCTATTCCTATCTCCTTTCTATGTGAATACAAGGTTCAGATATTCCGTATCAGAACCCAAATTGGAAAATAGAGCTCAATATTAAATTATGAAGAATAAATTATTTTGTGTAAATTCATTGCATGCTTGCTACACTATAATGATGGATATCGATAGGGATATGGAGACATATTTTACACAGCAGCTGACCTCAAGAGGCTTACAACTTAGTACAGGAAAAGTAATATGCATGCATGCATGACTAGAGGACAAATATGAATGAAATTTTATAATGGAAAGGCAAGCAAAGTGCTTTGACAGCAAAGAGGACAGAAACTCTTTCAACAAAGTAACTTTTGAATGAAGCATAGAAAGTTTACTTGGATTTCACAGGAGTATGGAATTCTAAGATAAAGGACTCTCATTAGCAAAAACAGAAAAAGTCATGAAAGTGCTTCTGGCATGCCGGGGTCAGCACATTATGTGTTTGGACCTGATCACTACAAATGTGTAAATGTGTAAAGGGAAAAGTCACAGTTAGGGCAATATATACTAAAGTAGGACTGCTATCTATTGAAAATTGGGAGTCTTTGAAGATTTTTGAGGTTAAACATGATATAAACCGAGCAAACTTTACATTTTAGGAAAAAGTAACTTTGATAATTATATAAAGAAAAGCATACAGTGTGCACTCAATAACATTCAATAAATAGACACAGTGTTTCAATAAAAAGACACAGTGTTTCATAGTTGTTCTGTATATGAATACAAGGTATAAGGCTAAACAGTTACATTTTTAAAAATCCTGCTCTCATTTGTAGCCCAGTGAAGGAGATAAGATATTCATGTAAAACCATAAATATAAGCAGAGAGCTACATATGCTAAGTGTCCAATGAACGGCATGGAAAGGAAGTTGAGAAGAGATGTGATAGAATGGTGGTGAGAGCTTGATGGAGCTTGATGGAGTAGGTAGGACTTGAGTTAAGCCTCAGGACAAAATGATGCCCAAGGTGTGTCAAGAAAGAAGAGAAGGGACACGTTAGACAACAAAAATAAGGGGGAAAAAGTGAACAAATGGAAATGTGATTAGGACGAACAGAAGAATAATTGTTGAGAGAGTACAGATGAGGACATATTTAGAGAGAGAAGAAAAAGCCAAAGTGCTAATAGCCAAAGATGCTAAACAGCAAACAAGCAAACAAACAAACAAAAGGGATATCATTTAATTGGCCATATTCCTTTTAAGTGTTTAAGGAAAGATGTGTCAAAACAGATCCTTTCAAGAAGGTCAATGCGCATTTCCAAGGATATTCTCTGCTGCTGTGGTAGGATCTGGAGTAAGGTAGGTCAAGTGGGAAAGTAAAGAAAGGTATAGAAGTCAATAGAGAAAGGGCATGGTGATTTAATGTCTGTAGAGAGAGTGATTGAGAATGAAGTCAGGCATGACTCCAAGGTTTCAAACTAGGACCGTGGGAGAATTATTATGTCAATGATAGAAAGAAAGCCATCTGAGATATGAACTATATTTGGAAAAAGATAATGAATGTGTTTTTGGATAACTAAAGATTAGGTAATGGTTGAAGATCTCTGGAGAGACCCAGCTAGCAGTTGGAGACTTAGGGTGAAAGCCCAGGGGCCAAGTCAGGGCTGCAGATGTATGTCATAAATATGTTGCTATATGTAACAAAGTTCAAAATAATATAACAACTAACATGTATAAAATTTGAAATAGTTAAGTTCCAAGATGTACAAAAGTATAATAAATTAATTATATACATTGATTATACAAAAAAGTATCAATATGATAGGAAGTGTAGCTTAAAAATGATTGTAATATTAATACTAACTAAAATTTAATTAATATTTTTCTTGCTTTCTTAAAAGAGAGAAGACTTTTTTTTTTCTTTAAGGATTATGGTGAAGAAGCATGGATTCACATATAAAAATCTAGTTAAAATTAGAAAGAGTGTTTGATTGAGTATTTTTTCCCCTGTAGCAAATGGCAATCATTCTATTGACATTGAAGTCAAACTCAGAAATAAGATCAGTTATTTCAAAAATAACTAATGGCATATGTAAATATGGAAGATTCACTGAAGAGCCTGTGTTGTTACATGTAAAACAAGTTTCATACTTTCTCAAGTAAATTTCTTATGGCTTGGTTTTCTCATATGCTCACTAATTAGCAATGTGACCTTGGGCAACTTCCTGTGTTTCAGTTTACTCATCTGCGAATGGGCTTAAAATAGTACTTGCTTCATAAATTGCTGAGATTAAAGAAGACAGTACATATAAAGAACCTATGACAGTGCCTGGCACAACGTGAGAGTTCACTGATTTTTGGCAGTTATTACAAAGAAATTAAATGTGTATATGTTGTTTGGGAACCTTAGAACTTTGTAGCATTAGCTAATAAAGCAACTTCGTTTTCTTGCTATTTTAGAGATTGCTAGCAGAATGACCACTGGGTACATGAATTTGAATGAATAGATAGAAAGTTGAGAGCGGCGAACCTTTATAATCATGGAACTCAAGTGGTCCAGTCACAAAACAGTGGTGTGCAGAGAAAAATACAATCCAGTTGACTGAAGTGAGAAAATAATGTAACTTCTGTGCACTTTTAAATAAATATGCAAGTGGACCCAAATACTAGATTACCATGACTATGATTTTAATCCCTTTTCTCTTCTATCATCTCTAGTATTTTTTTTCATAGTACCCTCAAAGAATGTCTTGGGCAGTAGAAAATATAAAAGTGAAACAAAATGTCTAATTCTATTTTTTATTGGCTATTTGGTAATGTCCCTAACCAGTAGTACCTAAGCAAATATCCATCCATTATCCACTCATTTGTTCAACAAAAATTAATTACATCTCTACTACATACCATGCATTATGGTAGGCACCGAAGGTATAGAAAATAAGTTAATTTTCCTCCTGTTAAGGAGTTTAAAGCCTAGGAAGTAGAAAAGATATTTTTAAATAATTGTAATACACTCTGCTAAATCTAATAAAAATCCATTCAAATTATAATGGCAGCACAAAGGACAAAATCTAAAGTGGATCAAACAAGACTTCCCCCAATTGGCAACATGTTAACTGACTCAGGTGAGCAGAAGTTCCTGATAGGCTAGAAAGTAACAGGCGGTTCAAACATGGGGCAGAGCATGTGCAAAGCTGTAGAGGCAGCTAACACTCAGGTATCCACAAGTGGTTAATTAAGATATAGGTTGTATTTGGGAAATGGTGAGCAGTTTGAGAAATAATTAAAGAGCAGAATGTAGGGCGCCTGGGTGGCTCAGTTGGTTGGGCGACTGCCTTCGGCTCAGGTCATGATCCTGGAGTCCCGGGATTGAGTCCCGCATCGGGCTCCCTGCTCAGCAGGGAGTCTGCTTCTCCCTCTGACCCTCTTCCCTCTCGTGCTCTCTATCTCTCATTCTCTCTCCCTCAAATAAATAAATAAATTCTTTAAAAAAAAAAAAAAAAAGAGCAGAATGTATGTAGAAAGTTAAGTTAGACCTAGGAAGTTAGAAAGACATCAAACACTTTTAAAGAACAGAGTAGCAATTATCAAATACTCTTTTCTCCAAGTTTTAGTATAGATTCTTCTATTCTGTCCTTTCCTGGGTTCTGTTCTCTCTGATTTCCTTTTCCATTCCACACAGATTCCACCCATGTAGAAGAACTGAGCCTCAGTGAAATACCTGCTCTGCCTGACATTGCTCAGTATTTGACTTTAAAGCTTTGAGACATTGTGTCTCAAATACGTATGGTCTCTTTATTATAAATGTTGTTTTTTCTGTTTCTGTTTTCTTATGGTACAAACCAATTCCATAAATAACCTTAGGAGGTGGGATTCTTCTCTAATGTGAATATATTCACAAAATATCCCCTGTGAAGACTGCATGCAAAATGTCTACTAATTACTTTTCTTATGGTCTTACATGATAAAGGAACATATGAAGCATCTGATCCTCCTTCATTATTTCAAAAAACTAAAAGTGCTTATGCTTTTTTCTGTCCCTCAAATATAGGTTGGCTTCAGAAGTTGGAGTGAAAAATCTTTTAGTGTTCCTATTTTGGGGATTTTTTTTTAAGATTTTATTTATTTATTTGAGAGAGAGGGTGAGAGAGCACAAGCAGGGGAAGTGGCAGAGGGAGAGGGAGAAGCAGACTCCTGGCTGAGCAGGGAGCCTGATGAGGAGCCCAATGAGGGGCTCGATCCCAGGACCCTGAGATCATGACCTGAACTGAGGGCAGCTGCTTGACCAACTGAGCCACCCAGGTGCCCCTATTTCTGGGATTTTTTATCTGTTTCCTGCTTACCCCACAAGAGTTGCAACAACCTTCCACTTAATATATATGGGATGTTCAGCAGCCCTCTATTTAATGTATAATTTGGATGGATACAGAACTACAACTTAAAAGCCAAATAATTTACAAGTAGGAGAAAAAAGGATGTAAAAATAGTACTTTTGTAAACAGAGATGTGATTCTTTAAACATGCCTAAAATTTAGGACTAAATAAATTGATCAGCAGTTTTATATATCAGGTATGAGAACAATACAGGATTTCAATTTACAAAACCACCAGAATTCCTATTTGCATAGTGAATGGATTGTCTCTTAAAAGGAAAACTTCTTGTATTAATAATGGAAAAGAGGTTAGTGACAAAAAGAAATATACTCTTGTGTTATGTTCATTGTTGACTTTACATATCATATTTCATTAATTATTTCATAGCATTGGTATTAGGATTTTAAAATTCCCAAATTACATTCCAGAAAAGCTGATTTATATATCTTTATTACTGATGGAATAGTGTGAAATGTCACAGGCTCTAAAACCACTTTCCCTTTTATATTTCACTTCACAACTTCAGGCTAATATTAAAATATTTAGTAGAGTCTGATCATTTCCTGCTGGTTGGATTGTATTAAAAATATATGGCCTTATGGCCATAGAAATTAAATATGTGAACAATCAGGCTTTGTAAAAATGTACCACATGTTAACCTGAGTAAAAGCAATAAAATATAAACAAAATGTGAAAATTTAGAACATTCTTATAATGTATGTTCTTTTTATGAGCTAACTGCTCTGTTGTGGGTTGTATTGCAAAGAGCAGAAAAAAAGATACAATTTAAAAGAATGCATGTATGTTTCAAAGTGATAAAACTAAACTAATCTTTAGGTGTATTTTTTAGTCATAAATCACTTTTAAGGTTAGTGGCTACCTGATGTAGTATTCTGACACTTTGACAATAAAGAAGAGCTTATGAAAGTCCTGGGGGTGTTGTTTTAAAGTGTTTTCCTAGAGTTAAACCCTAAAGCAATGACTGACAAGATTCCCAACCTGCCCCATTTTACCATGGTTACACTAAATCTACATTACAATACAAAAGGTAATTTCTTCTGATTCTCCGTGGAATAAAAGTTACTCCTAGAAATCTGCATTTGAAAATCCTGCACGAAGTCTTGTTTGCGTGTAACCATGTAATTTCCAAGAGAATGTAGCAACTATTTTAGTTAATTGCTTTGCCGAAGGCCCAGGAAGTGTTACTCGAAAAAGAAGTTGTAGGGTTGATTTTTTTTTCCCCTTCTTTAATGAATGTGTTTGTTCATTTGCAGAGACTTTTTGGCAATGAATAAATTTAATAAATCAACCAAAATAATGAAATTGTTGTACTAATTTTAAAAGGAAATACGATGAAATACTTTTAAACATATGCTAACCTTAACTGTGTGTATTACAGAGTAATACAGTAAAGAGTATAGGAGAATTGGAACTTTATTTAGTACATCCAAAATTACCTGATTTATCTGCAGATTCACTACAACCTATCCATTAAACTGAATTTCTTGTAGAAAAACTGTGACCAATTTCAAAGGAAACTGAATTATGCTCAATATTTGCAAATGTCACTCATGTAACAGTAATGCCATATAGACTTTACTGGAAAGTTTTACTTGTAAAAGAGTAAGAGTTCCCTTAAAATTAAAAAAAAGAAAAGAAAAGAAAGAAAAAAAGAAAAGAACAAAAAGAAAGAAAGAAAATTCAGGCATATACTCTCACCTGGAAGGATCATAGAAAGAGAAAGTGAAGATACCTTATAATACCATATTCTCTAATGTCAACATATGTCCATGACATGTGAGCCAATTTTTAGAGACATTGGGTTTAGGTATTTTCATTTCCATTTTATTTTTATTTCAGTTCATTTACAAAGCTACTATTAGTATATGGTGATCAGATTACTCTCTTTTTCTTTTCTTTTTTTTTTTTTTAAGATTTATTTATTTGAGAGAGAGAGAGAGTGGGAGCTGGAGGAGGGACAGAGGAAGGAGGAGAGGAAAGAGTGTCAAGCAGACTCCCTGCTGAGCATGGAGCCTGATGCAGGGCTCCATTCCATGACCCTGAGACGATGACCTGAGCCAAAACCGAGGGTCAGAAGCTTAATCATCTGAACCACCCAGGTGCCCCCAAATTATTCTTTAAAGAGCATTGCATGTATTCAGTTGCTATCATTATAAAATAAAAAGAACTAAAATGTATCAATCAGTTTATGGATTGGGTTTGATGCAATTCGGACTAAGATTTTGCAGACACAGAGCAGCATTCAAACATGAGTTAGCATTATGCTAGCTGAGGTATTTTAGCAGAAGCCTTCTTTGGCTAGGGTCTTTATCATTTTAGCCCCAAGGTTTAAATCAGGTCAAACATCTCTTAGGATCACAAAACCTGCCATTTTTCTTGGTAAGGGCTGCTGTGGACAGGTGTTATAAAAGAGGCATTAAAATTAAATTTATTTTAATTTTGATATTTAACTTGCTTCTGAAATTAGAACTGAAGTAGTGTCTTAGAGTCCTTTACTGTGCAGGAGAATATGAATGCTGAGAAGCCACAGGTTCATGCTGTAAGTGGTAGCTGCTCAGATCCCAGTTTTTGCCTGCATGCTGGAACAGTAACTTTATTCCATTGTAGGATATGATTGTTCTTTTATTTTTAATGCTATTTATTTATTTATTTTATTTATTTATTTGAATTACTGATAAGTGTACCTAACTCATCTGGTCCTTCTTGGTAAACTGAATAACAAATTGGTGTTTGGGGGGCGATGTACCATGCAAAATGCAAATGGGATTCCTGAATGGAAGACATCCAGCATGGATCAAGACCTTGCCCATATGTGGGGTTTTTGTCTAAGCAATCTTTTTATAAGCTTTTTAATGCTTGAACAGCTACCGAAGCAAACAGAGACATATTATTTATTAATTGTGCACCGTTAATAGTGAGGTCTCACCAACTGCCAATCCATATGGACATAAAGCCCTCAGTCCTAAATCTGCTCAGATTAATTTCTTTCAACAGCATCCAACAGCGTGAGGGTAAAGTGAGAACCAGGTTTTGCTCCTGCCTTTTTATGCCATGCTTGGCAGATTAGTTGACTAGGACTTCTTTATAAGCAAGAAAAGCTACCATACTTCTTGGTGCTGTCCAGGCTAGAGATTTCCTATGGATGGAGATGAAAGGACTTTAGATCTGTTGTGTTTTTCTGTAGATCCTCTCCAAAGCCTGCATAATCCTTTTGTCCCACCCTACCCCCAAAGGAAAAGGTAATAAAAAACATAAGAAACATGCTTCAACAAAAGCAAATAGCTACAATTTCTAATTATATTAAGAAGAACTCTTACTTGAAAAAGTTCAAACTTAAAAAAGTAATTAGGCTTAGTTGCAATTTCAAGATGTTTGTACATGTGATTACTGGTTACTTCCAGTAATCCAATTCTTCATGTAAAATGTAAAAACTGCCTAATCTAATCATCAACACTCCCACACATATTGTATGCCAAATTTCATTATGTTAATGTTTTTAAATTAGGACACATTCTGGTCTTTCCTAAATTTGCAAGCTAGCTCAGTATTCCTGGATGAATATCAGTTCAGAGAAAAAAAACAAATTTAGCTACTTCTAGAGTTATTTTCTGCTGGATGCCCACTCCCATTCTTAAAAAGCAGACATGGTCATTTGTGGACTTTGATTTTTCCTGCTTACTCTCTGCTGTGTGGTTGCTTCTCTCGGGTTCAGCACAAGGTGACTTTTTACTTTTCTCCCTCATGTCATCTTGCCTCAATCTGTTTAAATGACTTAAACACTTCTGTGGCGCATTTCCTCCTAGCAACACACAAGATAGAAATTAGGAAGTTTTTTGTTTAACCCATTAAAATGTAAAGGATGGAGGTTTCAGGTGTGTATGTGCGTGTGTGTGCTTTAATCACAAATTCAACCACCAACTACATTGTTTTAGTCACTCTTTAGGGCAGTATTTTTTACTGTGTTAACCCGTTGTTCTGTAAATTGTTAGAAAAGCTAACCTGCTGACCTTGTGGGACTGCACTGTTTAAACAGGAACTCAGAATTCTGACCTCCACTTCTGCTGGGAAAGAACTAAAGCAAGGTTCCCAAAGGCCAGCTTGAGAGAAGCTAGGACTCAGAGTAGCAATTAATAGATGTTTAATTTTTTAATCTGGAAGACTACTTAGCTATTTTAATCTTTGCTATCCAGTGCTTAAAGCGGTTTAGTGGGCACAAAACAAAACAAAACAAAACAAAAAAGAAATAGGCTTGAAGAAGCCTCTTATTCACAGATAAGAAGGAAAACTGTCTTTACAGTCATCTTCGCCAGGACACTTTGCCCAGTTTCTGCGTGGGGCTCTCAGGGTGGGCCAAGGAATTTTCCTTAAGAAACAGCTGGCCCTTCAAGCAGGGGCTAGGCCAGGACCTATGGAAATTACTAATTTTCCACTGAAACAATATTAAAAAAAAAAGGTGTTTACCCTTGGCGGTAGTAACACTCCATTTGTATTACTTTCTGTTTTCAAACAAGTCATTTTAGAAGTAAACACGGCTTCTTGAGGAATGTTTTCATGTTTAAAGTCAATTCACATGGAGTGACTTCACAAGTAAGCTCATCACAGAAGAACCTGTCCGAAATATATTTCTGTTCCTTTTCTTTTTTTTTCTCTTCTTTCATCTTTAATTCTTAAAGCCAGGGGGCTCAACTAACATTTTATTAATCTTGAAGATTTCTTCTAGACCATTTGAGAAGGTCTATTCTTTGACTTTAAGATCTCAGGCACAGCTTGTTGTAGATCTAATGAAAATCTGTCTGTGCATATGCACAAATTGACTAAAGAGAGTACATCAAATGTTAATTCATAGATGCAGAAGTAATATGCAAATAAAGAATCTAAACTTACCGCACCATCATTTTTAATGAAATAAGTTATTCAGCCCTTACATTTAAGGAAATAATAAAATAATGCCTTGGCTCAATGCACTGGAATAAAGTCTCTTCCTCTTAATTCACTGATTGCCAATTCACTTCTCTTTGCCACCAGATGGATATGAACTTACTGAACTGAAAGGACTTTTTTTCTTTTATCTTAGTTTGGGTAAGTTTGACAGTGAAGATGCTTAGTTGTGTACAAATTATGTGCCAATATGTTTTTGTTCATATGTAAATATGCACATAAATATATACTCCTGAGATAGATTGCTAATTTGATATAATGTTGATACAAATCCAGTAAATGTACTGCTGCCTTTCCAAGATGAGAGCCATAAACAGATAAGCCTCACTTGTACCTATATTTTAAAAATTGAATATTTATAAAAAATCATGAAATTATATCTGAATTAAAAATTAATTATATATATACATGTACCATCACCTTATTATTTTATATTATTTTCAGCTAAAATGTTTTATTGGCAAAAGTAATTTGCTTAATAAGTTTTATAATAATTGCAGATATTTACTATAGGTGGAAAACACTCACTAGCAATAATTGTACAACCGATGTTTTACCAGAAAATTTTGAAATCAAAGGGACTCTCAATTGGGCAGCAGAACATTCCTGCAGAATTCTACCAAAGAGACTTTTTTTCCAATAAAGGATGTAGACCCTTCATTATTAAAACAATTTTTTTTTTCTGCCTTCAAGAAACAAAATGAGATAGTATGGAGAAAAAATAGAAACCGGAAAAATGATAATGGAATGAATTAGTACAGATACTGAGTCAATTAACCCAGATTCTGTCCATCCTGTCCATCATTTCCCTGTACATGTAGACATGTATAGGCTTACTTCTACTGAAAGAACTATCACTGTATAAGGGTTAGAAGAGGTTAAGAGTCAAGAAAAAATTATATGAATATGTAAAAAACAAAAAGTAGAAGAGAAGCAAAATGTATATAATGCAGAGAGGAAGAAATCTTAGAAATTTAAGACCTTATAACAGAAAATGTCAGTGGGAGCAGATGAAAGGAATAAGATGCCTTCACTTTGCTGCCCTTGACATCGGGGGAAGGGGGACTTGCTCTGTTCATTTTCTTAAAAGAGCAAAGCTTTTGCTGTAGGTGTATTAGTTATAGTATATAGCACCCAATAGATGGTAGATGTACTAAGCTATCTATGTTATTTATTTATCCATCCATTTATTCTTTAAACTTGAGGCTCAGGAGCCTCATGTATCAGATACTCTTTTAGGTATACATTTGATTGGTAGGGGCAGACATGTGGATTATTGATTACATAGAATACGATCATTGTTAGGAAAAGCATGCAACAGACAGAAATAGAAATATATATAACAGTGGTTAATAATAATTCTGAGATTATTAATATAAATTCCCTTTCTAACTGGTTCATCTGAGAATCATAATGTAGCCTTAATCTCAGTGATATAGTTAATTGGAGGGTAACTCTTATTTAACTAAAATCTATAGAAATTTTATAATTATCCAAAGTATACATTTTTGTGGCGAAAATAAATAACAGCAAGGCATTGCGTAAAAGCTTTTTGAAGAATGAGAATATTAAGTTAATTACTTTTTTTGTCATTTAATATTGGGAGAATTTCAAAGCCTTGGTTATTGTACCCTTTTACAAGTTATTTCCATTAAAGAATAAGGTGCTTGTATATTTAGATGCATTAAAGCATAAGATATTACTGTAATAAAAGTATGAATCCTAAAGTCATGCCCTTTTCTGAGGTATTAACTTCAATTCTGTAATGGTTTTTTAGCCTGTCAAATTTAAAAACAACTGAAGTAAGAAAGATAAGTGAACAATGCACATGAATAGAAGCTTAATGGAAATTAAAAAGTGAGAAATTTTGGTCAATGCAAGAGAAAAAATAAAAGTCTTGACGGAGGAATAAATAGACTATAAGTAGTTCTTAATGGCATGCTTATGGGATATAACAATGTGTACATACCCACAAAGCCAAATATAGAACGCTATGCAATTGTAGTGGTCATTTTGGAAAGGGAATGTGCTATTGTAATTTGCAAACACAAAAATAGAATCTATGACTTGTTAATGTAATATTTTGTAAGGTTGTGACAATTTTTAATACAATTATAATTTCCACTTAGTCCAAATATAGATATTTGGACTCCAGATTTTATAAAGATTGTGTGTGTGTGTGTGTGTGTGTATGAGAATGAGAGCACAGACAGAAAGAGAGAGAGAGGGAGGAGAATGTGTAAATCTACTAGGATTTGAATAGGATTATATTGAACATAGAACTAACCTAGGCATAATTAGATCCAACAACTCTTTTAAGTATGGTTCTAATGTCCATTTCTACTAAGGAAGTAGTAAAACCTGTATAACGTTGTCCTGATTTGGTCCAAATTCCTCTTGTTTCATTGTGCAGCTTTAGCTTAATCCTATTGCTTGCCTTCCACACTACTCATATACCATTCTATCCTGTCCTGGTTTGGGCATCATCCCTTTTAGGGATCATCAGTGTTTACTAAGTGTTCATTTTAAGACATGTTGTTATTACCATAGAAGCTTTATTCCTCCCCAGCACACACTGCGAAATTCCAATGGCTTGAATGCTTACCTAGTGGATGGATAGCTTTTGTGTTACATATTCAGTCAGCCCTGCTCTCAACCTGAGAAACCTTGCTTGCTTTCTCTATGCTTGATTCTTTGTCAATATTCAATAAGAGAGCTTGAAATTGCTCTTGGACACAGTGTTGGATAAGGGGAAGCGATTGCCTGATTAAAATCTATAGAAGGCATATTCCTCTTTCCTAGTCAAACTCTGATTTTTTTTAAGATTACACCCACGGCAGGGCCGGGAGGGCTGGGTGGCTCAGTTGGTTAAGCATCTGCCTTCGGCTCAGGTCATGATCTCTGGGTTCTGGGATAGTGCCCTACGTCAGGCTCCCTGCTGAGCAGGGTGTCTGCTTCTCTCTCTCCCCCTGCCCCTCCACCCCACTCATGCTCTCTCTCTCTTGCTCACTCTCTCTCTCAAATAAATAAATAAAATCTTAAAAAAAAATAAAGAAGATTACACCCATGTCCTTTATATCTTTCATAGGAGAGGGTCACTCTCCTCTGGCCCAAGAACAGATCATTATTTGTATAAATAGGTCACACTAGTCTCATTCCATTTGCCAGTGATTATTTTAGGCCTGGCATGCAACAGGGCTCTGGCCAATGTTACTTGAGGAGAACACTGCTGGATGTCATTTGGGAAAGGTTTTCTACTCTGATAAAAACTTTCTTTCTGATCTGAGATGTTATCATGAGAATGAAATCCACAACATCTTGCAACCAAGAAAAAAGTTAGCATAATTATGGTGGAGTAGAAACATGGAAAAAAAAAAAAAAGAAAGAAAACCTGGATCTGCGTTCCTATGCAGTCAGTATAGTTAACCAATCTGATAGCTGCCCAAAGTCTGTCCCAAGTTCTACAGAAAGCAAAGGTTAATAAAAACATATATTATTAGTCCATTAAGAAGCATAGCCTACATTTTCACAAATAATGAAAGGGAGAGTAGAGTGACACATAGTGATACATATATGTACCTCCATTTTACTCTTTCCTGAGCACTTCATTTCTTTGTGGAGAAAGAAGTCCTTTCTGGTATTGTATTTTGTCTGCATGAAGAACATTCCTTGTAGCACAGGTATGCTAAAAAAGAATTTTTCTCTCTCTTTCTCTCCTTCTTCTTTAGTTTAAAAAATCTTTGTCTTCATCTTTGAAAAATCTTTCAACTTGGTATAGAATTGTGGACTGATACTACTTTCAGCACTCCTAACATGTCATTTCATTGTGTCATCCAGTTTATGTCGTTTCTGAAGAAGTGTGCTATAATTCTTAACTTTCCCACTACCCACCTGTATTTGTTATGTGCTATTTTTCTTTGGTTCCTTCAAAATAGTCTTTGCACCTTTGCTTTTTATGAGTTTTACCCTAACGTTTCTAGATGTCTCTTTTTGTTGTAGTGCTAGTGGTAGTTATTGCTGTTCTATGTATCCTTTATGGTGTTCTCTGAGGTTTTGGATTCATGATGTGTTGTATTTTATCATGTTTAGAACATTCTCAGTCATTATTGCTTCACATATTTTATCTGCATCATTCTCTGTTTCTTCTCTTTTTGTAAAACCAAATTATATATATGTTAGGCTATCTGGTATTGTCCTACAGCTTGTGGATTTTCTGTTTTATTTATCTGCCTTTTGTTTTTCTCTTTGTGCTTTAGTTTTTGTTATTGTTACTTAACTATCTATAAGTTCATTAATTCTTTTTTCAACTATGTCAAGCCTACTGTTGGACACAGTGAAGGAATTTTTATTTGAGACAGCATTCTGGGTTTTTTTTTTTTTTTAGTACTTCCTTTAGGCTCTTAATATTTACCATCTCTCTGTGACATTCCCTATCTGCTCATTCATGTTGTCTACATTTTCCACTAGATCCTTTAATATTATATTCATAGTACTTTTTTTTAAAGATTTTATTTATTTTGAGAGAAAGAGAGAGAGAGAAAGAGAGAGCACGAGTGGGGGAAGGGGCAGAGAGAGAATATCCAAGCAGACTCCCGCTGAACGTGGTGCCTGACATGGGGCTCAATCCCACAACCCATGAGATCAGGATCTGAGCCAAAACCAAGAGTCAGATGCTCAACTGACTGAGCCACCCAGGCACCCCATAATCATAGTTCTTTTAAATTTCCAATATCATAATTATCTCTAAGTTCTAACCTCTGAGTCATGTCTGAGTCTGATCCTATTGATTACTTGTCAACAATAGGCCTTTTTTTTTTTTTTTTTTACTTTTTCTGTGTGTCTTGTAATTTTTCATTGAATTCTAGACATTGTCTTTAGCGCTAGAAAATGGAGTAAGTAGTAGTTAAGCTGAATATGAGCATTTCTCTTCTTCATTCACACCATTAGACCGGGTGTTGAGTCAGTATAACCAGAAATTGAGCTGAGTTTCAGTTTGGCTGCTTCTATAGTTAATGTCAGTATATCACAAGCTTTAGTTCCTCCAATTGTCAACTGCCACTGTGTGACGTGTATGGGAAGGAAATTAGGGGTGAGTTTCTTTTTAGTGTTTGGGTTCCACCTTCATCTTTCACTGTCTCTATGTCCCAATCCACAGAAAAGGGCTCTCTCCACATTCTTTTTCCCTCAATAGTTAACTGATATTGCTTGTTAATATGTGCTAACTTTGTTGTTGTTGTTGTTGTTGTTGTTGTTGTTGTTGTTGTTTTAGAAGTGGGGCAGGTTCTATGCTATTCTGATCTCACTTTTGTCTTAGGGAGGCCATATGCACCTAGACATTGGGGTGGGATTTTCTTACCATTGATACCCCATCTCCTCATGGCAGTCTAACTCAAACTTGTGTCTGGTTAAAATTAGGTCAGTCAGAGTTTCCTACCACTACTCTAGCAGTACAAAACTTCTGCTTGGTGTTCATATAAGGCCTAAGAGCATTTGCCCTTGCCCCAGAGGCTATTGCTTCATCATAGAGAAGAACTCTGGGATGAGGGCGGAGCTTTACATCTATCCCCTGTGCTACTGCTTATCCCTCCACTTTCACTTTGTGGATAAGAGTGTTTGCTGCCTCTCCCCAAGGAACTTAAGGTTTTGTTTCATATGACAGAAGGGTCCACAGAAGTGCCTGGCCCCAACATCCAGCAGTCATTTCCTACATGCTGTCATCATGGATAAGCTCTCTCTAGTCTCCTATCCTGGTCCCAAATTGCTAGAAGGATGATGTTTTAATTATCTACTGCTACAGATAGAATAGTATTCACTGGTTTAAGATTAATTTGTTAGTACCTTTCATAGTTCTATTTGTTGACAGATTCACCTTGGTAGTCCTTACTTGAGGTCTTCCATGTAGTTGCAATCAAAAGGAGGCTAGGGTTGGAGTCATCTGAAGGCTTAATACCCAAGATAGCTCATTCCCATGGCTGATAGTTGATTATGGCTCTCACATAAAACTCAGATTGATTTTTTTCAGGGAATGGCTGCTGCACTTGTGGCTTATGCTTCTTATACTGTGGTGGGTTCTTTTGAAGAAGGTGAATTCTAATAATCAGCTTTTTAAAATAACCAAGTGGACTACAAGTCTAAAATTTAGCCTCAGAATCTCATATGCACCATCTTGTATTAGTCAGAGTCACTAAAGCCAATTCATGTTTAGGGGGAGAGGTAATTTGACTTCTTGATATGAAGAGCAGTAGGCATATATAACAGGGAAAGGAATTGATGATGAGCATCTTTGAGACTGTTCTCCACAGATTACCCTGTGAAAACCATAATTTATTTCCCTTCCACATGTAACATCCACTTATTTTCCAACCAAGAGCTCAAAACTCATCTCATTACAGTACTGGTTCTAAATCCAGGGTTTTAGCCTCTGAGTGGGGTTTGAGTCTGGGTCATCAGGTATGACTCCTCTCAGTTTGAAAATCTGTGAATTAGAAAAATAATTTCTTTGCCTCTTCTGCCCACCTCCCAAACTCAGTCTAAAATGGTGATAAAGAGATAACATAATTGAAATAAACACTCCATTTCAAAAGTGAGAGAAAAAGGGAGCCTGGGTGGCTCAGTCAGTTAAGCATCTGCCTTCAGCTCAGTCATGATCCCCGGGACCTGGAATCAAGCCCTGCATCGGGCTCCCTGCTCAATGGAGAGTCTGCTTCTCCCTCTACCCATCCCTCTGCTTGTGTGCTCCTCTCTCTCAAATAAATAAATAAAATTTTAAAAACCTACAAAAGTGAGAAAAAGGACAGACAGTACATAGCCATTACCAGTCTAGAGCAATTCTGAAATCCACTTCTGTACATATTACCAGTTACCTCATTAGTTTAAAATCTTCTTAGGAGAGATTCTCCATGGTTCTTGATTCATCCTCTGGACTCTTGGTTTTGATCCAAGTCATCCATGAGACTGTGTGTGCAGCTCAGTAGCTCTCCTCTTGCTTTCTGCCCGCAGATGGTGGCAGGCCCCAAAGGCTGTCATTTTGAACTACCTCTGCCTTTTTTACTCTGAAGCATGACATTTTTGTTAATCCAATATTCCTAAGATATTAGATATTTCTTATAAATCTTATTGAAATTCAATTAACTTGACTGAAGGCATAGTCAA
Organism: Mirounga leonina; assembly: GCF_011800145.1. Lineage (NCBI taxonomy): Eukaryota > Metazoa > Chordata > Mammalia > Carnivora > Phocidae > Mirounga > Mirounga leonina. The sequence goes on along the minus strand of NW_023270807.1, from coordinate 50,977,883 downwards.
TAATTTCTTTGAGGGCTGAGAGTCATGGTGCTATGGCATAGTGTTATTAAAATTTTAGAAATCTTTTTGCCTAGAGAAAGAATCTAAAAGATATATCATTATTAGACTCCCCAGCTGGAAATGTCTAAGAAGTATACCCTTAAGATTCTTAGAAGTCTTTTTATCTAGCTGAGATGGTACACAAAGCACTTCCTTAAATATTTCTGAGGTCTTAACTAAAGGTCGTATAACCACACCCTCAGTCTGGACATTACTACCTTGAAGCCTCATTTTACTGGCAACACCTTGTATTTGATCTTAGCCTGGAGTCCATTCCTTATTTTGAAAGCTTTTTTGTCATCATGAAAGTCCAAGAATGAGAAACAGTTTAATTTTGAACCAACATTTCCAGGCTCTGTTGTATTTCCTCAAAATTCTTCCTGAAACTGAACAATTCACTTTTTATCCCCTCTCTGTATGTATTTAATTATACATGACTTTCAAAAAGCAATTGCAATTTTATGGTGTTAGAAAACTTTTTTTTTTTTTTTTAGAGAGAGGGAGGGGTTTGAAGGTAGGAGGGGCAGAGGGGGCAGGAGAGAGAGAGAGAATCTTCAGCAGGTTCCATGCCCAGTGCACAGCCCAACGTGGGACTCATTCTTACAACCCTGAGATCATGACCTTAGCTGAACTCAAGAGTCAGATGCTTAACTGACTTAGCCACCCAGGTACCCCAATGTTGTTAGAAATCTTAATCACAATTCATTATATGTATTTTCTATTTTCTTCCTAATCCCAAGCAACACTGTTGCAAACATTTTGCTGCTATATAAAATGGGTAACTTTTATTCATCCTCTAACAAATTTCCTCTTTGCCTTTCAAGACTACTGTAATCTCCTTGAGATCCCTCCAATTTGTGCTTGCCTTTTAGTTACAAAGAATGTTTTAAGCTTTTGTGATGGTAGTAGCTAACTTTTGGTACTAATTTTTGTTCCAGTTATTTATGACTGTGAAAAAATTATCCCCCAAACTCCATGGTTTGAAACAACAATTTATTGTGATTTCCCCTGGTTTTGTAAGTTGATTGGTTTCAACTATTTGATTGTCATTATGGATTCCTCATGAAGTGACAATACATTGGAAGCTGGGACTGGAGTGATATGAAAGCTCTACGGGGCTAGATATCTAAGGCAGCTCATCCATACTGTTGTCAGTGATGCTGTTTCCTAGGAGCTCATCTTTGTTGCCTACCAGAGAGTGACACATGGTATTTCCATGTGGCTTCCACTGACTGCTCACAGCCCAGGGAGTGGTTTCCAAGTAAAAACATCCCCAGAGTCGGTGTTCAAGAGGCCTAGATAGAAACTGCAAGCCTTCTTTTAATCTGATCTTGTAACACCAGGGATGTTACTTCCATTGCATTCTCTTGGGTAAAATAGTCACTAAGGCTAGACCAGGAGCAAATGAGAATCAGCTATGCATACAGCAAGGGAAGGAAATGATTATACTTATTTCAAAAACGATCTACCACAGAAGGTATGTGCAAATTCAGTGAAGGAATAATGCCTAGAATTGGCCGACTTGAGAAGTAGGTCTTTAGTAAAGTTTCTCTCTGTATCTGTGTACCATACTTCGTACAGACACCCAAAAGCCTTATCACCTCAGTCCTATACTAATTTCCTTTTCTTCATTAATTTCTATCTTACGTTTAGTATCATGTTAGAGAAAGAAACACTGTATCAATTTGTCAATTGCTAACTTTTGTTTTAATTGTTTTATAAAAAGTACCACTCATACGTGAGCCTCATTTTATGACTGCACGCATACACACACGAGCACATGTAACAGGAAGGCACAGATGAATGCTATGATAGATCACTCCCCTAGTAAGTGTCCATATACCAAATAAAATATAGCAGTTAACTTCTATTTAGTTTGGTTTGTATTTTCAGAAATTAATCTGCTATGGAATTTTGATTACCAAAGACTGTTTTAACTAACCCAAATTTTACTTTTCTTTATACTGTGCTGATTTTAATTAACCTCAGTTCATCTAAATAATGACTACAATTATATATCACTAGGCCATTTTAATAGAGATTGTAACGGTTGTTAGTGATTTTTTTTCTTTTTTACCACAAACTTGTTGGCTCTTTGCCTTTGGAATCATCAAGTTGCTAGCTTTTGAATCACGTGTACATTCATAAAAATTTTAGGAGTAAATTGGACAGGTAATTTAAGATGCTTAATTAAAAATACAGTATGTAAATGTTCTGCTTTCAAGAAAATTACCTCACCTCTATGTGCCATCTTTAAAAATAGAACAAAATAATTACCCTGTATTATTTCGTTGACATGTTTTAAGGGGCTGCTTAGGGAATCTTTTAGCTTGCTGAAGGCCTTCAATATGTTATAGTTCAATATAAAAGAAAAGAAGCAAATGTATTAGTAACTCCTACTTAAAAAAGAAAAAAGACTCTTGGGGCACCTGGGTGGCTTAGTCAGTTGAGTATCTGCCTTTGGCTAAGTTCATGATCTCTGGGTCCTGGAATGGAACCCCACATCATGCTCCCTGCTCAGTGGGGAGTTCTACTTCTTCCTCTGCCCCTCCTTCCTCCTGCCCCCCTCATGTGTTCTCTTAGGCACATGATCTCTCAAATAAATAAATAAAATCTTATAAAAAGGCTTACTTTCAAAATGCACACACAGAAGCATACACATCCTTATCAAAGTTGGATAAACCCAAATATTCAACACCTAAGACATCAATGAATGAGCACTATATTAAAATCTGTGATTTATTTTTTTTAAAGTAGTTATAATCACAGGAGCTAATCGCAAGGATAAAAGATACATAGAAGGAGGGGCGGAGCAAGATGGCGGAGGAGTAGGAGACCTGGATTTCGTCTCCTCTCAGGAATTCAGCTGGATAGGGATCAAACCATTCTGAACACCTACAAACTCAACAGGAGATCGAAGAAAAGAAGAGCAACAATTCTCTCATCAGAAAAGCGACCACTTTCTGGAAGGTAGGACGTGCGGAGAAGTGAATCCGAGGCGATATTCGGGAGGATAGACGGCGGGGGAGGGGCCTCCGTCGGCCGCTTCTGGCAAGTGATAGAGCCGCGGAGCAGAAAATCGGAACTTTTAAAAGTCTGCTCCGCTGAGGGACGTCACTCTGGTGGCTAAGCGGGGGGTGGAACCCTCTGGGACAGTGTGGTCTCAGGACCCTCGGGGTCACAGAAAGACCGGGGGTGCCTGAGGGCGGCAGAGCTCCCAGGTATCGGAGCAGGGAAGCCGGCTGCAGAGGCGGAGCCCAGGCGCGGGCTCTCAGCTCGGGGTTGCCATAAACTGTGATCCGCGGCACAGTCGGGCCCCTGCTCCTCCAGCAGGGACCCAACAAGCGGCAGATCCGGGGAGACTCACCTTCCTCCCCCGGGAGGAGCCGCGCGGAAGGGCACCGCAGGGATCTGCTGGGTTTGGAGACTCCACACGGGGTTGGGTGCCAGAGATAGAAACGCGCGGTCACAGGCCGGGCGAGCACGGGGTGCGGTCGGAGACCGGGGAGACGGGAGTGACTGACGGCTTTTCTCTGGGGGCTCACTGAGGAGCGGGCCCCGAGTTCTCGGCTCCTCCGGGGCGGAGATTGGGAGGCCGCCATTTTCACTCCCCGCCTCCAAAGCTGTACGGAAAGCTCGCAGGGAACAAAAGCCCCGGAGAGCAAACCCGAGCAGATTACTTAGCCGGGAGGGGGCAAGGGCGGGGCAATTCCGCCCCCGGCAGAGACATTTGGAAACCACGGCAACAGGCCCCTCCCCAGAAGATCAGCGAGAACAGCCAGCCAAGACCAAGTTTACCGATCAATGAGAACGGCAGAACTCCAGCGCTAGGGGAATACTGCACATAGAATTCATGGCTTTTTTACCATGATTCTTTAGTCTTTCAAAGTTAATTTTTTTAACTGTCTTTTTTTCTTTTTGAATTTTTCTTTTTCCCTTTTTCAACCAACATCTTATCAATATCTTTAAAAAAAATTTTTTTTTTTATTTTTCATTTTTAAAGTCATATTCTATCCCTTCATAGTAGTTACCCGTATTTTTGGCTTATATAGATAAGTTGTTCTCTCTTTAAAATTTTGAGATAGTTTCTTCTAACAGATTAAAATATACCCTAAATCTCTAGTATATGGCGTTTTCTATTCCCCTGCCTGATCACATCCTCTCCCTTTTTTTTTCCTTTTTTTAAATCCTCTTCTTTCTTTTTTCAAACAACTTCTTATCAATTCCTTTTATAAAATTTTTTATAATTTCCATCTTTACAGTCATATTCCATCCCTTCATCATATCAACCCTTATTTTTGTACATATATAAGTTTTTCTTTCTTTAAAATTTTGGGAGGCACTTTATTCTAACAGACCAAAATACACCGAAAATCTAGTGTGTGGCACTGATCTATATACCAGCCTGATCATATTTGATCACATTCTGTTTTTTTGTTGTTGTTGTTGTTGTTTTGTTTGTTTTTGTTTTTATCTTTATCTTTTTCTTTTTTTCCTTTTTCTTTTTTCTCTCTTTCCCTTTCTTTTCCCACTGCTTTAGGTCTTTTCTGATTTGTTTAGAGTATATTTTCTGGGGACGTTGTTACTCTGCTAGCATTTTGTTCTCTCATTAATCTATTCTCCTCTGCACAAAATGACAAGACGGAAAAAATCACCTCAACAAAAACAACAAGAGGTAGTACCGACTGCCAGGGACCTACTCAATACGGACATTAGTACGATGTCAGATCTAGAGTTCAGAATCATCACTTTAAATATACTAGCTGGGCTTGAAAAAAATATGGAAGTTATTAGAGAAACCCTTTCTGGAGAAGTAAAAGAACTAAAATCCAACCAAGTAGAAATCAGAAAGGCTATTAATGAGGTGCAATAAAAAATGGGGGTGCTAACTGCTAGAATAAATGAGGCAGAAGAGAGAATCAGTAATATAGAAGATGAAATGATGGAAAATAAAGAAGCTGAGAAAAAGAGAGATAAACAACTACTGGATCACGAGGGCAGAATTCGAGAGATAAGCGATACCATAAGATGAAACATTAGAATAATTGGGATCCCAGAAGAAGAAGAAAGAGAGAGAGGGGCAGAAGGTATAATGGAGCAAATTATAGCAGAGAACTTCCCTAATTTGGGAGAGGAAACAGGCATGAAAATCCAGGAAGCACAGAGAACCCCTCTCAAAATCAATAAAAATAGGTCAACACCCCGACATCTAATAGTAAAACTTACGAGTCTCATAGACAAAGAGAAAATCCTGAAAGCAGCTCGGGAGAAGAGATATGTAACCTACAAGGGTAGAAACATTAGATTGGCAACAGACCTATCCACAGAGACCTGGCAGGCCAGAAAAGACTGGCAGGATATCTTCAGAGCACTAAATGAGAAAAATATGCAGCCAAGAATACTATATCCAGCTAGGCTGTCATTGAAAATTGAAGGAGAGATAAAAAGCTTCCAGGACAAACAAAAACTAAAGGAATTTGCAAACACAAAACCAGCCCTACAGGAAATCTTGAAAGGGGTCCTCTAAGCAAAGAGAGAGCCTAAAAGCAACATAGACCAGAAAGGAACACAGACAATATACGGTAACAGTCACCTTACAGGCAATGCAATGGCACTAAATTCCTATCTTTCAATAGTTAACCTGAATGTAAATGGGCTCAATGCCCCAATCAAAAGACACAGGCTATCAGACTGGATTAAAAAACAAGACCCATCGATATGCTGTCTGCAAGAGACTCATTTTAGAACCAAAGACACGCCCAGATTGAAAGTGAGGGGGTGGAAAACCATATACCATGCTAATGGACACCAAAAAAAAGCTGGGGTGGCAATCCTTATATCAGACAAATTAGATTTTAAACCAAAGACTGTAATAAGAGATGAGGAAGGACACTATATCCTACTTAAAGGATCTATCCAACAAGAAGATCTAACAATTGTAAATATCTATGCCCCTAACATGGGAGCAGCCAATTATATAAGGCAATTAATAACAAAAGCAAAGAAACACATCGACAACAATACAATAATAGTGGGGGACTTTAACACCCCCCTCACTGAAATGGACAGATCGTCTAAGCAAAAGATCAACAAGGAAATAAAGACTTTAAATGACACACTGGACCAAATGGACTTTACAGACATATTCAGAACATTCCACCCCAAAGTAACGGAATACACATTCTTCTCTAGTGCCCATGGAACATTCTCCAGAATAGATCACATCCTAGGTCATAAATCAGGTCTCAACTGGTACCAAAAGATTGGAATCATTCCCTGCCTATTTTCAGATCACAGTGCTTTGAAACTAGAACTCAATCACAAGAGGAAAGTCAGAAAGAACTCAAATACATGGAGGCTAAAGAGCATCCTACTGAAGAATGAATGGGTCAACCAGGAAATTAAAGAAGAATTAAAAAAATACATGGAAACCAATGAAAATGAAAACACAACTATTCAAAATCTTTGGGATGCAGCAAAGGCAGTCCTGAGAGGAAAGTATATAGCAATACAAGCCTTTCTCAAGAAGCAAGAAAGGTCTCAAGTACACAACCTAACCCTACACCTAAAGTAGCTGGAGAAAGAACAGCAAATAAAGCCTAAACCCAGCAGGAGAAGAGAAATAATAAAGATCAGAGCAGAAATCAATGAAATAGAAACTAAAAGAACAGTAGAACAGATCAACGAAACTAGGAGCTGGTTCTTTGAAAGAATTAACAAGATTGATAAACCCCTGGCCAGACTTATCAAAAAGAAAAGAGAAATGAACCAAATCAACAAAATCATGAATGAAAGAGGAGAGATCACAACCAACACCAAAGAAATACAAACAATTATAAGAACATATTATGAGCAACTCTATGCCAGCAAATTAGATAACCTGGAAGAGATGCATTCCTAGAGATGTATCAACTACCAAAACTGAACCAGGATGAAATAGAAAACCTGAACAGACCTATAACCACTAAGGAAATTGAAGCAGTCATCAAAAATCTCCCAAAAAACAAAAGCCCAGGGCCAGATGACTTCCCAGGGGAATTCTACCAAACATTTCAAGAAGAATTAATACCTATTCTTCTGAAACTGTTCCAAAAAATAGAAATGGAAGGAAAACTTCCAAACTCATTTTATGAGGCCACCATTACCTTGATCCCAAAACCAGACAAAGACCCCATCAAAAAGGAGAATTACAGACCAATATCCCTGATGAACATGGATGCAAAAATTCTCACCAAAATACTAGCCAATAGGATCCAACAGTACATTAAAAGGATTATTCACCATGACCAAGTGGGATTTATCCCTGGGCTGCAAGGTTGGTTCAACATCTGCAAATCAATCAATGTGATACAATACATTAACAAAAGAAAGAACAAGAATCATATGATCCTCTCAATAGATGCAGAAAAAGCATTTGACAAAGTACAGCATCCTTTCTTGATCAAAACTCTGCTGAGTATAGGGATAGAGGGTACATACCTCAATATCATAAAAGCCATCTATGAAAAACCTACAGCGAATATCATTCTCAATGGGGAAAAACTGAGAGCTTTCCCCCTAAGGTCAGGAACGCGGCAGGGATGTCCACTATCACCACTGCTATTCAACATAGTATTGGAAGTCCTAGCCACAGCAATCAGACAACAAAAAGAAAGCAAAGGCATCCAAATTGGCAAAGAAGTCAAACTCTCACTCTTTGCAGATGATATGATACTTTATGTGGAAAACCCAAAAGACTCCACCCCAAAACTGCTAGAACTCATACAGGAATTCAGTAAAGTGGCAGGATATAAAATCAATGCACAGAAGTCAGTGGCATTCCTATACACCAGCAACAAGACAGAAGAAAGAGAAATTAAGGAGTCGATCCCATTTACAATTGCACCCAAAACCATAAGATACCTAGGAATAAATCTAACCAAAGAGACAAAGGATCTGTACTCAGAAAACTATAAAATACTCATGAAAGAAATTGAGGAAGACACAAAGAAATGGAAAAACGTTCCATGCTCATGGATTGGAAGAACAAATATTGTGAAGATGTCAATGCTACCTAGAGCAATCTACACATTCAATGCAATCCCCATCAAAATATCATCCACTTTTTTCAAATAAATGGAACAAATAATTCTAAAATTTGTATGGAACCAGAAAAGACCCCGCATAGCTTAGAGGAATGTTGAAAAAGAAAAGCAAAGCCGGCGGCATCACAATTCTGGACTTCCAGCTCTATTACAAAGCTGTCATCATCAAGACAGCATGGTACTGGCACAAAAACAGACACATAGAGCAATGGAACAGAATAGAGAGCCCAGAAATGGACCCTCAACTCTATGGTCAACTCATCTCTGACAAAGCAGGAAAGAATGTCCAATGGAACAAAGACAGTCTCTTCAACAAATGGTGTTGGGACAATTGGATAGCCACATGCAGAAGAATGAAACTGGACCATTTCCTTACACCACACACAAAAATAGACTCCAAATGGTTGAAAGACCTCAATGTGAGACAGGAGTCCATCAAAATCCTAAAGGAGAACACAGGCAGCAACCTCTTTGACCTCAGCCGAAGCAACTTCTTCCTAGACACATCGCCAAAGGCAAGGGAAGCAAGGGCAAAAATGAACTATTGGGACTTCATCAAGATAAAACCTTTTGCAAAGCAAAGGAAACAGTCAACAAAACCAAAAGGCAACCAACAGAATGGGAGAAGATATTTGCAAATGACATATCAGATAAAGGGCTAGTATCCAAAATCTATAAAGAACTCATCAAACTCAACACCCAAAGAACAAAGAATCCAATCAAGAAATGGGCAGAAGACATGAACAGACATTTCTCCAAAGAAGACATCCAAATGGCCAACAGACACATGAAAAAGTGCTCAATATCGCTCGGCATCAGGGAAATCCAAATCAAAACCTCAATGAGATACCACCTCACACCAGTCAGAATGGCTAAAATTAACAAGTCAGGAAACGACAGATGTTGGCGGGGATGCGGAGAAAGGGGAACCCTCCTACACTGTTGGTGGGAATGCAAGCTGGTGCAGCCACTCTGGAAAACTGTATGGAGGTTCCTCAAAAAGTTGAAAATAGAGCTACCCTATGATCCAGCAATTGCACTACTGGGTATTTACCCCAAAGATACAAAAGTAGGGATCCAAAGGGGTACGTGCACCCCGATGTTTATAGCAGCAATGTCCACAATAGCCAAACTGTGGAAAGAGCCAAGATGTCCATCGACAGATGAATGGATAAAGAAGATGTGGTATATATATACAATGGAATATTATGCAGCCATCAGAAAGAATGAGATCTTGCCATTTGCAATGACGTGGATGGAACTGGAGGGTATTATGTTGAGTGAAATAAGTCAAACAGAGAAAGACATGTATCATATGATCTCACTGATATGAGGAATTCTTAATTGCAGGAAACAAACAGGGTTGCTGGAGTGGGGGGTGGGGTGGGAGGGAGGGGTGACTGGGTGATAGACACTGGGGAGGGTATGTGCTCTGGTAAGCACTGTGAATTGTGCAAGACTGTTGAATCTCAGATCTGTACCTCTGAAACAAATAATGCAATATATGTTAAGAAAAAAAAAAAAGAAGTAGAAGGTAGTGGGAGGGGAAGAATGAAGCGGGGGAAATCGGAGGGGTAGACGAATCATGAGAGACGATGGACTCTGAAAAACAAACTGAGGGTTCTAGAGGGGAGGGGGGTGGGAGGATGGGTTAGCCTGGTGGTGGGTATTGAGGAGGGCACATTCTGCATGGAGCACTGGGTGTTATGCACAAACAATGAATCATGGAACACTTCATCTAAAACTAATGATGTAATGTATGGGGATTAACATAAGAATAAAAAAATAAATAAATAAACAAAATACTAAAAAAAAAGATACATAGAAAATAAGCATTTACATAGTCAATATAAGAAGGAGAACCACAGATTCCAGCTAATACATCTTGTAAGGAATTACTGAGTGAGTAATTATAGAGGGACACTGCAGGAATAGGTGGAGGAATTTTGTAATGATTTTTGAAAAATAGGAAATAAGATAAAGAAATTGACCACTAATCTTGGACCCTCTACTTTGAGATCTTTGAGAATCTACCCTGTCTCCTAATTTGTAAAGTGGAAAAAATAGTTCATACTTCATAGAGTTGTTTTCAGGATGAAATGTGTTGTTAATGTGTCTAATGAATTTTTAAGAATATGTGGTACATAAAAATATTCAAAATGTTAGCTGTTATTATTACTATTATTATTGTTATGTAAATTAATTTAAAACACTTGTTGTAAGTCTGTTAAGTGTGAGACTCTAGTCTAGTCCTTGGACATATACAGGAAAGCTTAAATCTCTGCCTCATGGAGTTCATATTCTAATGGAGAAAACTAGAAAATACACATAAAAATTAAAGGGTATACTGACTTAAAAAGTGATAAATGTTATGGATTTAATAAGTAAGGCAGAGTATGTGAAATAGAAACCATGTGATTAGCAAGTAGTCATCCTTTTAAGCAGTGTGGACAGGATAGACCTAACTGAGAAAGTTAATTTGAGTAAAGACCCAAAGGAGGTGACAGAACGAGCCATGTCAAACACACAGTGCAAAGGTCCTGAAAACACAGATGTGCCTGAGGGGTTCAAGGAATAGCATGGAGGTCTCTGGCTAGAGCAGACCAAGTGAGGGAATGGGTGGCAGAGATGTGGTCAGAGAGAAAAAGGAAGAGCCTGTCATGCAGGGACTTATGGGTCTACGGTTTTTAATCTGTTTAAAATGAGGAGCCTTTAAAGGATTTTAAATAGTCACGATCTGATGGATCTTTTTAAAGGATCTTGTCTGTAGCTTTGTTGAGACTAGACCATAAGAAGACAAAGGTGGAAGCAGGGAAGCCATTTGGGGGCATATCACAATCATTCAAAAGAGAGACGATTATGACTTGGGCTAGGATGGTGGCAAAAAATGACAGAGCTGAAGGAAATGCTGGTGACGCAGGATAGAGAGGACAAATTTCTCAAAATCAGTGAATAAGAAAGAGTAGTGGATGGATTTGTTTTAGACTGGAGCCTAGTCGGTTCATACAGTAAGAGGAGGGATGGCAGAAAGGTATGGTATTGGGAATTTATGTGCTTTTTTTTCTAAAGATTTTATTTATTTATTTGAGAGAGACATCGAGAAAGAGAAAGAGAGAGTGAGCGGCGGTGGGGGGTGGTGCAAAGGAGAGGCCATAGAGATTTTCTTCTGAGAAGAATTTGTGTTTAATTTTTGACACCAACACTGAACATTCATCAGGGAACTTTCCTGAAGTTCGGCTCACGACTCCCTGCCGCGTCAGCGACAGAAGCAGGATCATGGAGGCAGGTGAAGTCTGGGCTGTGCTCACCTGTATGAGGGGAGCCCAGAGGACGTCCTTCGCTCGCTTGTGTCTGCAGAGTGGAAACTGCTGGGCCCAGTGGAGACCCAGAGTCGCTCTCCCAGAAGAAAACGGTCATTTGCCTTTGAACCAGGTTCTAGAGCTCTGCAGTGAAACGGAGGCCGGGGGACTTGCATGCGCGGGCACAGCTTCGGGCCCCTGATGCCGGACGTGCGGCGCAGGGGCCTGCAGGATTATGTTGAAAAGACATTTTTATTCTGATCACAGTTAATTTGAGAACTCTTTAAGTTCATGTTCCACAAAATTATTGACTGTATTATACTTTTCTTTTTATATATATATATAATGTCTAACAAAAAATAAAGCTGCAACATTTTGATTCCTGTTAATTTTGTTCTTTAATTAAATGATTACTTATTGCGGGAAATAAAAAAAAAAAAAAAAAAAAAGACTTCCCGCTGAGCAGGGAGCCCAATGCAGGACTCGGTCCCAAGACCCTGGGATCATGACCTGAGCTGAAGGCAGACGCTTAACCAACTGAGCACTCAGGCACCCTATGAGATTCTTTTAGAATATACTATTGTTCTTATTGTCTCCAACTATAGAGATAAGTACCATTAATATTTGATGTCAGTGTCCCAGTTCTCTCTAAATCACATGAGAAGATGAAGGCAGAGATTGGGGTGATACATCTATAAGCCAAGAAATATGAAAGATTGCCAGCGAATTACCAGTAGCTAGAGGAGAGGCATGAACAGATTCTCCCTCACAGCTCTTAGAAGGAAGTAAGCTGGCTGACACCTTGATCTTGTACTTCTAGCCTCTACAACTGAGAGACAATACATTTCTGTTATTTAAGGCACCCAATGAATGGCACATTGTTATGGTAGCAATAGCAACTTAATACACTACCTTAGTCAAGTGATGAAGGTCAACGTCAATAGTAATAAGTCAGGTTGATAGTATGTACTCTTGATATGGTATCATGAAAATGGCAGTTTATGGACGTGAGGGTGATCTGGATGTAACATCTGTCACCCCGTTGATCACCAGGATTGATTCAGCTGATTGGCTGGCTAAGCAGGTGTCCCTTTCCTTCACCACTCCATGTGTGCCCCTATTGAAGCTACACACTGGGTGGAAGAGGATGACCTTCCTGGGAGGAGGAGGACCTTTCTTTTGTCAAGGGTATATGAGTAGCTGCGCCCCCTAAACAAGCTCTCACGATCCATTTGTAGGAAAACGTAGGGTAGTCAAGCTAAAAAAAAAAAAAAAAAAAAGAAGGACGGAGAGAAAATGACAATTTATATCCATGGTCTTCCTCCCAGGACCATAACCCCGGTAAGATCATGAGAGAAGTATCAGACAAATCCTAATTGCGAGACATTCTATAAAATACTTGAGAACCAGTATGTACAACTGTCAGTCAACAAAAATAAGGAAAAATGTAAGGAAATGTTACAGCCAAGAGGCAAGTAAGAAGACATGATAATTAAATACAGTGCGGGTAGAGTGGTTTGAATTCTGGAAGCAAAAAAGAACATTAGGTAAAACCAAGGAAGTCTAAATAAAGCATGAATTTTAGTTAATAATAATACATCAATATCAGTTCATTAATTGTAATTCATGTACCCTACTAATAAGCATGAAGTACTAGGGAAATTAGGTGTAGAATATATCAGAACTCTGTAATATCTAATATCTCTCTTGGTTGTATCATTTTAATTTTTGGTAATTTTAATACCTTCTGTTATATTTTGTAAAGCTAAATCTATTCTAAAAATAAAATTTATTTTTAAAGACTGAAAATTTGTTTGCTTACTCCTACACTAATTTATCTAGACCTAGTCATTTCTGACTGTGCAGTGCTTAACCTCATTTTACTCAGATCCTCTCCATAGTAATGGTTAAGACATAGTTTTCTTTATCAGTTTAGTTTATAGTGACATTGATAACAACATAGTGGGTTCACAAGTATGATGAAGACTGTTTTCCTTCCCTCACTAGAGACTTGAGACAAGGCAAATGAGAAAAGCTGTTTGACAGTGGTTAAATTAAAAAAAATTTTTGCAAAAAATTTAAGTTTCAAATCTGATACACAATCTAAGACAGGCTGAGACAAAGAGGTAAGATAATAAAGAGGAAGAGTATAGTCAACATACAAATATTTTTTCATAAAGACCAGAGAATAATTTTGTACATCAATTGCATGACAAACAATGGTACTCATAAGTATGTTGACTATAGAGATGGAAATACAAAAAGGTGTTACGCATTAGCCTTTTCACTGTATTTTTAAAGTAACTGAATAGATCAAGTAGAAAATGAATTTTTTATATTTCAAAATCATTAGTTAAATAAAGAGCAATATATAAAATATATTGAAATATAGAGAAATATTATAAAATTATTAGAAAGCAAAAAGAATTCCATGAAGGCAAGTGATTCTACAAAAGCAAAACAAACAATAACAAAATCTCCTTATAATACTTTTCAATTCAAGTAAAATCCACAATATCTTAAAACTTATTTTACTTGACTTTTAAGCATGGAAATAATCTTTAAATAATCCCTATTTACCTTAGAATGAATATTAGATTTTCCAGTCCCTTTGAGCAATGCTAATAACTTTTTGGATCTAAATAAAGAGAAAATAAGTGAAATCAAATGAAAATTGAGGTAAAAACCTGACTCTAATTTCAATATAAAAATTATGCTAATCTTCTGGAAAAGGTTTATAATATAAACTCTTATTTATTGCAATGATAAATTATACTATTTAACTATAGATGTTCTAGTCATGTTATGTGGTAGAAAATAAGATTTTTGAATGGCTATAATATTTTTATCTTTAAGTGCATTCCTTCAGTTCGCTAATTTAGAAGCTTTTGATTTGACATATGCCTTACAGCAAGTTTTATGGTTTCCTTTTTTAAGAATACATAATGAAAACCAGGAATCCAAACGGAATAATTTATAAACAAGCATGGCATAACAGATCCTTGTCCATTGAGTGGTGCTTTGGGGTTGTTGTTCTCACAGTACTATTCTTTCATCTGGTCCCCTTCTTAGGAAGAAAGACAACTTGTCAGGGGTTGTCTTGGGATATGAGCTGTGACCATAGATTAGCACCAAGTTAATTATTCTGTAGGAGCATCGAACCCAAGACTTTGACCTCAAGAATGTCATGCTTGAGGCAATTGGGCTAGCTTGGGCACGGATAAATTAGTTAAACACTTAAAGCAAAATAAAGTTGCAGATTAGCCAACATTTGAACCAGTGTTGGTAGGGTGAGGGTGGGAGTTCTTTTTTCCTCAGAATTTTGATTTTACCTTTGAGTAAATTAATCCATTCCTCAAAGCCTGTTGCATAGTTGCTCTTCCTGTCCTCTTTGTTTCCTTTTGTCCTTCTCTGCCCACAGATCTCCAAAACCTGCACAGAGTCCTAAGAGATTTAAACGAGAGGCTGAAACAATTCAGTCTTTCATCATCCTTTAACTTCTAATCATCTGTACCCTTGGCTAGTCATCAACCAGTAAGTTTTTCTATCAGTTCGGATAGTTTTCCTAATTTACATACTTTGTAGCTTAAAAGGAAAAACGCTCATTTTCAGGTTTGGAACACTGATATGTGTATTAACCCTAATCTTTTCTTCACTCCTCTTGCAAAGGAGATTAATGAAGATGTTATACCTATTTCCCCCTACAATGATCTCTTGGTTTTGTCTGTCTCTGCCTTGATAGGGCTTCCACTGTAGCACACGCTCTCCATGGCTGATCCCTAACTTAATGTACCCTCTTAATGACTGACCTCCCTGACATGAATCTATATCCCGTCCAATATATTCCACTCATAATCATTATAATATTCTCCCTCAGATTCCTACCTAATTACTTACTTCCCATCACCAAACTTAAATTCTTCTCACTAACCTCAGGGTGCACATCTATTTCTTATCCGCATCTAAATTAATTTTTCATTACGATCCAGTGTGCCCCATTTTCAGCACGAGGTCAATAAGTTATAAGTCACAGAGATAATCAACCTCTGCTTCCCTGTTTTCAACTCACTGAATTCCCAATGGCTGTCCTCTTACCCCCTGTGCCATTCATGGAGTTGATTCCCCCTTCTGTGTGCCAGTCCGTAACCATCACACGGGTAAGAACCAACTCCAAACACAGCTGAGGAACCCTGACTCCTTCTGATCAGATTTTCTTTGGCCTTCTCCACATACACAGTCTATGCTGTTTTTGTTTGCACCTTTTCAAAGTTAGGTCTCATAAATTAGAGCTAGATACAAAGCATTGGTGAGTCATCAAATGTTGGGTGAGAAATATAGAAGAATATAGTCTGACATCATTTTTTTTAAATATTTTATTTTATTTATTTAACAGAGAGAGACACGGAGAGAGGGAACACAAGCGGTGGGAATGGGAGAGGGAGAAGCAGGCTTCCCATGGAGCAGGGAGCCCATGACATCATTTTTAATAGAAATGTTTAACACAAAACCAATGCTATAAATATAAATATGAAAGATTTTTCATAGATATATTAAGGCATGATAAAAGCATAAAGAAATGTATGGAAGTGATAAATCTGTAATTCAGGAAGGGGGTTAACGTCTGTCTAGGAGTCAGATCTTTATTTCTTTTTTTTTTCTTTTTTTCTTTTATTTTTTTAAAGATTTTATTTATTTATTTGAGAGAGAGAGGATGAGAGACAGAGAGCATGAGAGGGAAGAGGATCAGAGGGAGAAGCAGACCCCCCGCTGAGCAGAGAGCCTGATGTGGGACTCAGTCCCGGGACTCCAGGATCATGACCTGAGCTGAAGGCAGTCGCTTAACCAACTGAGCCACCCAGGCACCTGAGAGATTTTTATTTCTTAAACTGAGTGGTAAGTACATTAACATAAGTCACATTGTTTCTCTTTTCTATATTTCATGGTTTCTATAATTAATTCAAAGATTAGATAATATCCTTAATATTGGGCCTCGGGGTGTCTGGGTGGCTCAAATGATTAAGCGTCTGCCTTCGGCTCACGTCATGATCCCAGGGTCCTGAGATTGAGCCCCGCATCAGGCTCCCTGCTCTGCAGGAAGCCTGCTTCTCCCCCTCCCCCTGCCAATCCCCTTGCTCGTGTTCCCTCTCTCGCTGTGTCTCTCTCTGTCAAATAAATAAGTAAAATCTTAAAAAAAAAAAAAAAAAAAATTGGGCCTCAAATTCATAAACACACACATCAACTTTCTTTCAATTGAGCTGTAATATTAGGCACAGAATTGAAGAGGGAACTGACAAAGTTACGCATCCCAAACTCCCCTCAAATTAAGGTCCACTACCTAATATTGTAATTATTCATTTATTCAGTCATTCATTAAAAAATTAAAAAAAAAACATTTAAAGAAATCTCTTTGCGGTAAGCACCAAGATCTCAGTGGAAGAAGCAGAGGGAAATAAAAATCTTTCTATTTACTGTGGGAATTCAGATTGTAGAGGGAGAGACAAATCTGTAAAAAGGTAAGTGGAAGGACATATAGATGCTGAGACAGAAGGACCCAGGCAGAGGGCAAATCCTGATGATGTGAAACCGAAGGTAGTCGAGGATTTGGAGCGGGAACAAAAGCCTGGAGAAGAGTAAGGCGACCTCTTAAATGTTAGGATTGGTTTTCCACCCTGCTCTCTCCCACCCTATAATCATTCTCTATACATGTGACATTTATAACATAAATATATTTAAGCTATGTACACAAAGAATTTAATAATATCCCCCCCCAAAGTTCCAACTGGTAAGATCCTATAGCATAGCTAGAATGCATAGCCTATGTCTATGAAAGTCAAGTTCAATGATGTGAGGAAAGCATCTGAAATAAAAGGAAGGATCAGCAATAATGCTAAAATTGTAATTCTAGAAAGGATGTTGAAAACATTCCTTTTGCTTTGGGGGTTGTTTTTAAATCTCAGTTGCAAAAACTGTTTTATTCACCTGAGTGCTTACTTTCACCTTTATTTTAAGTAGTGATTAGAAGCACAGATGTTGGCATCAAAAAGACTGTCACAGAATAGCTGTATGTCCTTAGGGAAATTTCTTAACCGAAGACCTAATTTTCTTTCATATAAAATAGAAATGATAGGAAAATCGCGCCCATATTGTTTTGAGAATTAAAATAGGTAGTTCACATAATATTCTTAACACATTGCCTGACACACTATAGGCACTCAAAAATGTTCGTTGGTTTATTATTATTATTTCAAATTGCCTATAAGGAAATGACCATAAGCTTTTATCAGACATTCGAATCTCAATTGTACATAATTCCTTTCTAATTCCCTCTTAGTTCTTTGAATGTACCTTTCCTGAGATGAGACCATTTCAACTCTATATAAATATGAGTAATATGAGTAAAGTTACAAACTAGAGACTTACACTGTGCCAATCAGGAATTGTCTGTGTGCTTTTCAGCAAACATCGTCATGCATTCACTTCTTTCTATTTTCTTTAGAAAGAAACAGTTGATTTTAATTTGCAGCACAGAACAGTTGTGAGAAATTAGGGAAATTACTATAAAAAAATATGGCACGAAATTACACACCACTAAGTGCAACATAACATCTAATGGCAATTTAAATCTTGGTTTTATCTCTAAGTGTTATAATAATTGCTAGAGAATTCAGCATAATTTGTATTTAAAATATTTGTATGCTAACATTCGTATTACCTTAGGTTATTTTGTTTTGTGAAGTTTATCTTCCTGTAATTTGTAACTATGATAAAACTAATTATTAGAAAGTTGTAAGTTTTATCTGGTAGGTTTTATTCCTTAGGAAGATCTTGGAACTATAAAAGAATGATAATAGGCGGTTATTCACAAGTGATTATTCTCTTCATTCATATGTTTTTCCTGCTTCAAAATGCATTCCCCACAAATATATTTCTTATTTGTACTTTCAAAGTCTACACAAATGGTTACTATGGAGGAAGAAATCTAAAATATTTTTATAATTTGCGCAAACTCACATCTGAAGCCTTTAATTCCTGTAGTTCTTGGGAAATAAAAATTAGGGAGGATGTAATTTTGTGAAAAGGTAAAGTGCGATGTGAAAAACTTCGCATGTACAATTATATAGAGATATTTATGTATGTGTTTTCTTTTTTAGAATATTATTATTTTGAAAGAGAACAATTTACAAACAACAGAAAGAAAATTCAATTTATTTTTAAAATGTCTCATATTCTTTAAAGTGCTTACAGCACCACTTTCATATACACACAGTAGGACCTCTTTAGAAACACTACATAAAAACTTCTGTAACCATTTACCACAAATGGAGTCAAATTTTTAAAAAATATGTAAAATGGCATGCTTTTTTTTTTAATGTGGTATTATCTTTGGTATTATTTCCTATAGGTGATTGGTATATATTAACCTTTCTGTGGGAATGCAAAGTGTATGACATAATTCGGTATTGTAATGTGGCAGTATCTGAAGTTATGGTCAAGAGACCAGCACATGGTAAAGAATAGGCACAACCCGTTTATCTTCATTTTCTCTGTCTTTTATCGGTTAATACCTATTTAAGATTTTAAGGTGGTGGTAAATGCCATCCCCCACTTTAAAAAATAAAGCTTTGGGACGCCTGGGTGGTTCAGTTGGTTAAGCGTCTGCCTTATGCCTTTGGCTCAGGTCATAATCCCAGAGTCCTGGGTTTGAGCCCTGCATCGGGCTCCCTGCTCAGCGGGAAGCCTGCCTCTCCCTCTCCCACTCCCCCTGCTTGTGTTCCCTCTCTCGCTGTGTCTCTCTCTGTCAATTAAATAAATAAAATCTTTAAAAAAAAAAATAAAAAATAAAACTTCCTTTTTCTGTTACTAAGCAAACTTTTGAATTTTAAGATAACAGGGTAAAACGGCTCTAACAGGAAATCCTATGGAGTACATGTGGAGTCAGGAGAGGTTAGTGGTCGTCAGTGAGGAGCCCGCGTGGCTAGCGGGCAGATCTTTGGAGAACAAGAGGACTTGGACTTATCAGAGCCTGACAGCCTCCAGGAGGAAGAAGTCCTCTGCCAGCACTGAGCCCAACACTTGACTAGTGTGTAGTTAGACACAGTACGATGATCACAGCATTGGATGCAGTCAGGATTTAATACTCTGGCAGCTGTGGAAACAGTAAGACGATCCACCTTGCTGTAGTGGGATTGAGTAACGCTCACAGGCTTCACTGGGGGTTCAAAAAAGCACAGCAGTGCCTGCTCCGCTGAGCTTTTTATAATTCTCTAGAAGTTTGGAATTTTTCTGTTTCTAAAGGGACGTTAACTGGGAAGGTCATTTCTCCTGACTGAGGTTTCAGTGATTAATTTCATTTCCCTTGTTCAAGGCTTGTGTATACCTTACAAAATTGCATCAACAAATTGGGTTAGTAATCTATTAGGCTGAGAAAAATAAAATTATCGCTCCTCATCTTCACTGTGTACTATCTACTGTCGGACAAGTTGTCTCCCTCGGTCTGGGACATCCTCACATGAGAACATGAACTTCAGCAGAAAAGTCCTAAGTAAGCAGAATCCTGCTGACCCGATTTTCCTTGGGTACGAAATAATTAGAAATAGGGGAAATAGGCATTACTTCATTTTCTGGATTCCTATATGATAGTTTAGGAATCCAGCAATGTCTTTTGTTTTCTAGGTTTGTTTGTGCTTTTGAGGTATGATCAATATATAACATCATGTTAGCTTTAGGTGTACAATGCAAATATTTAATGTGTGTATAATATTGTAAGATGATCACCACAAGAAGTTTAGTTAACATCCATCACCACACAGTTACAAATTCTCTTTTTTTGTGATGAAAACTTTTAAGATCTCTTTTCCTAGCAACTTGCAAATGTACAATACAGTATTATCAACTATAGTCACCATAGTGTACATTATATCCCCAAGACTTATTTATCTTATAACTGGACAACCACACTTTTTGAATTACAGTTTTGCTCAGTTCAGTGGGACATTGCATCTCTTTGGTTACTTATTTTTCCTTTGAATGAATGCAACCATCTGTTACAATGACATTTCCATATTTTCTGTTCTGTTAGAGATTCTTAAATATTTTTTCTCATAGTAATTAACACCTTTATTCTATTCAAAACTCTAGGAAATACGTTTTAAAAATCCTAGTCACAGCAAAACTTGGTTCTCAGAAGATCAGAATAAATGATCTTTATGCTAGGAGGTAAAATAAACAGTAAAAAAAAAACCAGATCTACTGGATCAGGTGGGAAGCAAATAGAAATGGATGTGGGCAGGAAGAAAGTGTGTGAGGAAGTGTGGTGCGTCCTTGTGTCTGTGTTTTGTTGCTCTTGGAACCCTCACTCCTTTCGCAGGAGGGAGAAAACAAAGGGAGCAGGTGAGAGGTGTGGGTGAGAAATTTTTCAGAGGGATAAATGAAGAAAAACAGAGCTATGTGAAAGTTGGTGGAAAACTATTAAAAAAGAAAAACAAACAGCTGTTAAAAAAGAAAAAAACACCTTAGGCTACCATTTCAAAGAACTTTTGTCTTCCCATCAGTAAGCACAGCAATTCATTTGTCTGTAACTTTTTTCTGGCAAAATTAGAAGTATAAGATATGTGGATTTTTTTTTAAAGATTTGTTTGATATGTTGGGCGTCCTGGAATTTGGAACTAGTGATTTGGTTATTCATAAATCAGCCTTGTGGCTTCATGGCAGAGAGCTAAAGTAAGAGTTGAGGCTGTTTCAGAGGCCAGTAAGACCCTCGTGACTAATGGGGACATTTACTGCTTATTCCAATCTGAGGTTACTTAGAGCGTCTTTCTGGAACATTTGGGGTTTTTGCTGGAGATAGAAATCAATGCTTCCCGAAGGACCCCTTTTACAAAGGAGATGTCACAGGCAGAAAGAAGCAGATATAAAATTGCTAGTCATTTATATGTTGACTTAGATAAAGTTTTTTTGGTAGTGGTGGGTTGTTTTTGTTCACTGGAGATTATATTAATTTGATTGTTTGTTCTCAGACCTGGATATTGTTTACACATACATTTTCCATGCAAGTGTCAGCAATCTTTTTTTCTAGAGGGATATATGTATATTTTTATTGCTTTATGGGCCACGTACAGCCTCTGTCTTGGCTGCTGTGTCTCCTTTTTCTTCCCCTCCCCACCCCCCGGTGCTCCTAAAATGCCCAAATTGGTCCATCCATGTAATAAAGTAATGCAGCACTGAGAAACCACTTATTTAAGAACATTAGAAGGATACTAACCACAGGACCTCCGGCTATTATTACTAGAAATTAACACCAATCTGTTTCCCAAGTTGTTTTATTTTCCTGATGAGGAAACCTACTCAGAGAAGAAAGCGACTGTGTGTTGTCTTCCATAATTCTCTACTAAGATACCAGGTAGGTTTTAAGTCATCAACTTAAAATCAATGTTAGTTCTCTTTTTTCAAGATTTCCAAAGTGTTTGCATCTCACTAAAGTACTGACTCTGTAGATGTAATTAATAACAAGGTTGAAAGGTAGATGAAGGTATGTCAAAGCAGCATCAGACTACATGTTCACATAGTACAAATCATAACTAGTGCTTAGCTTAAGTACCTGTTATCTCTTAAAGAACGTCTTATAAAGGGTCTTCTACTTCCTAACTCTAGAAATGTCCTTATCCAGCAAACTGGGGATTCATATTTTGTGAGCTTTCCGTGGTTCTGTCTCCATCATCTTCCTTTTCTACTTTTCACAGATTTCTTGAATGTTCTCATCAACACTAATAATTTATACCTAGGTTTCTTATGTCCCTAGCTTTGTCACTTCAGCTCTGACTTCTAATTTCTCTCTTGATCCTTCTATCCGAATGCCAGTTAGACACCTCCCCCCCCCCGGGGGGGGCTACCAATGAGCGTGCTCAAACTAGAACTAACTGTCCTTTTTCCCAAACCTCCTCTGTCTGTATTACAGTATCAGTTTCACCCTGTTCCCCAGGCCTGGATGCTGGGCATCCTGCTCAGTTTATCTAACCCCCTGCCCTTCATCCCCATGCCAAACCACTTAGTGGATTCTCTGGTTCTGTCTCTTTTGTATCTTTTATATCCATCTCGTTTCCATTTCCACCACTCCTGACTTAGTGCAGGACCTCATTATCCTGGCTTATGCTGGTTCAATAATCTCCCTGTCAGCAGCCTTGACCCTCTCTAATCCATACCCGACACTGCGGCTAGAGTAATCTTTTAAAATGCAAATTTAATCATCTTATTTCCCTGTTTAAATCCTTCAAATGGCTTCTCATTTTCTATAGGTTAAAGTCCAAATGCTTCTATATGGCATACAAGGCCCTTCGGTGATCTCACACCCAGACTCATCTCTTGCCTCTGCACCCTCCTTCCGCTCATACTAACCCCCGACCTTGATGCTCACACTGACCTTCTTGGAGTTTCCACACAACCCAATTCTAATGTCTCATACTCTCCCTTCTCTTCTTATGTAGTCCTTTACCTCTTCTCTACTTCTCAAACTCCTACTTACTTTAATATTCAGAGGAAGTGGCACACTCTGCATTAAGGTCCTCAAGAGAAACAGAATCAGTTCTATATAGATACAGATGCACTTTACATGTATAAGAGATCCATTATAAGGAATTGGCTCATGCAATTATGAGGCTGGTAAGTCCAAAATCTGCAGAGTGGGCCAACCATACAGGAGACCCAGACAGAGCTGATTTCTGGTTCAAAGGCCATCAGGCAGGAAGAACCAGTGTTGCCGATGAAGTCTGAAGGCAGTCAGCTGGAGAATTCTCCCTTACGTGGGAGAGGGTCATCATTTTGCTTTGTTCAGATCTTTGACTGAATGAAGACCACCCACAATAGCGAGGGCAATCTGCTTTACTCAAATCCACTGATTTAAATACTAATCTTATTCAAAAATACCCTCACAGAAACAGCCAAAATAATGTTTGATCAACTATCTGGAATCTTGTGGTCCAGCAAAATAGATGCATAAAATTAACCATCACACTCTCTATGAAGTAATTCTTCACTCCTCCAAAAGGAGTTAGTTGATTATTCTCTCAGTGTGGCATTAAGATCTATTACATGCCTCTATTTCTGTTTACTTCTTTTTTTATATATAATTATCTATATCAATGTCTCCTACCAGATATGAGATCCGTGAGGAAAGGAACCATGGTTGACATATATATGACAAATTCAGTATAAGATAAATGCATGAATGAAGGGATAATGCAAAAGATATATCTGAGAACTACACATGAAGAAAATATATTAATAATTATTTTGATGAAATCAGATTGCACTAACCAATCGTAATGGTTATGAAGATGACAATGAAACCAGAGGTCGTAGAGCTCTCCTCGTTCAAATTCTGTTACCTCATTTGATTCTCACATTAATCATGCTTATATACAATGGCTGGTATTTTTCCCATCTGATAGATATGACAACTGGGGCTTAAAGAAAATGTGGATTTGACCAATGTCACAGAATTGACTGCCAAGATTTCTGGATTCTATCTATTTAGCACTTCCCCCCCCACCCCCCGCAACAGTCAGGTTTTAATAAAAGCCTATCTTAGCCTCTTATTTTGTGATTTTTTTTTACCTAAATGTCTTTTACTTGGTTATTAATTTTCAGACTCTCACTGTACATGGTGAAGCGATATGCTGTTACTTGGAGCAATATGTTGGAACATGCTACTGCTTGACTCATTTCCAATTTTCAATATCTGTAAAAAATGGAAGTGGTTCAAATAGCTGCAAATTAAAGCACAGTTTAAAACCACTGTATCATAGCAAACCTATCTGTGCTTTGGTTTATAAGTGCACGCTGCCTGTGCATGGATAATCCATCACAGCTTAAAATTAGAAAAAGACTCACAGCAGGTCACTGATTTTTTCTGACAACATGACCTTCTAAATACTTCTTACATTAAATAGATGTGTTTTCCTCTCAGTGTTTTCAAATCCAGATACTTTCGATGGAAGCTCATTTCTGTCTGGGAAGCCTATTCAAGTCCATCATTTAATTAAACTGGTATTTGCATTGATAAAGCAGAAGTAACCGAGGGCAAGGGCATCTCCTCACATGTGTGCCCTAGTTCTATAATGGAGATGTGCACATCTGTCAAGGTTGTTGAAACTGAAGCCATGTGTCCTCTGATGTTGGATGGTATTCTGGACACACTGCTTTAGCTTGCCTGCAGAGCAGTGTCAGATTTCACAGACCCTCAAGGGATAAAAGGAATCTGTACTGAGATGTGGTCGTATTGAATTTGGACAGTATTTTTCATCTTCCTTTTCAAAAACCATTTTTATTATGTTTATTTTCAGTAAATACTTAGAAAGTCTGGGCATAACTATAAATGTAACTGTTCACACCATACACCCGATATCAAATATCCAGCTAATATCAAATACCCCGCTAACCCAAATACCCCAGCTAACGTATGGATGACTGACTGAAGTTTTGCCCTTCACAAAGATATATAGAACTGTGCAAATACAGCCTTCTTTTCTAGACTTAATATCCGTGTTAGTCCATTAAACCGATTTTCCTCTCTTTGTTTATTTGACTGGCATGCCGGATGATATTTTCCTCAGCATGCATTATTGTATACAAACACTTCCCCAGATTTGTATTTTCCCTGCCCCCCATACTCAAAACAAGTTTATGTGTTTATAACATTAAGTTAAAGACATAGTGGGTGATATTTTTATAAGGCATTCGAGGCTTCTGGCAGGATGAGGGTAGTGATATTTCTTTTAGCCGGGATCACCGTATCCTTAGCTATGAACGGAAGAATGCTTCTTTAGGATACAAGGTAGGTGTCCCAGTCTGCCTGTGGTAGGGAGGATTTAAAATTGCGCAGCCGAAAGAGGAAGTTTTAGGCTTGTTATTGGGAGCTATTCCAGGAAGTTGTGCAGCTGAGAGTGGGAATGTATTAGTGGGCTTCTCATCACAGGGAGGTAGTGTAAAAATGAGAGATTTGGAAGTGGAATGGGGGTGGGGTGGGGTGGGGTTGGAGCTTGCCACAGCTGCAGAGAATTGCAGACTTCTTTTTGGTTAATGAGAAGGATCTAGAAGAAGCATCTGGTGGTAGGGAGGGGGCTATTGTTTTATTACAGACAGGAATAGAAGATAAAAGAATATAGTAGATGGAATACATGCACTTTTGTAAAGCATTTGATGCCGTGACTGGTGAAATTGCACTTTAAAATACTTCTAATACGTATACCCATCCAAACAGATGAGAAACACATGAGAACTGCACATAAAGGCAAGGGCATCATAACCAGGCACAGTTGGTGTGGCTCGGAGGATTCTGAGCCTGCTCTGCGGAGTCCGATGGGGAATGGTGGTGGGCCTGCCTGCTTCATTATCACCTGCTCCAAGGACCAGAAGGAGGACTGGAGGGGGTTTGTGTGTAATTCATGGATGATGCTGAGCAGGGACATCATACGTACACCTATAAATTCTACAACAGCGCTTAAGTAACTAAAGGATATCTATCTATCTATCATCTATCTATCTATCTCAGATATATAACTAAGGGATATATATATATATTGCAGAGTCCAGAAGGTCATTGGAAGTAGGATTTGTCTTCTGTCTGAGCAGAGCCTGGTTCACTCCTGGGATTCAGTAGCCATTCATTTAGCCCCAAGTGTCAAAATCCATCCTGAATAAAGATTCATTTTTGTTAATCCATCTTGACAAAAGTAGCAAGAGCTGATAATAGCAAATGGAAACTGCTACTTCTTTAGTATGAAAAACAAAATAAACTGAAATAAATAAAAAATAAATATAGTTCGCATGAAAATATAAGCGACAGAAATGCAAATTTATATATAAAATGCGATAAAAAGTCATCGTAATGTTACAGAATAAAAGTTATTTGTTTTATTTTTAAACTGTTAATGTGAAAATTACATTCTATACTTAGTAACCAGAATATCTTCAAATTAATAAAGGAAAAGACACAAAAATTGAATTTAAGTGAACAAAAATTGTATTTTTAAGGTTTTGTTACAGTACCAATAATTTAAAATGCAAAGACAGTTGTAACCTTGAATAACTGCAGAGTATTTTTCATACAAAGAGTGAGTCAGTATATGCTAATGAATGACATAGGGTGTGATAAGATATTTCGATAGCTTAACAAAGCTAGGACAAAGGCCATATGGCAAAATCAATTTATATCTCAGTTTTGAAATCTGTTATGTTTAAAAGTGATTTAAAAAAATCATTTGTCTAATAAAAAGACACATGTTCCTTTAATGGAAAGCAGTGGGCTTCTGAGCATAATTTGTGACTTTAATCTGATTGCTAATAAGAAGATAACTTTATATAAATATAAGGCAAGTAATTGATGAGTGAGAGAGAGGAGTAAATCTAACACAAATTTTCTTCTCCTTTAACCCTGGAAAAGAAAAGATGCAGAAGTTATCAAGCTGCATGGAAAATGTTAGAAAGGCAGAGTAAGGCTTTATCTCTAATTTACAGAAAGCTGTCATGGATGAGACTCGCACTCAACCGAAAGAGCAAAGCAATTGATGGATATTGGCCTAAAGCCCTGGAGCAGTGTATGCACTCTGAAAACATTTTAACTTTAATTTAAAATATTCAAGATGGTTGCAAGTGCCATCTATTCAAAACAGAATGTAAACTACTACTAGAAGAATCAGTCATTATTAACAATTAAAGATCAAAGTCAAAACGGAATGAAATTGTATATAAATATTGGTTTTGGTTTATAATAAAAGATAAACCTTTTCCAAGACCAAGAACTATATTTTCATAGTTATGCTTACCTTTTAAAGCAAATAGTGGCTATTACTCTCCTACCACCATTCCAGAAGAGATTTATTATCTGTTCAGTATGTCTTTAGGATAGCTTGATGTCCCAAATATTAGAGTACGCCCAGTGAACCACTGCTTTCAACATGCTCTCAGTTAGTAATTTTAGTATTGAGTTTACAATGTGAAACCTATAAATTGTGCCTAGATACAGAGGGTTTAAATTTTAACCATAGAGGAGAATTTTGTGATTAAAATTGTAACTGACCTTATAAATGTTATATATTCTTTTATCTTTTAAAAATTCTATCAATTTCAGGGTGTGTGGGTGGCTCAGTCGGTTAAGCGTCTGCCTTCAGCTCAGGTCGTGATCCCGGAGTCCTGGGATGGAGCCCCGCATCAGGTTCCCTGCTCAGCCGGGAGTCTGCTTCTCCTGTTCTCTCTGTCCCTCCCCCTGCTTGTGCTCTCTCTCTCAAATAAGAAAAATCTTAAAAAAAAAAAAAATCTATCTCTTCTACTTCTTTCATACTTTTTTCTTTATTATTAACATTTATTATTTTCATTATTATCATGACATTATTCTATCCTTATTTTTGTTCTTTTATTGCTTCTGTCTCTTGATGGAGACTAAGCAAAGTGAACAAGTCAACTTTTGAAGTTAGGTGAAGCTTGACTCAACACTGACGGAGGGCCTGGCCTGCCACTCAAACTTTTGCATCTGCTTGGGTTCTTCTGTTCCACCCTCTCACCTCCCCAATCCAGGAAACTTCCCTGAGTCAGGAATCCCACACCTAACGGGGCTTCCTATTGCCTTCTCCTGACAATGATAAGGTCACGTTATTACATTATTTTTGTTTGGTTTTGGTTTCCAATGTATTATTTAAAAGTTCATATGAGGATTCAAGATTTTGAGAGAGTGTGGTTGGTAGGAGGAGAGAGGTCGTTGATATAGAAGGAGCTAAGGTCTTTTGGCCTTTGTCTAGCCTGAAACTCTTCCTTAAGCTGGCAGGAGTCAGGTTATTCCATGAATGGTTGTTCTCGATATACTCCTCTGCTCTGGTGAAGAAGCCCAGTCTGTGTAGATTTCTTCCTGACATCTTTATTTCTCCTATTCTGGAGTATTCCATATCCCTTTTGAAAAGGCTTAAGTATTTACATTCGAAAAGAAAATTTTAAAAGAACTTTATTGATTATCAATTCAATTTTACCATGGAATTTTACCTTGCAGAATTAAAATTATATAAATACAATATATATTCATATAGTAAAGATTTATGTAATTTCTACTATTTAAAAATGATGTTATTGATGATACTTAAATGTCATTATCAGGGCGCCTGGGTGGCTCAGTCAGTTAAGCGTCTGCCTTCAGCTCAGGTCATGATCCCAGGGTCCTGGGATCGAGCCCTGCATCGGGCTCCCTGCTCAGCAGGAAGCCTGCTTCTCCCTCTCCCACTCCCCCTGCTTGTGTTCCCTCTCTCCCTATCTCTCTCTGTCAAATAAAGTAATAAAATCTTTAAAAAAAACTAAACAGAGAGAGACAGAGAGAGAGAGTATGAGCAAGGGAGAGAGGCAGAGGGAGAGGGAGAAGCAGACTCCCCGCTGAACCAGGAGCTCAACTTGGGGCTCAATCCCAGGACCCAGAGATCATGACCTGAGCTGAAGGCAGATGTTTAACCATCTGAGCCACCCAGGTGCCCCCATAATCCACATTTTAACTGTCTTTTGCAGTAAAATGCTAAATTATCAGAAAGTAAATATATTTAATATTAGATTGCATCAATTAGTATATGACAATATTGCCAGTATAAAACTTAAGCCCAGAATGTCAATCTGGGAAATAAATTCAATTTTATATTCCTACTTCATTCTTGAACATATATATGTATATATAATAAGAATTCAATGTCATTATTTTCTAGTCATACAAGACATTTATTTTATTTTATTTTTTTAAAGATTTTATTTATTTATTTGAGACAGAGAGAATGAGAGAGAGAGAGCACATGAGAGGGGGGAGGGTCGGAGGGAGAAGCAGACTCCCTGCTGAGCAGGGAGCCCGATGCGGGACTCGATCCCGGGACTCCAGGATCATGACCTGAGCCGAAAGCAGTCGCTTAACCAACTGAGCCACCCAGGCGCCCCATACAAGACATTTAAATCACAATTTTTAATCGCTTTAGCAATAAACTTTATGATGCTCACAATGTCAAATTGTTTTGGAAACATTCTCATTGTAAGATAAAAGAATCCAGTAGAACCAGAAGACAAAGTTGTCTGAGATTTGAAAGACTCAGTGATTTATCCATTAAGTCAATAAGTACAGGTTTCTATCATATACTCAACAACTGTGCAAAGTGCTAGAAATTCAAAGATCAGACATAATCTAGCAGTTAATAGTCTAGCCAGATATGGCATTTTTAGCCAGTCTAGTTTACTGAGGATTAATAAAAATGCAGCTTCGGTGTTCTTTGACAGATTAAGGTCCTGGTTGGGCATTATTTTTCCTCTTTGCATTTCACTCTTGATCCCTCCCTCTTCTATATCCTCTAGGATTGAACCCTACGATCCTAATTTATGCTTTTGATTTATCTTAAACTTGAGCCTGAAAGACAACCATTTTTTTTAAAACTAACTATGGATCCTTCCAGCCGATGGTTCAAATTCTCCTTCTGGCTGTACTGTTTCATATTTCAGCCATCCTGAGTGAATGTCCCTCTTTGTTTCCCAGGGCTCAGCCTGGAGATCCCCCCTTCTAAATACTGCACTGCTCCAAGGCACTTTTCCTTAGATCCTTGAGCAAGATCTGGAGGTTAAACAAGAGAGACAGTGAAATCATGCCATGAAGGATATGATTTCATAGAAGTCTATAAAGTATATTTATGGCACAGAGAGAAGAATAAATACATCAGTTTTTTTAAACAAGGTTACCAGTTTATTATAAAACAATATAGCTCAGGAACAGCCAGATGGAAGAGATGCTATGGGGGTGGAGCATCCATGTACTCTGAGCAGCCACTTTCTCACTACCTCCATGTCTTCACCAGCCAGGAAGCTCTCATCCATTTCTTAAATGTAGAAACTAACATAATTTGCCATAATTTTTTTAAAGATTTGATTTATTTGACAGAGAGAGAGAGTGCGAGAGTGCACAAGCAGGGAGAGCGACAGGCAGAGGGGGAGGGAGAAGCAGGCTCCCCGCCGAGCAGGAAGCCCGATGCGGGGCTCAATCCCAGGACCCTGGGATGATGACCTGAGCCCAAAGCAGCCGCTCAACTGACTGAGCCACCCAGGGACCCAATTTGCCATAATTTTTAAAAAGTTTTCTATATCCTCTAACATAATTCTTCCTTATCCATTTACTAAGGAAATACTTATTTACCTACTATAGTTCTGGGTATGCAGTAGTAAAGAAGGCCTTACCCTCATAGACATTACAGTTTAGCAATGATGTGAGTAGGAATCACAAGGGTAGTGTGTACTATGAAGAAGAAGGGCTAGGATCATTGAGAATTACAGTAGGTAGCCTTTAGCTAGCCAGGTTTCTGGGAAGAAGTGAGGATCAAACAGTGACTTCACATAATATGCCAATTTCTTGAGCACCATACTCCATTTCTATAAGCTTACCTATAAGTCATTGGAAAGAAAGTGATCAACATGATCTACATTTTAATTCTCTTTTAGGACAAGGCACTATATTATTAAAACGCAAATATATTTACTGTTTGATTGCATTGATTAATGTGCAAAACATTTCTCTTGCAGATTATCTTCTACTACCATAAATGCTATGGCAACAAGAAACAAATGAAACAAAAAGTTAATGGACAAAGTGCATTCAGCTCTTTCTATAGCATGCTCCCCAAGGTACTGAGGTGGTAAATAATTTGACATTATACTTGGAGAAATCCACAGATTTTTTTTTTTTTAAGATTTTATTTATTTATTTGACAGAGAGAGACACAGCGAGAGAGGGAACACAAGCAGGGGGAGTGGGAGAGGGAGAAGCAGACTTCCTGCCGAGCAGGGAGCCCGATGTGGGACTCGATCCCAGGACCCTGGGATCATAACCTGAGCTGAAGGCAGACGCTTAACGACTGAGCCACCCAGGTGCCCCATGACATAGCTTTTCTAATAGTTTTGTCTTATGATTCTTTTTTGCATTTTTAATATACATTTTCATGTTTTATGAATGACTTCATGATTTTTTTTTTAAGATTTTATTTATTTATTTGAGAGAGAGAGAATGAGAGAGAGCACATGAGAAGGGGGAGGGTCAGAGGGAGAAGCAGACTCCCTGCCGAGCAGGGAGCCCAATGCGGGACTCGATCCAGGGACTCCAGGATCATGACCTGAGCCGAAGGCAGTCGCTTAACCAACTGAGCCACCCAGGCGCCTGATTTTTTTTTTTTTTTTAAATACAGATACACTTAGGAATAAGTAGATAAATTTATTCAGGTGTCCAAGATGCCATAAGCATGATGTATTTTTACAACAAAGAACTGAATTCCTCAAGTCCTTCTTTTCCACTAAACCAGTACTCTGCTTATCAATTTGAATAATTCGATCTTCAATTATTTTTTTTTAAGATTTTATTTATTTATTTGAGACAGAATGAGAGACAGAGAGCATGAGAGGGAGAAGGGTCAGAGGGAGAAGCAGACTCCCTGCCGAGCAGGGAGCCCGATGTGGGACTCGATCCCGGGACTCCAGGATCATGACCTGAGCCGAAGGCAGTCACTTAACCAACTGAGCCACCCAGGCGCCCTGATCTTCAATTATTTTTATCAATTATTGCAAATCACATTTTCTCTGTGTATCAGAGTTTTTTCTCGGGTGTGTATCAGTCTACACTGACCAGGAGGATCCTGGGATGCTGAGTTTTTACTTATTCCCCTTTGAAATTTCCCACAGGAGTCCTAGCATAGTGTCTATTCTATAGTTAGTATTTAACAAATCTGAGTAAGTTAAATGCAATGCAACGGAAATATCTATAAAATAAGTCATATTAATAGTTTTGAAGTAACTGACCTCAAAAAAAATGTCTGAATACTGAACAGAAGGCCCACAATTGTACAAACATCCTAACCATGATTAAAGTTATTTTTCTACAGAACATGGGACATGAAACTTGAAATCACTACATTATTTATTTCAGTTGCTTTTTTCAACCAATCTTTTCATTAGAATTGGTAACTAATTGCCTGATTTGAGAATTTCTTTCCTCCAACTAATTTGTTATAAAGAGAACAACATCAGTGGAATGATTAAATACTGAAGAAACAAAAGACTTAGGCAGCCTGTAGATGACAAGCCCTGAATTATCAAGGTTCTCCTGCTAATTGCAATAGATGGGGATGTTGCTATGTCAGAAAGAGAAGGGTAAAAAAACCAAAGTTCTCAATACTAAATGGGCATAGAGAACAAACAGTCCATAGGGAAGACTCTTACTAATACAGTTCTTTCCCCCGTGCAAAATATTCTGGTAACCAGCATTAGTTTACAGGCTGTCGCTTCCCTAGAAGGAATAGGGATTCAAAAAATTCCCCAGACTAAGAAGGACACTAAATGTGATGAAGAGGTCATTGACCAGAGTTCAAAGGAAGTCCACAGCTGTTCTATGCTGGTTGTCCTGGGGTGTTCTTTGATGTCTACATAACTGTTAGGGCTAAAATCAGAGTCCTGTGGAGAAAGAGCCACTCCCATTTCTCCCACCTACTTTTACCAGTCCTACCCAGAAGTCGAGAATTGGCTAAACACCAGGCATATTGGCTGTTGAAGCATTTAGAGTTACAGGGATATTCTTACTTCGGAAGAGAAGTATGGTCGGTAAGTAAATAGAAAGTGAGCATAGTTAATTTCTTCCTTTTTAAATCCCTCCACGTTAGTATAGTATTTCATGAGTGAGAACCTCAGACTACCCATAATGAATCTGGTCCCTTTTTCAAGGTGCATATGTAGTATCTTATTACTTAAAAAAAAATGACCTAATCTTTCTTTGTATATCTTTAGACATGGTCCTAAAAATGAAGAGGTTAATGTTGAACTAGATAAAGTAAATGTATCAGCCACCATTAATGCTGAATGTTATGATGCCATTATGCTTTGTCTTGCTAATGTTTTGTATATATACTTTTAGAACTCAGCAATTATTACATTTAGACATTTCTTTTGGTAATGGTCCCTAACATATAAAAGGTTTAATTGTGAGAGGAAAAGAATGCCCACATGTGCTCAGGTTTAAGGATAAATTTAAAGATCCCCCCCTTTTTTTTTTTACAAAGCACTTGAGTGCACATTTCCTAAATCTTTCACTATGGCAACAGTGCCGGGGCTTCACTTAGACCCAAAATACACAAATCTGGTATCCACTGGCACATTTTTATAGCCAAAGTGAAATCGAAAATAATCATTGAATAACTCAAGCCAGAAACCCCTGTCCCACAATTCCTTTAACTATTTGGCTAATAGGTTTCTGTCTGAAGCATCCCAATTAATTACAGCACTTCACACTTCAGTCCGACTGTGGAGACTTGCCCATTCAGTGACATTCGTCTGTCCTCTGTGCATGCAAGTGTCCCCATTACAAAAAAAAAAAAATGTGCTTTCTAAGGAGTAACTGTCTCAGGTACCTTAGAATATGAGTGAGACAATCCAAACAACAGCGTTACAAAGCGGGTCTGTTTTATTTCTGTTTAAAAGCCAGAGAGACTCAGCACCAAGCAGCCAACCTGTTTCCTCAACTGGGAAATTTCACTTAATCTCTGTGACACGAAAGGAACAGAGTATTTAGAAAGCGTCTGATTAATGGGAGCAGTGAAGACCTCCGATACAGACCATATATGAAAAAGCTGACCCAAGTGACCAAGTTTGTAGTTTACTCTGTAACTCACTGCATCTGCATTTATACTTGATGAGCAAAGTCTGGCCGACTGGAGAGATAGTACACTGAGTCACAGACAAGACAAAAACAATATTTGCCTTTTGATTGAAGACCCTGAAGATAAGGGAATTAACATTTTAAATGTGGCTCTTTAAAAATCTTTATTGCAATTCAGGCATACTTCATTTCCTAACTGTGAATTATCAATATCCATTTTATAACATAATTTCTAGCCAGACTTTTGTTTCTAGAATAATAATAAAAGAAAAGCTTGCTGCATTTCAGCTGGATTTTTATCTTTTTCTGTTTTCCTCAGAAAGAAAGCAAAGAAACTATACGGTTAAACATTCATGTTTCTTAAAAGCTTTTGATGCATCTCTTTCCTTTCCAGGTTTTATTTTGAGAAGTTATTTTAGGGATAGGAAAATTAATTACAATTACAGCAATTACAAAATGGAAGGGGAAAAGAAACTGTGTCAATATATCATATACAAAGCACGGGGCCTGGTTTATGTAAGCTTTTGATAAAATATTCCTGCGTTACCGATCACACCACGCAAAAGTAGCTAGAGAGTAGCCAGCCGAGGGGATTTAGGGATCAAGGGCATATTCCATTGCTGTGAGGTCCACCATGGGTAATGCGTGTTGCAATGTTGCTTTTGTTCTTGGTTTCACAGGGAACCCTGGCCAAGAGTTGGCCCAGGAGGTGGCATCATGGCGAGACAGCATAGTGGCCATTCTGGCCCGGGTAGTCAGTGTCTCTAGTGGGGACTGGCTGAATGCCGCTGCCTGCAGCATCCTCTGGTCCTGTCCCCTTCATCTGTCCCCGCAGGGGCAGAAGGTGAGGACGTGGAGGAGGACTTGCTGGGGAAGTGAAGAGGCGCCTAAAGAGCAAAGGGGCAAAGCAGTACTGCAGTCAGGCATGACAATTTGGACACTACACACTACTTGTAAAGGAGAAAGATAAGCCTCAGCAAGTCGTATGCCTTCCCCAAGTGAATTTATTGCAAAACGATAGCCTCTTTCTTAGAAAAACAGACAAATAAAAGCTTATGCTTGGTATTCACATCTAATCAGGAGCAAAATTAGCAAAAGCGTGCCCTACTCTTCCACCGTTTTGTGATTCTTTCGATCCTTATGCGTGGGTTTCTCCAAATGTGATACGGATACGTCTTCGTATACTGATCATTGATACCTATTTTTTAAATGATGCATTGTAGGGCGCCTGGGTGGCTCAGTTGGTTAAGCGACTGCCTTCGGCTCGGGTCATGATCCTGGAGTCCCGGGATCGAGTCCCGCATCGGGCTCCCTGCTCGGCGGGGAGTCTGCTTCTCCCTCTGACCCTCCCCCCTCTCATGTGCTCTCTCTCTCTCTCTCTCATTCTCTCTGTCTCAAATAAATAAATAAAATCTTTAAAAATAAATAAATAAATAAATGATGCATTGTAGTGATGGTTTAACCTCAGTTCTAATTCTGTTCAAAGGCAACACCTTTTTTTTTTTTTTTTTTTTTGCTTCAATGTATGGTTCCTCTAAAATGTCTAAAATATAAAACAGAATTCCTCCAGATGGGTGAAAATTAAAATCTCATGTTTTAGTGAAAAGAAATCACCACCCCCCATCCCCAGTTACTTAGGGTACATTTGGTGACAAGTTAAAGAACCCACCATTTTGCAGGGCTGGGAAACATATCTGCTGACAAACCTTATTTGAATCTTCACTTGTAACCATCTCTTCTTTTGAACCTCCAAAAGTACTGGTTCCAGTCTAATACAGTGGTATCACTGTTTCTCTCTGGTAGTTTGGCAAGACTGCGCCTTGATCTCTGGGACACTCATTGAGCAAAACTTCATTCAACAGAAATTTATTGAGTGCCTCCTATGTGCTCAGCATTTTATGTTCCAGTCAGACTAAACTGCTTGCCATTCCTCCCACATGCCACCCTTTCTAGTCTTCATTCTTTGATCCGTACCAACCCATCTGCCCAGATTGCTCTCCCCCATTCCTTCACCACATATATCTCTGTTTAGATCTTGCCTGCTCTTTTAGGCAGGACTCCACTGCTTTGGCTTTTTGAAACTCTTTCTTATTCCTTTCAGCCTGAGGTGATTTCACCCAATTTCATGCCCCAATAGGACCTTATCTGTACCCAGTTACATAATCTGTGGGGTCCAGTACAAAACAAAAATGAAATGTCCCTTGCTCAAAACTTACTAAGAATTTCGAGACGGCAACAGCAGAACATTCGACCACATGTGGGCCCTTCAAAGCACGGGGCCCTGGGGGACTACACAGGTCACATGCCCATGAAGCCAGCCCTGTCTGTACCTCCCCAGCACACTAATTGCTATCAATTCTGTTAATGCATGAGCTATTTTAACACACAGATTGACTTTTCTTTTTGAATATACTGTAGGCTCCTTGAGAACTGTGTCTGCATATATTTCCACAGTAACGAACAGAGAGAGAGTCTTGCAACATATCAGATTTTCTAATTCTTGCTACTAAAATGTAGTTCATGGACTGACATCACCTGGGAGCTAGTTAGAAATGCAGAATCTCAGACCCCAACCAGACCAACAGAATCAAATCCACATTTTACAAGATCTCCATGTAATCTGTATGCATATTCAAGTTTGAGAAGCACTGTTGAATGAGCAAAAGAATAGCTCCCTGGAACAGAAGGCTATTCTTCCCACATGAGGTGGGAAGAATTATCTGTGAAGAGTGTTACTTATTCCTTCACACTCTGACAGAAATGAGATTTCTGCTTTTCTCAACAAGAGGGAATTATTGGGTTAACAGTTCCAATCCCTCTTTTCAATCCTTCCAATTTCTCTTCTCTTTGAAAGAACGGGTTACTTTTACTTTTCTCATTGGTGATATGTGGAAGAGCCTGGTAGGGCCTGGAAGTGTCACCCTGTGAAAGGTAGGTATGGAAACACAGATCTGGTTATTCCAATCTCTCTCTCTCTCCCCCACTCTCATCTAGCTCTCTTTCTCCTGTGCTTTATGCCAATGACTCACATTATTAAATAAATGGACAAACAGTTCTGCCAGTGTGACTAGTCAAAGAAACAAAAGAGGCTTATGAATTGATGTAACTCAGATTTTACCAGAAAACTGAAAAGGTGTCATGCCTACTCTAGTGCTCTGCCTTTGATTCCCTCTGATTCCTAGCTGAACTTTCCACATTAAGACCATTTCAGAGCAGCCAACATAGCAGTTGCGTGGGAAGATGGAATATCTTGGAAATTCTCTAGAAATTCCAGGTCTCTATTTCAGGAGATCCTGGAATATACTTCCTTGAAAAGGTCATAAGTAGATTTGTGCAATCATGTAGATCACTCTCCCATGACGGCAGCTCCGTGATTTGGGCTTTAAAGAAAAATGTAAATAAATAAATAAGAAATGGGGTAGAAAACAATCAATTTAACTATATTAAAACTATACTAGAGAATCTAAATTTGCCAATTTGGGGGGGATAGTCTATTAAACAAGTAGTTGTTTCTAAGATGTCAAAAAGGAAACATGATTTACATGCTGATATTCTCTTTCTGCTACTACTTGCTTCCTTGCTCCTTGTTTTAGCAGGATTAGATTTTAGGTCTCTGAATTCTCAGATACATAATCAAAGTTCAGAAGCTCAGTACACACGAACTTTAAGAAAATTCACAAGACCTTTGTAAAATTTCAACTCCCAAAGTGAGTGTATGTAATAGCATATTTGTGCATAAAAGTCCTCTAGGGAAAACTTCTAGCAATTTTTTACCTGGATAGCCCTGAAATTTTTCAGCCCTCATTTCATGTGTTGTTGTGCACAGAAGTGAAGTTTCTTTGCAATTACTTTTCAGAACCTGTTTGTGTTTTAAAGGTAATAATTGCAGGTTACACAATAGTGAGTTCTACTCAAATTCCAAAATACTAAATAAAATCACATAGTGGCAGACTGAAAATATAAGGGGAAAAGCCTGAAATGGTAGGAAGAGTTTACGTAGAAGAAACTGCTTTATTCAAGTCCTTCATGGTGGTGATCGTAGTGGCTGGTCGAATTCAGGGAAACCGAAAGAAGTCAAATTTTCCTTGGCTGGTTTCTTTTGTTTGTTTCTTTAAAGATTTTATTTATTTATTTGACAGAGAGAGAGGGAGAGAGAGAGAGACAGCCAGAGAGGGAACACAAGCAGGGGGAGTGGGAGAGGGAGAAGCAGGCTTCCTGCTGAGCAGGGAGCCCGATGCGGGGCTCGATCCCAGGACCCCGGGATCGTGACCTGAGCTTAACTGACTGAGCCACCCAGGTGTCCTGGTTCCTTTTTGCTAATTGGCAGAAGACAGTGATGGCTACAGTTTTATGGTAGAAACTTTGATTCCATTGCATTGTTGCTGATCTTGGTTCTACTCCTGGATATTGTTACTTGTTTCTGTGAAATACATGACACCAACATTAGCAACTTGAACCGATTCTCATATGTTATCCTCACATTTTTGGTGATGACCTGTGCCTTTGCCACAGACTCTCTCAGGAGGTTGCAATCAACCTATGAGCTGGAGTCTAGTCTGAGATTTGACCAGGGTATGATCTGATACAAATCTCATTCATGCAGAGCCCTCTCTCCCCACACAAAACAGCTTCATGACCTGATGAGAAATCGAGGGGAGAGGAAAAGAAGATCTTTGAGAGAAAGCCACTATCTCATTATAACCTCACTGCAGAAGTGACATCCTTTCTCTTCTTCAGGTTTCTTTGGTTAGAAGAAACTAAGCCCACACTCGGGGAGGAGGAGATTAGACAAAGGCATGGAATCCAGGAGGGGAATCAGTAGGGCCAATTTAGGGACTGCCCATTACACCTTCCCATTCAAGAGGAAATAAGAGCTAGAAAAATATATGTGATTTCTTCTGTTTTAGCCTTCTACTGACATTCTCTAAAGTATTTTTATCTGATCAGCCTACAGAAATTTATGTGCAACTCCCCTATTCCATCCTAGAAACATGACATACTCTATTTGGCCCAGTTTCGTTTCATGAATGAAACACACTCTTCACTTTGGGAGGAATGTAAAACCATTTAAAATGAATTAATCAGAACTCTTTCACTTGCAAATAACCGTAACCCAATTCAGATAAATATAAGTCAAAAAAAATTATTGCATGCTTGAAAAATACAGAAATGTGTTTGGCTTTAGGTCTGGCAGAATACAGGAATTCAGCCAATTTTGTCAGGTCTCCCCCTCTTGCTCTCACGCTCTCTCTTTCTGTTTTTTCTTGTTTTGAACTCTTTCCCAAACAGACATTGTTGATGTGGAGAAACCTGACATTTCCAGACTCATGTCATTTTTGCAGCCAGAATTTGTTTTAGAAAGCAAGGGGTATTTTCCCCCCAAAATTCCAACTGACATCTTAGAATTGAGTGTCTATCATCCTGGTTGAAGTTACATTCTCACTTTGGCCAGGAAAAGGGATATGTAAAATATGTGAAGCGCCAGACATGGGTCACATGTCTATGCTTTAGGTTGGAGCGTGGGGTCAGTCTTACTAAACGTGTCCTGAACGTGAAGGAGGACTGAATCCCTAAAGAAAGATTGAGTCCTGGAAGTTGGAATGGGTGCTGGTCCAGCAAAAACTTACGTATGTCTACTACAAATATTTGTCTGAGACAGATATTTATTCGGTGCTTACAATGTTCCAGGTGTGATGTGGATGTTAGGTGCAATTCCAATAGCAACTTGTGTAATTTTCTTCAATTCATGGGTGAAAGGCACAAGAGGGCTGGTGAAACCGTAACAGAGGCCCCCTTTGTCAGTTCAGAGGGGGAGAAAATCAGTCTAAGTGAATATTTGGCATTGTAGGAATTTCTATAACTATAAATGGTTTTAAACAACCACTTATGTTAATACAACTAGCTTATAATAGTGATAAAATATTTTGAGGCAATATCTTAAGGTAAAAATTAGAATCCTACACTGTTGGCATCACAAAGGTATCAATTCTTCTCCCATCTTCTTCTGCCTCTTTGCCCTACAGTCACAGAAAGAGCAGAGCGACTCGTATCCCAGCGTCACACCTGTTTTGATTTGCTTCAATCTCTCTTTGAGAACTTGGAGTCTCTTGCACAGGGACCCTATTGAGACCAGGTTGGGCTTCAAATGATCACAGTCATCAAATCTTAGAGTGATTCTTTTTACCCAGGAATATAATCCTCAGGTAGATCTTACGTATTTCTAAGTCCAGTTTCATCAAGTGTGTGATGTGAAGTCATGTAATAGAGTTATAGAAGGTTTTAGGCCGTCACCTCCCCCATCTTTAGCGTTCTCTTACACTTTGTTAGGGGATAAAGCTCTAAAAGAACACTAGAAGGATACTAAAAGTTACCAAAATGGAAGTGTTGTTTTTCTGCTCGTAACCAAAAAAAAAAAAAAAAATCAGACTGGGGAAGACCTGCACGTCAGTGTATGCACGCAGTTGTCTGGGGGAAATAAACATATGTTTATTTTTATTTGCTTAAGATTATGAGCGTTGGGTGGACTGCCGCAGTTGTAAATGATTTCTGGAATGAGACACATTCCTGCCTAGTGTACAGAGAGTCTCAACTGTGGCTCACAATTATAAAGATGTGGTACTATTTTTAGTGGTACAGTTACCCAGGAACCACATTATTATTATTATTATGTAGAATACCATAGAATATAAACTAAGCCTCTCTCACAATGGAGTTCTTGTGAAGTTATGCCTAATGGAAAAGTAGTGAGAGAATGATTGTATCTCTTTGCAGTGTGTGTCTACACTTGCAAAATAAAATGATTAGCAGAGAGATACATAATTTTGGCGACAGCTCTTGGTTGTGCAGGGGACCTTCGTGGTCACACAGTATATGTAATCCAAAAGTCAGTTTCCCATCTTCCTTCAAGGGTAACATCCTCTAAAAAATTGGGGGGTAAGGTAGGAGTGTCTTGTCTCCACTTCTTGGCCACGCAATGGCCAGCTGCTTCTCCACCCCCACCGCCTTCCACGCATGATGTTCGTTTCCACATTATAGTACCTCCAGGTTATAACCCTGAACATTTCATTTTCTAAAGTACTGCCAGTTCATGGATGTGTATGTTACAAGCATTATATGTGGATTTAGGACAATTGAGGGAGTCGTTTTCATAGAATCAGAGCCAGAGGAATTGTTTAAATAAACGGTAAGAAGTTCTTTTCCTTAATTATTCTTTAGCATTTCTGCAATGGAATCTTCACATTTATTGTCTCTTACCTGCAGGATTCGGCATCACTGCCAGACTGCAGACCTTTCCTTTTGCCCTTGACCTCTTCCCCACTCTTCCCAAGCATTCTTTCCCCCAGATTTCTGTTAATTAATGTGCTCTACATATGAAGTTACCATTTTGTCATGTCCTAGTCCATGGGACTACAGACACATTAAAAGATTTCTCTGAAACGTAAATAATTAGTTGCACAGATGTATAAAATTAATACACATGGATAGAAAACAGAGTTGAGTGACACAGAAAGATGCATATATAGACACACACAGATAATAAGATACATAGAGAGATGCTGGCACAGACATGATATATACACATTATATATATATATATATATAGTATAGACATAACACACACACTCAACATATGAGTAACAAAATAAGACTAGAGCAGAAAAAGGTGCTTTTATTTTAGTTGCCACTCATTTGTCTGAATCAAGCTTTTTGAGGTATAATTTATGAAAGAGTTCATGGTAATTTAGAGATAAAAAATGGAATGTCTCAGACACATAAAATACAATGGTTACTAAATAAACGGAGATCCAAAGATCACAATGATTACTAAATAAACAGGATTCAAGCCAGGGCAGCAATCTATGCAATCCGGGGGGATACTGCTTCTGAGTGCCAAATGTGTATTTACATGATAAGCATGATAAAAGGATTTCTATAACTTAAGCAAGCATTGTTTTGTCCCAACTCCTTTTGATAACTTTGTACTGTCATTTTTATTCTGGCTTTTGAAAACCATCATCATTCTGTGAGTAAAGAAAGCATCCAGTGAGCAAGGCAGGTTTGTTAAATATGTGCAGGAATAGGAATAAAGCTATCTGGTTTCTTGCCCTGGTTTTATTTAGGCTGTAGGATCATAGAAAATCCACCTAATCTCTTTGTTCCCATGTACTTCCCTGTTGTATACAGTGAGACACTTACATGTTGTTTATGATTTGTCTCACCTAAAAATTTCTATTATGCTATGGAAATGTAATTAATCATACTTCACATTTAGGATCACGTACTGATGATACTACTGAAAATTTCATTCACAGAGAAAGCCCATCAGTAAACAGCTAATGCACGTGAGACTGGATAACCCTTCCCAGGCAAGGGGTAGATAAATCCTGGAAGGCAGTGCCAGTTCTGCTTTGGTGCTACTGGACTATCAGGATGCTCTTTGATATCTACGTGGATATAGACCCAGCCAACATAGCACCCTAAGCCTGGAAGAACCATCCCTGTGCAAAGTCAATGGACTTCAGGCTGATCCAGGCATCATTGCTATGAAGTTTCCTAGCTAGGATTTAAAAATTGAAACCATACACAAACAAAAACAGAATGGAGACTTGTTTAATGAGAACAATATGGCTAAAAAACCATAATCTGACTTATTAAGCTATTTTATTAGTTATATGCAACTAATTCAGACATCACTATATGAAATATGCCAATGAGTTCAATTGAGGCTGCTTGCACACTGCTCCTCGCTAAGGACTGGAGAAAAAGACTCCGTTCCAGGGCTGAGCCTTCTTTCATGTGCTTTCTCTCGAGCTAATTTCTTATATGTCACAAGTTGTCTTCATGAATCAACTTGTTCCAACTAGCTGTTCTGTTGTCCTATTTCTTTTTCAGTTATTTTATATTGCAGTGGTTTACTTATATAAGCAGTTATAATACTTCATTATCATTATTACAAATTGGTTAATATTAATAATATTAATAAGTATGTATTGAGCGCTCACTATATGCTAGCACCATTCTAAATGATTTATGTAGATTAACTCATGCAGTCCTTGTGGCCCCATAGCCCCATTATACGGTTGAAAAACTGAGGTCCAGAGTGGTTAAGTACCTTGCCCAAAGTGACACAGCCAGTAGGGATAGCACCAGAATTTGAACCCAAGTGTGCTGGTTCTAGAGTTTATGCTCTTAACTGCTACCATACCTCTTGGTTTAATTATTTCTATTTCCTATTAGTTCAGATATTACTCTTATTGCAACACTTTGCTCTCTTTGCTGCACATATTAATATTTTTTACTGTTTC
The DNA here is from genome assembly GCF_011800145.1 of Mirounga leonina. Taxonomy (NCBI): domain Eukaryota; kingdom Metazoa; phylum Chordata; class Mammalia; order Carnivora; family Phocidae; genus Mirounga; species Mirounga leonina. The sequence continues at coordinate 50,934,472 of NW_023270807.1, read as the reverse complement.
TCTGCTTTTCTCCCTTCTCTTATATTTTTAGCCCTTTTATTTTCTTTATGGGACAGACTCCCTGCAGTGATCTCTTCAAATTTGCTAGGGTCCTCATTGCTTCTCTCTGATTGCTGTCAGTGCTGTCTGTTTTTTCTCCCTTCCCATACCACTCATCCAGCTTTAACACAAGACGACTTCCTCCTGTCTCTCTGCTGACATTTCTGTTCAATCTATGCTCTCAAGGCTGTTGGATCAAATATTTCCTCTTCTACCCAAAGGGCTTATTCCCTGATTTATTTTGATTATATGTGGTTTAAATGAGTAACTTTCCTTTAGAAAAATCCATTCCTTCAATGAAAAAATCCTTTGAGGTTTTTGTTGTTGTTGATGTTGTTTTGTTTTATTTTTTAACAATGTTCCCAGAGAGAACAATACTCTGAAATTCCTTTCCATTTACTTGAAAGAATCCTCCCCACCTAAAAAAGAAAAAAAAAATCTTATCTCAAAAATTGTCAGCTCTTTATGAACAACAAAAGTATTACTTGAAGGCTATCCCATTTAAGATTTGATTGACCAGTTTCTTATGTGGGTACAACTCCGCTAGACTCTAAGGAAATGGTGATCTGAGTGCCTTTTGATGAAGCTACAAAGAGATTGGGCAATTTACTTAATTTTGCAATGGCTACTCCTATCACTCCCAAATTGAAGGCTCTTGTTTTTGTTTATCATCAAATGCATTTAAAACATTATCTAACTTGTTTAATGCAGATGTCAGCTAAAACTTGTTTCTTTGGATTTTTTTCTTTTTTTAGAGAGGGAGAGAGAAAGAAGAGAGAGCAGATGGAGAGGAAGGAGAGAGAGAATCTTAAGCAGCCTCCATGCCTAATGGAGCCTGACATAGGGCTCAATCTCACAACCCTGAGATCATGACCTGAGCTGAAATCAAGGGACGGACACTTAACAAACTGATCCGCCCAGGCACCCCTGTTTCTTTGGATAAGGAAATTGTTTCAAAGTTCTAAGATGCCCCAGTTTATGGAGAATCAAATATCTTCTTCAAGATTTCTATGGATTTCTGAAGCTATTTTTGCTTTGCAAGTGCTCTCTTATTTATATTTAGGGATTGACTAAGTGTCTAGATTGTCTCATGCCATTTTTAAATGCTAACACTAAAGAGGAACTCAGTATACTTCGTGTATAAAGCTTCATTAAGGGTTAGAGGGATAGAAGTGCATAGCAAGGCTCACAACTTAAAATCCCATAGTGGGTGGTTAGGAGATGGGAGGGATCACTGGGCAGAGCACCCAGGATACGTAGGGCACAGAAACTACTGTTTGATACTATAATGGTGGGTACGTGTTTTTAAACATTTGTCAAAACTCATACAATGTGCAAAACCCAGAGTGAACCCTACCGTGAGGTATAATGGGTCATAAAAATGTGTCAGTATTGCTTCATCAGTTGTAACAAACATTCTAGATTGGTGTGGGATGTGGATGGTGGTAGAGGCTGGGGGTGGGAACATCGGTCATAGGCAAACTCTCTGTACTTTTACTGTGACCCTAAATCTGCTCTAAAACATAAAGTCAATTAAAAAAAAAAAATACTCCACATTGGAAATACTACTGCTCCTAAAACTTCATAGCCACTTCCTTGGTTCAGGTTTTATCCTCCCACACTGGCCAGCCATTCCTTTGTTCCTTGTCCCTCTACTCTCCAGACACCAGAATGAACATTTCTACTCACACCCAGTGCAAGGAAGCATGACAGTCACCTTTACCAACATGGCTTCTACAGAGTCTCACCTACTACCTCCAAGTGTCTCCTTTCCCCAAAGACAGTTCTCTTCCTAAAGTTCGAATTCTCGCGCCAGGTGTTTAGGTGATGAAATTCTCAAACTACTCTATACAAATTGTGACCAAGGTGCAGATTGTTTCAAAGCAGCCCAGAGCTCCTGCACTCTCCTGAATATTTTAACTCCTAAAATAATGATGATAAACATCCTAGGGTTCTACCTCCTCTCTTCTCATCGTGCAGTATGAAGGTGCATTCCCAAGCCCTTTCCTTCCCTTGTGATTGTTAAAAAAGGACGAATCATGAGAAATTCTAAGACATTCCCGGCCATTTAAGTTTTGAACTTGTCTGTTAGAGTCAAAGTTAAACATTTCAGATTCTGAACTTGAGGTCGATTATTTCCCTGAGTCCTCTTATGCCTCTTGAGGTTCCAAATATTCAGTGTTCATCTGGGCAATCTGAGTCAAGAATTCCAACACGGTAATTTCTATTCAATAGACATATCAAATCAGGAGAGTTATACCATAGTTTGTTTCCAATTCACCTCTATTATCTTCATATGAGTGATGCTGACGTTTGATCTAAAGTGATATCCAAACACTGACTAAATTAGCTTTAATATTGATCTACTGCCTTTTTGTCATTGACTTTTCTACTTAATACGGACTTATCTAATCCTGAAAATGTAGGTAAAATGATTCTCAGTTGAATTGGTATGTACAGGAACATATTCATGTTCTGTTTATTTTGGGCAGTTTCATCTCGCTTGTCAGACACAGTGGTCAGGAGTACATGAATTTAAAATTAATATACTAAGATTGCTATTGTCATAATTGTCTGCACAGAGTTTTAACAAAATATTTTCAAATTATATATATGCCCGCACTTTGAAGGAAAGGAATTAGCATAAGTTTAAAACAAAGTTTAGGGGCGCCTGGGTGACTCAGTCGGTGGATGTCTGCCTTTGGCTCAGGTCATGATCCCAGAGTCCTGGGATTGAGCCCTGCATCGGGCTCCCTGCTCTGCTGGAAGCCTGCTTCTCCCTCTCCCACTCCCCCTGCTTGTGTTCCCTCTCTCACTGTCTCTCTCTGTCAAATAAACAAAATCTTTAAAAAAAATAATAATAATAAAATAAAATAAATAAAACAAAGTTTAAACCATTATCCTTTCTATTGCTACTCGGTAATTAATTGTACTTAATTATAATTCACTTTTAAGCATAGTTATTATTGAAGAGTAGCTAATTATTCCATATTATGGCAGATTTGGATATAAAAAAACGTAGTCAAAGAACATTGAAATATTCTGTGGAAGTAAATATTTTCCAAATAATTGGGTAATTATTACCCTCTACTGTTGAAAATTCTATGAAATGACTCATTTTTAATTATATATTATTGTAAGACCAAATAAAAATCATTGACTCATCTATATTTTATATATGGACTTTAATTTTTTTCTGCTAAATATATGCATACATTTATAAAAAATGATGATTGAAAGATCATTGAGTTATCCAATAATGCAAATCGAATAAAAATGAGAAAAGAATGCAATAAAGCATGACTTTTTAATGATTTTGATTAAAACGGAAAAAGAGATGTTGGTGAAATGCTTTTATTAGAACTGAGATCATACATAGGAAAGGTTAAAAATATTCTGAAAGGCTCTATCTTGTATTTATCTTATATCACTGTTTTAGTAATTAATGTTGCATAACAAACCACCCCAAAACTTAGTAACTTAAAGCAACATTTACTATTTTTTATTTGTCATCTTTCTGCAATTTGGGGGCATCTTTTCTCTGCTCTATGTGGCATTGTCTGGGGTAGCTTGACTAGGGCTTGAGGACCAGAGATGGCTTTGCTCACATGTCTGGCACCTCAGATAAAGTAGTTAGAAGAGCTATAGGGCTGGCTGGGACTCTTCTTGCACTCATAGTCTTTCATCACTCAGAAGTCTTGCACACACTTCTTTACAGGGAAGCTGGATGCCAAGAGAGCAAAAACTAAAGCAACCAGCTTTCTTGAGGCCTCTATCTGTCACTTCTGCCACATTCTGTTGGTCAAAGCAAGTCACGAGGTCTCAACTAAGATTCGAGGAGAGGGAAAATGGATTCCACCTCATGGGTGAAGAGTAGGATATGCATGTAGGTGAATGTGATCATTTATTGGCAGCCATCTTTGCAGCCATCTCCATAATCACTATCAAGCTAGCACTTAAGGAAAGAGAAGTGGTAGCTAACAGGAATTTCAGTGTGTGACATTTCAGATGTCAAATGAAAAACCAACATTTTTTTCAACAAGGTTGCTGCTATTTAAGGATTTTGGGACTTGAAGATAAAATTTAAAAATGATAATGAACATGATGAGATGTTGGCAAAGTTAGATGCCAACTAGAAACTACTAGTTAGCACTGGTTAATCAAGTATCATGGATTCAAGCCAGTTCAGTTGTGTTAGTAATCTATTTTGGGCACTCAGTATTTTCATCAGAAGGACATACAAATATTATAAGCAGTGAATGATGTGCTAATAGCCAAAATTATATGTCAATTATCACATTTTCAATTACCCACCACATTTGGCAATTAACATTTTGTTAATCATCCACTCTCCAATTTGATGTGACTTTCTAAAGTAGCTTACCCTCTACCTCTGAAAAATTACTGTTTACCATTGGTGAATATATAATCAGTTCCTAAACTTTATATTTGATTTAGAACTATCTTGTGGTAATGAATTCACCTCAAGCAGGATTTGTTTAGAGTAGTATACATATGTGAGAGCAGACATTTGAAGAAGTTTTGTGGTTTGGATGTCCTCACTGTACAAATAGTATGCCAAAAATGGATTCACAGACATTAAGAAAGGATTTTTAATGACATTCATTTTGACAATCAGAGTGCTTTTCATAGAAGTATTCTTGTAGCAATATAAGGAAAGCAGAATGTTATTTTGATCGATATGAAATCATATAAGCTGAGATTTTGAATAGCACTCCAAATGCAGTCCTTCTGTGTGCATTTTGGCTGATGAAGTGTGGTATAGTGAAAAGTACATGGATTTAGAAAGATCTGAGTTCAGATCCTAGCTCATCCAACTTTTAGTGGATTCGTCATCTATTGCCATGCCACTTAACAAACCAACCCCGATGTGATTTTCTAGTTCATGGGTCTATAGATCAAGGCAATTTGGCCCTATGGGCTGTGCTTGGGTGGGCAGCTTTGCTTCAAGCAGTGGTCAGGATGGGCTTGACTTCTCACTACAGGTCAGGTTGATGTACATCCTCCGGATCAGTGGCCACCCAGGGTATATTCTTATCATAGTAAATAACAGCAAGGCAAAAGGCAAGCTAAACTACACAACACATTCAAAGTCTCTGCTTATATAATATCCAATTATGGATATTATATTGCCAAAGTCATGTGGCCTGATCAAAATGAGGCACAGAATGTATTGCATCCCAAGAAGGGATCAAGGATGTGAGTGAATATTTGCTCCAATCTCCACTTTTGGGCACTTTCCTTATTGTCTCTGAGTTTTAGTGTTATCATCTATAAAATGGGAATAATAATATAACATGTTCAAGGCTATGTAGAAGATTAGCATGCTCCTGACACAAAGTAGATAGGATAAAAATAAGCTGGAGGTGTTATTCAGTTCAACAAGGATCTGTGTGATGTAACCAAGTTAGCTGAAATTGAAAGAAGTAAAATCTTGGCTATTTTGAAATTACTGTCACCAACTAGCAAATTGCATTTATTTCTCTCAGAGCTGAACTCAGACTATTAGTGAAAGTTCCATTTAAACTAGCCACAAAGCCATATTCTTTAGATGTATGGCATTGACTCTGTAATATATCAGATAAATTAACCAACAAATCTGCATTAAATGCTCTGCAAAATTGTGAGATTGCCATCGTAGCAAAGAACTGACAACAGATACAACATAAGGGATTTCCCTTCTAGCAGCTCCCAATCTTGATATGGAAAATAAAACAAGAGAGTTTAAAACACAAATTAATAATGCAGATAATTAGGTCATTGGAATGAGAGAGGGCAAAAATCTAGTAGCTGGATAATAATCTTAAAAAAACCTCCTAAGACAAGAAGGAAAGTTGTTGTCACTTAACAGAAGGATTGGACTCAAGTAACAAAAATGGAAAGTACTAGTTGGGAGAATCCGCTAGCACCTTCACTATAACCACCAGCTTCCTTAAGAAAGTAGCCCACGGGCGTCTCGGTGGCTCAGTCGTTAAGCGTCTGCCTTCGGCTCAGGTCATGATCCCGGAGTCCCGGGATCGAGTCCCACATCGGGCTCCCTGCTTCTCCCTCTCCCACTCCCCCTGCTTGTGTTCCTGCTCTTGCTATCTCTCTCTCTGTCAAATAAATTAAAAAAAAAAAAAAAAAAAAAAGTAGCTCGCATGCCTCAAGCTCCACGCAGGCACTTCACCCCCATTCATTCATTATCCAGCAAAATTGGTGGTTGTTCCCAGTGAAGGAGAGACTCAAAATTGAGTAATTTTTAGCAATGCATCATAAGAGGTAAGACTAGTGTTAAAGCTACAGACCCATTCAGCTCTATACCCTAAGCATTGACTATGCAACACTCTCTCACAATGTGTGATTCACTTGGCCAGAGAGGAGAGTATAGCCGCATAGCAGTAAGAAATAATAATTAAAAGGGAGGCTTAGTTCATATCATAAAGAACTTTGAATGTCGGACTAAGGAATTTGGATGCTTCGTGTCAAGAGGGGGCCATTGATGGATTTTGAGCAGGAGGCTGATGCACAAAGAAGTGCTATAAACAAGGGGCGCCTGGGTGGCTCAGTCGGTTAAGCGACTGCGTTCGGCTCAGGTCATGATCCTGGAGTCCCTGGATCCAGTCCCGCATCGGGCTCCCTGCTCGGCGGGGAGTCTGCTTCTCCCTCTGACCCTCTCCCCTCTCATGTGCTCTCTCTTTCTCTCTCTCTCTCATTCTGTCTCAAATAAATAAATAAAATCTTTAAAAAAAAAAAAGAAGTACTATAAACAAGCCAATATGACACAGACACATGAGACCACGTTGGAGATGTGGAGACTAGATAGAAGGCTCTGCAGTCTTCCAGCACTGTGAACAAAGGGTAAGCAACAGGAAAGGAGAGCAGTGAAAGGGAACAGGAACATTTTAAGGCTGGGTTAGTAGGATCTCAAGAAAATGGGTTCTACTTTTTTGAATTATTCATTCAGTCATAGTGTTTTTTATGTAGCATACAAGAGAAAATATTTCTTGTGATGATCATATAATGTATAGCCATTAATATTTTCTGTGTCTATGTGTGCAAAGATGCCTGTAAAGCAGGGCCAATAAATTTGTTACCTTTCCCCTGTTAAGACATTCCATTGGCTCACATACATTATCGTTGAAAGACAGAAGCAGATGTTAATGGAAGTGATGTTTAATGATCTGTGACCCTATATACAAAGAATACAGGCATCGTAGTCATCTGCTAACCACATCCATGAAACCTGCCAGTGCGATTGAATTCATGACCTTCAGATCTCAAGCACCAGCCTCTTCCCAGTGAGTTGAAAGGGCTCAGCCGAAAGAAGAATAAAAAAGAGAGTAAACATTTGAACAAGTGTGACATCCCCTTGTATTGGGGTAAGTGATATATACACAGCCTTCCCTTTACCTCCCATTTCCCCTGCAATTAGGGCCAAGCTTGTTCTCAAGGTGCACAGCAGCTGGGGTTCACAGAAGAGCATTACCACAGTTGGGTGCCAATCTTTAATGATGCAGCACTACCAATGTACACAGACATCAAGGTCATCAGCAAATATGTGAAAAATATCACAAGTTTCTATTAAAAGCATCAACAATGATTCAACAACCAAAGGAAAAAATTTACTTTCTAATCAAAAAGAATCTATAGACATCTAAGCACATGCAGCATCGTATATGAGAGAAAGGGCAATATATACATCACTTAGAGAGTAAATTTCCAAAAGTGAGTTTTGTAGGTTTTGTTAATTATCATTACTGAAATGAAAGCTTCACTTTGACACTGAGAGTCACCAAGAGAGAAACAGTTCCAAATTTTTAGGCATCCTGCCATGTTATGATTAATTTTACAGTCCATGCATGGATGTTTAGTTAGAGAAGAGAACTGTAGATATCTTGTACAATCCATCAAAATAGTAGGAATAAACTGTCACTCCCAACCTGAGCCGTGAACATGTTTATTTATGAGCCACTCTGCTGAAATTGGAAAAAAGAAAATCAAGACAGCAATGCAAAGAGAGGCTTCTGAAATGTTCTCTGTTAAGCAACAGCTAGTGGAAAGCATGCAACAAAGAAAACCTGGCTTATTTTCAGTTTTCAAAAAGGTTGAGGACATTGGTTCAAGTAGTTTAGGTTTCTTACTTGACCCACCTAAGACCCTTAAAATCTAATGTGATTGCCTTCAGAATTTGGCTTGTTATGTTTAAAAGAGGAATGAAATCTCTTCACCAAATCTTTCATTTTAAACCTTATTAAGAAAAACAGAAAATAAATATACCAACATGGTAAGTGGTCATCTTTGTGGAACCAGTACTGTAGATGATTTCATATCTTTCTGGTTATGTGTACTTTTGTTGACCTTTTTTTTTTTTTTAAGATTTTAGTTATTTGAGAGAGAGAGAGGGAACACACACACATGTGCACATTCCCAGGGATGAAGGGAAAAGACAGAGGAGGAGGGAGAGGGACAAGCAGACTCTGTGCTGAGCACAGGCCCCAGAGCCCCACACGGGGGGGTGGGAAGGGGGGGACTGGATCACATGACCCCGACATCCTGACCTAAGCCGAAATCAAGAGTCGGTGCTTAACTGACTGAGTAAGCCAGGCACCCATTTTTCCACATTATAAATTCCATTTATAATGGCACATAAAGCCAGGATCTTCTCTTTCTTGCCTGTAGCTTTGTCCTCATTTCTTGGGCCAACAGCTTGTGCAAGGTAGGGGCTCAATAAATATGTGTTAAGTGAAGGAATGAATGAATGAATTAAAGTGATATCAGGCTACTACCTCCTAAAGAGCTTACTATTAAATTCCTACAAGTATAATTATAGATATAAATAAAATACACAAATTTATTTAAACTTTGAAAACTTTAGCTAAAAAAAAAACTACTTATTATTAACACTGGAAGAAATTTCTACAAACTACAAGGCTAATCAAACTAGAAATGAGTAAAAGTTAATTGGTGGCTCCAATGTGTTATACAGAAATAAGAGCCATGAAAACTTAAAAATATTTGATCCTCTTATTATATAATATTGGATCAAAGAGAAGACTTTGATTACTGCAATACCATGTATCCAAACTTATGGGATGTCATCAAAGAGAGTTTTTGTTGAGGAAGACAATTTATTAGTTAAAAAATTTGATCTAAGATGCTAAAAGAACAGGACAAGAAGATAATACCCAAAGACATAACTTAAGGAAATAAGAAGCAAAAGAAAGAGTAGTTGATGATTCTTAGTCTGATCGATACTCTGTGAAAAGATGACAACTAGCAACAACAACAACAAAAACAGCAAACCTTGGAAACGCTTTCGGAGGAAATAAAGAAAATTACTTGACAAGAGTAATTAAAAAGAACTAGCAATCACAGAGGGTACATTAAAAATCATGCGAAAATATTGCATATTTGGTGGACATAAATTTGAAAACAAGGATTTGTTTTACATAAGTACTAAAATGGTAGAAAACTTAGGAGATATCCAATAATCAGAGACAAAAATAGAAAAGATATCAAAGAAACTCCAAACCAGATGCAACCGGGTTCTTAGGATTTTTCTGGCAAATGGTATAATAATCTTTAGTGAGTAAATAATCTTTATTTCACTGAAATTACCTAGAACATATCCCAGAAAACACAAAATTCTAAAATTTCTCCCAATAATTTAATAATACTAGCATTACCAAATCTAAAAAAGTTCAGAAAAAAAATAGCACTTTTCTAGGACTTTTGTTTCTTACCTTCTTCCTGGAACATTCTTCCTTAAGGTGTAATTCCCTCACATCACTAAGGCTCCAATGGCAACTTTTTGAGGTCCTTCCCTGAACAATCCCCTAAAAACTATGCTGCTCCAGGCACTTGCAATCCAACTCAACCAATTTTATTTTACTTGTTGAATCACAGTGTGAATTTATTTTACCTTCTTTACCCCCTTTTTTAACATGATTATTGTTTATCTCTGGCCACTGGAGGGTAAACTCCATGAAGACACAGCTGAAACCTCAGTGTTTTGAACACTGTTGACCCTACAGTATGCACTCAATAGATATTTGTAAATTTGTTATTTCTCATTTACGAATAGACATGTAAACATCTGATAGATATAAGTTAGATACTAATAACAATTTCATTTTAAGCATAATAATTATACATATTTTTATATGACCATACATTAAATACAGGAGTGCACTAAAAGGATAATAGATCATAAACTGATCACAATTTATCCTACAAAAACAGGGATGGTCACTTCGACATTAGTAACTCTATCATATAATTGCACACCTACGCATGTTAAAAGACAAAAATATGATTATTGACATAGATATATTTAAAGCATTTAATAAAATTCAGCAAATATTCATAATTGAAACATTTAGTAAAATAACATATGGTGATGCAGATAACTATGGAAGTAAAAGTGAGGTTTTGTGTGGTATTTTGTCATACTCTTGTGGAACATACCACAAGATTATGGATGTCGATGTGGTCTGAGGAACTACAAAGACTGACCAGGACACCTTAGAGGGAAGCTTGAATTCTAACTTGGCACGGGTATCCTTCCCTTCTGAGATTCCTGAAGTAACTATGCATTCTGAAAATGTTAACAAGTGGACTCAATGGGAAAAGTTATTGTTAATTTGACTGATACACTATAACCCCCTATATAAGCTTTGTGGAAGTTGGGCTGGGATGTGAGGCTTGGCTTATAAGAGTATGAAGTCCCCAAACTCTATGAAAAAGCACAAGGTCCAGGAGACTCAGGAGAGGCCAAGAAGTTTCCTATGCAAATGGAAGAAAAAGGAAAAAATAAAAAGAGCAAACTATCCAGGCCTTCTGAGAGAGAGGACTTAAATTTTAAGTCCCTAAATTAAAAAATAAATTATTAATGAGAACATAACGTGCCAACTGGTAAAAATATTAAAATGTTTTAAGAACCTGATGTAATTTAAAAACCAGAACAAAAGTAGAAATATAGTTTGCTAAAACAGAATTGAATCCAGAAACAGAACCAAATTTTAAAATAATATTTCAAATCTGAAGGGAAAATATAGCATTAAGATAAATGACTAGTAATTTGTGAAAAATGTTAAATTCTTACTTTATTCCTTATACCTGAATAAATTCCGTATTCCTTTCTAAATTAGATATGAAAATGGAATTTTCTAGTTCTAGGAAGAAAATGGAAATGGAAATAAAACAAATCTTATGCATGTTAAACCCTCTCTAATACTGATCTAAACCCAGAAAAAAAGCCCCACAAAATTAATTTTAAAAATATAAACACGGGGCACCTGGGTGGCTCAGTCATTAAGCGTCTGCCTTCGGCTCAGGTCATGATCCCAGGGTCCTGGGATCGAGCCCCACATCGGGGTCCCTGCTCAGCGGGAAGCCTGCTTCTCCCTCTCCCACTCCCCCTGCTTGTGCTCCCTCTCTCGCTGTGTCTTTCTCTGTCAAATAAATAAATAAAATCTTTAAAAAAATATATAAACACTACTTGTAGTAAAAACATGACAGCATGTTTAACAGACAAATGACAAACTGGGAACACTTGACAGTCAACTAAGCTGCTTCTACACATCATTAAGGAAAAGTTATTGTCTAATAGAAATAGAAAAACAATATGAATGTGTAATTTAAAAATAAATGCATATCACCCATAATAATTTTAGCAATCAATAGGTACAAGTCATAATAAAGATATTATTTTTGTTTATAGAAGCAATTTTCCTTTTCCCAACCATAATAATAATGACATAATGATAAAAATAATGATGATGGAGGAAATCAGACCTTTGAATAGACTATTAGAGTTTTTGACATAAATTCATAAACTGCCATTTGAAACTACCCATATGGGGCGCCTGGGTGGCTCAATTGGTTAAGCATCTACCTTCGGTTCAGGTCATGATCTCAGGGTCCTGGGATGGAGCCCCATGTTGGGCTCCCTGCTCAGTGGAGAGTCAGCTTGTCCCTCTGCCTCCTCCCCACCCAACCTTGTTCGTGCTGGCTCTCTCTCTCTCTCAAAAAAAAAAAAAATATATATATATATATGAAATTACCCGTATATCATAATAATTATGAAATGAGCATATATTGAAATTCTACTTATGGGAATTTGTATCAATTAAATAACCTGGTAAGTGCAAAGATGTGTGTAAGGATATTCATAGCAGCACTGTTTTTTAATAGACAAAATGAGATGTAAATGAAATGTCCACCACTATGAACCATGTATAGAGATGTTGGACATGTTTGCAAGGGAATTCTATGCAGTCATGATACACAGAGCGATAAATGTGTATAGTTTCCCCTGTGCCTCTATACATACATTGATCTTCGTTTTCCTCTTTTTTATATACAGAATTTTTAACAGTGATTATAATAACTGGTTATAATTTATAATGATAATCTTTATGTGTAGAAAGATATATACATATATTTATTCAGAAAAAATAATAGTAGCAATAAAATGGATAAGAAAGGAAGACTTGTCTTCAAGATATTAAATCATAGTAGAAAGTTTTAATAATTTGTATAATTTAATACTGGTATAGGAATCAACATACAGGTCAAGCAGAATTGATATTTTGATATTTAAATATAGATGAACCATGAGAGACTATGGACTCTGAGAAACAAACTGAGGGTTCTAGAGGGGAGGGGATAGGGGGATGGGTTAGCCTGGTGATGGGTATTAAAGAGGGCACGTATTGAATGGAGCACTGGGTGTTATATGCAAACAATGAATCATGGAACACTACATCAAAAACTAATGATGTAATGTATGGTGATTAACATAACATAATAAAATTTTAAAAAATAAAAAAATATAGAGAGTTGATATTTAGAATATGCCAAAGGACATACCACAGATAAATTAGGGGAAAAGATGGATTATTCACCAAATGGTATAGAGAAATGTGTCAACTTTGATCCCTTTTTCTTTTTTTATCATACACTATATACCATATTTCAGAATAACATATGAAATCTGAAAATGAAATAACAAGAAATTGAGTGACTTTTGATCTGTTTGGAGGATTAAGGATTATTTGCTTAATATGAAAGTAGTGGAAGTTATCATAGAGGAAAATAACAGTTTATCTAAGTACATCACATTTTAAAGCATTGGGTGCTGAGAAAACACACTTTTAGAAATAGATTACTTTCTTTATTTAAACAATCAAATGTGAAGGCAGAACAAAGGCATTTCCTTCATGAAAAAACTCACTATCCTGGTATCTTCTGTAGGAAGATGCATACTGAGGACGTATTTTAAAAAAATGCATGAGTTCAACAGACAAGAAGCAGTAAAGAGATCCAAAATTAAGTGACCTCTTTAGATCTACAGTAGGCCAAAAGATAAGGCTTGAGAGAAAGATGCTCCCCAGAATAACTACTATGATGGAGACTTTAGAAGAAATAAGATACAAAAAAGACATGAAACACTGGGAAGAAAAAACAGGCAATCAGAAACTTCAGGAAAAACAAACAACTGTAATTGAAAGCCACAGATCAATTGTAAAGAAGCCAGTCCAAGACAACGCAAGAAGACTTTGGTGTTCAACAGAAAAATATAATGGAATATATGTTCATGTCTTCTGCCCATTTCTTGACTGGATTATTTGCTTTTTGGGTGTTGAGTTTGATAAGGTCTTTTTTTTTTTTTTAAGATTTCATTTATTTATTTGACAGAGACACAGCAAGAGAGGGAACGCAAGCAGGGGGAGTGGGAGAGGGAGAAGCAGGCTTCCCGCAGAGCAAGGAGCCCGATGCGGGACTCAATCCCAGGACCCTGGGACCTTGACCTGAGCCAAAGGCAGATGCTTAATGACTGAGCCACCCAGGCGCCCCTGATAAGGTCTTTATAGATTTTAGATACTAGCCCTTTATCTGATAAGACATTTTCAAATATCTTCTCCCATTCCATAGGTTGCCTTTTAGTTTTGTTGACTGTTTCCTTTGTTGTGCAAAAGCTTTTCATCTTGATAAAGTCCCAGTTCATTTTTGCCTTTGCTTCCCTTGCCTTTGGAGACGTGTCTAGCAAGAAGTTGCTGTGGCCAAGGTGACAGAGGTTGCCGCCTGTGTTCTCCTCTAGAATGTTGATGGAGTCCTGCCCCCCATTTAGGTCTTTCATCCATTTTGAGTTTATCTTTATGTATGGTGTAAAAAAAATGGCCCAGTTTCATTCTTTTACATGTGGCTGTTCAATTTCTTAGTACTATTTATTGAAGAGACTGTCTTTTATCCATTGGATATTCTTTCCTGTTTTGTTGAAGATTAGTTGACCATAGAGGCTGAGATGTCCATTGACAGATGAATGAATAAAGAAGATGTGGTGTATATATATATATACATATATATATATACATATATATACGATGGAATATTACTCAGCCATCAGAAAGCATGAATACTGACCATTTACATTGATGTGGATGGAACTGGAGGGTATTATGTTGAGCGAAATAAGTCAATTATCATATGGTTTCAGAGAAAAGACAATTATCATATGGTTTTACTCCTATGTGGAATATAAGAAACAGGGCAGAGGACCACAGGTGAAGGGTGGGAAAACTAAATGGGAAGTCATCAGAGAGGAAGAAAAACCATGAGAGACTCTTAACTATAGGAAACAAACTGAGGGTTGCTGGAGGGGAGGTGGATGGGGGGATGGGGTAATTGGGTGATGGGCATTTAGGAGGGCACATGATGTGATGAACACTGCGTGTTATGTGCTGTTGATAGATGATCAAACACTACATCTGAAACTAATGATGGACTATAAGATGGCTAATTGAATTTAAATAAAAAAATAAAGTATGTTGAAATTTAAAAAAATAGAATGAAGTGGTATAGTAAAAATAAAAATAGAATTGCATTACAAACATGAATATTATGAGAGCTGTAGAATAAAAAGCATGTATTAAAAAATAAAAAGCATATATTAATTTTTTTTCCCAACACAACAAAAGACAAGCAATTAGCAACTCCAGAAAAGTATAATTCAAGAAAAGCCTGATGCAAATATGAAAGAGAATAAACACTATAATTTTAGACACCTACTAGGCTTTAACAAAGATGAATATTCTGAGTAACACTGGAGCTGCAATACTGAAAATATAGAAAAAGAGGTATAATTATAGAAAACTACATGACTTTTTAGTAAATTTTATCTATCTAGTCATAATCATATCAATGTTTACTTCATTTTTAGAACCAACATATAGATAAAACAAGAAACTTAATAAAGGTTGCAAAATACAGAAATGAGAGAGTGGAGAAAGAAAATGAGATGACAGAGTCCTGGATAAGTTCACTTACAAGTTACAAGGGAATCAAGAAGTATTTATTACCCATTGGTTTAAGAAAATGATTTAAAGATCTAATAATAAGCAATAGAGGAAGTAAAGATGGGTTTACAAAACTAACTGGACATAGAGATAGAAGTGGAAGAAGGCATAAATTAGCAAGCTCTTCAATTATCAAGGATTAAATTGATGAGATTTTTTATTATGAGCAAATTATTCAGACATCTAGATGTGAATGCCTGAAGAAATAAAAATAGAACTGGCAAAATGGGGTTAACTCAGAAAAGTACTCTTGAGGGGCGCCTTGGTGGCTCAGTCGTTAAGTGTCTGCCTTCGGGTTAGGTCATGATCCCAGGGTCCTGGGATCGAGCCCCACATTGGGCTCCCTGCTCAGTGGGGAGTCTGCTTCTCCCTCTCCCACTCCCCCTGCTTGTGTTCCCTCTCTCGCTGTGTCTCTCTCTGTCAAATAAATAAATAAAATTAAAAAAAAAAAAGAAGAAAAAAGAAAAGTACTCTTGAGATCTGGGAGGAATGAGCATAAAACTGTTGCTACTCAGGTTAAACATGTAAATTTCCATATTGTGATAGCCTTATAAATGAAGTAAAAATGCAAAAAGCCTGCTGGAAAAATATTTGCCACACATAGGATATTTTCAAGGTGAAAAATATAAACATCTTCTAATTAAATAAAAAATGAATATGCCAATTTTTAAAAGAAATGAATCTACACTGATAGCTAACAAAAGCAAAAATATAGACAATACATATAAAAATATTTCTTTTTTTTTCTCAAGTCAGTGTTTATTTTTTTTAATTTTTTTTTAAAGATTTTATTTATTTATTTGACAGAGAGAGACACAGCGAGAGAGGGAACACAAGCAGGGGGAGTGGGAGAGGGAGAAGCAGGCTTCCCGCTGAGCAGAGAGCCTGATGCGGGGCTCGATCCCAGGACCCTGGAATCATGACCTGAGCCGAAGGCAGACGCTTAATGACTGAGCCACCCAGGCGCCCCTCAAGTCAGTGTTTTACTTGGTAAACATGTCTGAGGCCCTGCATCCCTGGCTGCTAAGCACCATGGCGGACAGGGCTAGAAAGGTAACAGCTTTATTTTGAGCAGGGCATATAAAAATATTTCATCCACCAAATAAGTCAATCTGTCAATTAAGCAAAAAATATGATACTCTTAAAGTAATTAAGTTTTCAAAATATTTTAAAATATTATAATATCAATGCTGTGGTAGGGACAGTAATGCATATATTGCAGTTGGCAATGTTAAATGGTCAAAAAATAGTAATTTTATCTAGTAAGCTTGACCTAATAAATTTAGTTTTAAAAATTCACCTTACAGATCTAATACTATCCATTTGAAAATTCATAAATGAACATATTCATTTCAATATTATTTATAATAGTCAATATTTGAAAATAATGACCAACTAAATGATAAAATATGGATGAGGCCTAATGAACATTTTCTTAGATGATATAAAAAGTGAGAAAAGCACATACAATATAATACTGAGAAACACTGCTTACAATTTCAATTTTAATGTGTTTCTATTATCCATACATATGTAAGTAATTTATTTACATAATGTATATATTATGTATATGATGAAATTTATATGTATGAATGTGTACATGAACTAAGGAACAATTATAAAATGCTAATATGTCTAAGTAGTTTATGGTTAATATTTATCATATTTATATTTCTGTGTTTCAAATTTTTAAATGTGTTCTTTTATAATATGACCAGATAGAATAATAATATAAATATTATTTATACTAGATAAACTAAACTAAACATAAAGTTATTTTTATTTCATAAAGCCAAATATAATTACCTAGTAACTCTGTAGTTCACTCAAATCATATCACTTAAATTAAACTGCAAATTATTTTCAAGGAATTTATGAGACTTATTGATAAATGAATAGATATAACTAATTCATCATTTATGCAACAAACCCCTTATTCATAAATAGAATTGAGTGGTGTCTGAACACTTGATCAAAAATTAGTAGAGGTTTAATTAATGAAGTATTATTGGCTTCATAGAAAAGTTTTAGTTACCTATTTAGGCTTAATTACAGATACACAATTTCTCCAGAGACAGTTAACATATACATATTCATAAATTTTAAAATTAAATACATTTATGTTATTTTATTTTCATGAAAATTTAGCCCTATGATCCTTGTAATTTTGTTTCAGCACCTATTCTAAGGAATTTATCAAGCAAAGGAGAGATAGGGTTTTTAAAAATTCAATTTCAGTGTATCTTAATTAAATCAGTAGAATATATCAGTTATAAATACAAACATATAAAAATGAAAATTTTGCTCTAATATTTGTTGTGGTAAAGAATTTTATACAGGCATATCTGTTATAAACTTCAACCAAACAGCCTTAGGTGATTGTCTCAGACAATGTACCCTGAGGGAAATATAATTTAAGTTTACCATGCACAACAAGTTCCTCACGAAAAAGACAAAAGTTAGTCAGCAAACTGGAAGCATAAGTAGCTGAATTATTTGAAAATGAAGACATTCCATTTTCTTCTAGTGGAAAGAGGGAGGGAAATAGAAAAGGGTATCTGTAAATGAAAATTTAAAATAGATGGGGGTCAATTACAAGAGGAAATTATAAACTGTGCTAGAATTTGAACATTATTTTATAGGGCAAAGGGAAATACTATGGGTTTTTTGATGGAGGTATGACAAGATTGGGTCTATGCATTGGACAGAATATCCCACAGAGATTCTCTATAAATGAAGCTTTCTTGATTTTTAAAATTTAGGAAATGCATTCTAAGTACAGACATCTGTTTGGATAATCACAATGAGTTTTATCATAGGAAAGGCTCTGAGAAGTCCTGCGATAAAATGTAAAATCTGTTTAAATTTGTTAAACTCAGTTCTGGCTAAATATATTTCATCAGAAATTAGCTTTGGATAATAGCTAATCTTCTACATCATCTTTGGAAACAGCTGCTTCATAATGACATCCATGTACTCTACAATGCAGAGTGTGATTAAACAACAATAGAAGTCTTTACATTATGCATCGTTCTTATGGTTTACCGGGGTATTTATTTTTAGAAATTTCCTACATTTCTCACTTCTTGATCTTAATCTTGTCTTTTCACATAAAAAATTAGTAAACCTGGTTATTGAGTATGTAAAAAAGTAAATTTCAATAAATTAAGAAGCATCTAAAAAGCATCAGAATTGTTATTTTAAAATAGTAAATGTTTTTTTAATGAGATTTGCTATAGTCTATGAATTCCCTTACAGGAATTAATAACTAAATTTTAAAAACCAAAACTCAAAAGGAATTTTTTATTTTACCATTACTGTGCACGTAAATCCACGGGAATTATTTCCAAATCTTAAGTCAAACCCTATAATCTCCACTTGCCTGCCCCACAAAAAAATCCATAACCACTAAAAACACCCATTCCATCCAAACTAAAACTATAATTTAGGATTTCTGAAGGGTTTAATTCATATTTTATACACAGAATTGATTTTGTGAGAATAAAAAGAGTATTTTACTAAATCACTTGCTCTGAGCAGAGCATTGTTCACACAGGCAGAATCAGAAAAAAGAAATATTAACATCTTTGAATGTCGGTGTTTGAAATACATCTTGGACTATTGACAATTCTGTCTGACAAGAGTTTTCTGACCACCTCATGAATTAGGAGAATGAACATGGCCTTGAAAAGTTAGACTTTCTCCTGGAAAGTCATATTCACAACGACTTGTCATCTCCTATTGTAAAACTCCCTCTCTGTGGAAGTTCTCTTGGGTCTTTATTTTCAGTATTAGAAGAGACCAAACTCATTATGCTATTTAACACCTTGAACTAGACAGCAACTTGGCACGGAAAAGGAGCAGCCAGTGTTATATTTGCCATTAAATACGGGCACCTTTTAAACTATTCAGAGTGCAATTTTATTAAGCAAAAGGCATATTATTGGCCTAGGGCCATTTACTATAAATATTTCCTGGTCAAGATCAATTGATGTAGAACATCCTGGAAAATGCTAAAGGAAATATAAAACAAAGCCTAAACGTCAGATAATATAAAGATTACATAAATATTAGAAATTAAAGTTACATTATTTCTAAGTCATATTTTGTGTATAATCTGGATATTGTTGATATAGGTATATAGAATCCAATCCTAGATATAATAAGAAGGTTGAATTTATATAATAAGGAAGATATGCAAATTTCTGTCTTCTCTAGTGCCCTCAAAGAAGCCCCAAAAAGCAAATAAATTTTTGGCTTAAGAGGGAATGTGTCTTTCCCTTCTAATTTGGAAACACTAACCCATCAATATCATTTTGGATGTCCTTTTTTCCCTCATTACTATAAACCAAGATTCCTAAAAGTTAAGCAATGGTAAAGGAGAAAAATTGAACACACTATAATGAAATTTTGCTGAAGCCAAAAGCTTATTTCAGTGGCTACTAAGTGGTTAATATCAATTTGTTTGAAGATAGTAATTCAGTTGTTCTTGCCTTGTTCCCAAAAGGATACAGAGCAGCAACAGAACTTCATGAGAATATGAAAAAAAAAGGGGGGGGAGGTGAGTAACTATTATGGGTGGATAAGAAACTGACAGTTCTTATTTTAAAAGCAAATCTTTGTGTACCAAAGATACAACTTTTATAAATAATATTTTGTGTTAGATGTCATTTCTTCCTTGGCAATGCAGTTTTAGCATTGGTGTTTAAAGAAAGAAAAGCATATTTTAGGCTCACATAATATGCATATGTATAGGCATATATGAAAATTATTTTGACTTGTAAATATGATTTTGATTTAACAGACTTACCCTAGCAGATATTGCTGTATTTGCCCCTAACTAGGTTCAAAACTTTGTGTAATGATTTTTGATGAATAAATAAATTTTTTGTAATTTGATGACTCTGAAACCACAATCTCTTCCAACTAAGCATTTTTGGGTTTTGTTTTTGTTTTTGTTTTTCTGGATACAGAAAGTGAACAATGTAAAGAGAGCAAAAAATAGTAGGGAGCAAGGAATCCACAGTATAATTACCTTCCTCCTCATATGCCCCCTCACCAAGAAGATTGGCACACGTGTCGTAATTTCCTAAGTAGAATACCAATTCCCTAAAACCACTGAGATGATCCTTCTACTTAGTTGATTTCTGACAAATCTTCAAATTGTAAATGTCTAAGGATAACTTACTGATCTACCAATTAAATTAAAGTTAAAATAAAGTCTAATAAAAACTAATATATGGATCCTCAAACTTCAACTTAATTAATCAAATGGACATAACATAGGAGAGGAAGTATGAAGATCTGTATTTAGGTTGGTTCTTCCCACTTGTCAAGGGAAGCCAACCTGAAGACTCTGGGGAAGTTTTGTAATCTCTCTACAACTCAGTTTTGTCAAAAGTAAAACTTTCCCGGGCGCCTGGGTGGCTCAGTTGGTTAAGCGACTGCCTTCGGCTCAGGTCATGATCCTGGAGTCCCTGGATCGAGTCCCGCATCGGGCTCCCTGCTCGGCGGGGAGTCTGCTTCTCCCTCTGACCCTCCCCCTTCTCATGTGCTCTCTCTCTTTCTCTCTCTCTCAAATAAATAAATAAAATCTTTAAAAAAAAAAAAAAAGTAAAACTTTCCCTACTGCAGGTTTGGTGTGAGACTGTTAAAGCTTTCTGTCAACTGAAAGCACTATACAAATAAAGGCATGTATTATTTACCAAAAAGATAAAGGGCAAATCAGTTCTACATCTATAAACCCTTCAGTAAAGCTTACGGTAAGTAATGATGATTATTGCCTCTATTTTAGAAAGAAAATGGGAGTTTTGTATTGAGAACACTTGAATAAAAGAGTATATGATTAAACACCTATCATTAA
Source organism: Mirounga leonina (assembly GCF_011800145.1). NCBI lineage: Eukaryota > Metazoa > Chordata > Mammalia > Carnivora > Phocidae > Mirounga > Mirounga leonina. The sequence goes on along the minus strand of NW_023270807.1, from coordinate 50,913,208 downwards.
ACCGAAAGAAGTATATATATTTATGTCACATACACCTGAAAAAGATTTGAAGGAGTTTACACATCTAAATACAATCTGAAAAGGGACAATTAAAAATAAAAATGGAAGAACAATCAGTCCTAAGGAGCAGGGAAATAGTAGTATTTTCCGAACCTGTTATGACTTATTCAGTGTAGTTGTATTCAAATTCCATCTGAGCTGTAGCAAAGTGGTTGATATAGACAGATTGAGTGAGACCAATTTCCCACAGCTGGTATGAACTTCTTCATAAAGGGTATGCAGCTGGAAGCCCTTGTACGTGGTGTTGTGGAGTCTTACACATACCCCAGTAAGTCTTTTCCATTTTACCTACACTCTTCTGGTTCAGCCACAATTATAGAACCCTCACAATGAAAAAGTCACCTCACCCTGGACTTTATTCTGATCTAGGCTATTTAAGTCTATGTTCCTCAAATTTACCCTCTCCCACTTGAAAATATCTGTATGTTTTCATCTGTTCTTTCCTCCTTCCTCTACTGAGCTAGAGAAATATAACTCCCCCATCCTGTTTCCCAAGGCTCCTGTGATCTTGATTGTCGTCTAGCCCCCTTGCACCATTAATCGCCTCCCTCTTCACTGTTTCAAACTCTCTCCTGGTTCTTTCCTCTCTACTCAGCAAGTTATTGATCTTTCTTACCTTAAAACAACATTTCCTGATTCTTGTTCCTTCTAAAGTAGAGAGAATACAACCCAGGAGGGAAACTGAATTAACTTCAAATACCAGTTACCTATTAACTACCTAGATTCTCCACCTCACACCAAATATTCAGCTTGAGTCCTATTTTTTGTTTTTCTTCCCTTCCAACCATGTTTGAATCTAGCACATTATATCACTGCGCAGATTTTCTCTACAATATTTTTGCTTTGATATCTTTCTGTCGGCTTCTTCCACAATCATATGAATGTATGTTTTGATTGCTTCTTTTCTGAATTGTCATAGCTTACTAATTGGTCTTTCCACACCTAACTTCCCTGTCTCTGATCTATACTTTATATTATTATAAGAATAGTTTTCCCAAATCACACTTCTCATCTAATTTTTTGTTTTTAAAATCTTGGTGATATGCATTGCCCAAGAAATACATTATCTGCTAAGCAAGGCATTTGAGGGATCCTTACAACACCCCAAATGAGCTTTCTAATTCTCCCTGCAACTGAGCTCCGCATACCCTCACTTTACAATTGAAGTTGCAATTCAATAAACTTGGCCTGTGCTTTCCTGCCTCAGTGCCTCTGATCAGAATTTTTGATACCAAAGATCACCCTTTTAAACTTCTCCAACCCCAAAGTGTCTTTGATGCATCTTTAAAAACTCTCTTTAAATTCTTCCTCTTCCAGTAAGTGTTCTAGGTTCCCCAGCCAGTACTTTTCCCTATTTTTAAATTTTTCAGAAGACTTTATGTTTTTATTTTTGACATTTACCTTCTATCTTATACTGTACTTCTTTATCCATGAAAAGTATAGTTTCTTGGCTGGTAGACTCAAGCTCGTCGTATCAGTCATCATGTCAATTTTGTCCTGCCCCAATTCTCATCAAATTCTTTTTGCTCTGAAAATACTTGGGTTCAATTAAAAGTAAATGAATGTTGACTTTGCACGTATCTACAGAATAAAGAATCAATTCTTCCTGTCCTCTCACATCAAAAGAGACGTTCACATTTTGCAGCCTGTTCATGCACACCTACACACACAAAGAGCCCATGAGATCTCATCAACTTAAGAAGTGAAATCTTGTGCCAAAGTGATGTTTACATGGTGGGTGAAAAGAGAGTACTGGATGACAGGCAGGATGACAAGTCAAGTGAACCAAATCTGAAGTGGTAATTTTTACAACCTGAATAATCTGCTCTCCATATGTTTCCTGCAAATCCTAGGAAAGGTATTATAACCATGATCTTTGCATTAGAGGAGAGCATATAAAGATTCACTTCTTAGCAAGAATAAATTTAGAAATAGAGAAAGAAGGGGAAAGCTTTTTGGCAACCTTTCCTGAAAGTGTGTGCAAAGCTGAAACCAAATGGAGAGAGGAGTCTGTTAACCTTTATCACACACCACATGCAAAGTAATCACACATCAGAATGCTTTTATATCATATGTTCGTTTCACATTCACGGACAGGGTACCACATAGTTAAGCTTCTGGCAGCTGGAGAAATTATAACGCAGCAATGGTCTACCCATAGAGTTCAGTCCTTCCTCTAGAGTCCTTGGCTTCAATAGCTTGAGACAAATAGAAAGTATTAGGCTCATAAGTTGAATCTAGACTATGACCTAAATTAATTTTTCTTACATAATTTCTTTAAAAGTTTCAACCACTTGAAGTCAAAGAAACTCTGTACACTCTAAATTGGGAAAAGGAAGGTAAATTCACCTTCCTATGGAGGTATTAATGCAAATTTTCATATTCCTAATATGTGACATTGTCTTTCCCTTTTGTCCCGTTAGTCCTTATTGTCCCTCATTTGTCCCATCATAAGCAGAGGGATATGGGCTGCCATTTGGGGAAGAGATATTTTAGGTGATTTGTTCACATCTCAGGGAATGATTTTATCATCATCATCTTCAGATATAGACTTTTTTTGGTAATTTTCTTGAGACAGTGTCCCCCTTTATTAGAAAATACGAGTATTTTTTCCTAACCTTGTAGAGTACTTCAGTTATTGGTTCCCACATATTGTCACGGAAACCACACATCAAAGGTGGTTAATGAGAACCTATTTTCTTTAAGAATCATACTCCAAATCAGACAGAGGCCATTGTTCTTGCCCCTTTATTTATCTTATTAGCTAACAGAAGACCTAATAGCAGAATGAGCAAATTGCTAATATATGTCTGCATGCCTTTTTCTGGTTGTATTGGAGTAATGGTGTGACAGCAAGTGCATGTTTTTGGCATGATGGTCTGGGTTTGATTTATTCTCATCTTCTCTTCTTCATTTGCTATATGATATTGAACAAGTTACTTAGAACATTTATTTTGCATCTATTTAATCATCTGTGAAATGAGGATAATAAAACTTACCTTCAAGTTGTCCTACAGATTTAATAACATGACATGAGTAAAAGTGTCTAATATACTCATTAAATAGTAAATCCCTTTTTCTCTTTTGCTTTCCCCACCCCCATTATAAAGTTAATTCCAGTGCTCTTTTGCCTTACGGATAGGTTATAAACTCAGACCCAATGTTCAAGTTTATCTTCCCTCTGGTCCCTGTACCCTTCTCTGTGCTGTGTCTATTTTTAAAGTACTCCATTGTCTTTCATCATTTCAAAAAGAAATGCTTATCTAAAAAATAAATAAATAAAAAATAATGTCAGTATATAAACCACTTAAACCTGCAATACCTCAGTTAGTTTTCATAAGAATTATTCAAAATAGATTTTATTTATCTTTAATCTATAAATGAGGAAACTAAGGTTAAAAAGGCTAAGTGACTTTCACAATACTACAAAGGCAGAGCAAGGTTAAGTGGTTTCTCTAAAATCAAAACATGAGTAAGCAATTCTGGGAATCGAACCCAGGTTTTCCAATCTCAAGCTGAGTGACCTTTCTCCTCTTCCATCCTGCAGAGCTTGACTTCAGACAGTCCCCCCCCCCGCCCTGCCTCTTTAATATACTTCTATAATTTCCATATTAAACTCAACATTTTGCCTTAACTACTTTCTGCTCTCCTCTAGGAACCTGAAGAAAATGCTGCCTATCTCTATAAATAGGCATCTTTCACCAGTGTAGCTTAAAACAGACTTTTAACTGAGGAAAAATTATTCAGGCCATCGTATTTGAGTCAAACCAAAAGAAAAAAAAAATGTTTATTAATTATATGAAATAACTTTTTGGATAAATGGCAGAATATTATATTTTTTAAAAACATACTCCTTTAGGGTGTTAGATGGTCATTAACTACAAAGAACGTACATTAAGTCAACTCTGGCAGTAGGAACATAACTATTTGCACAATAGAGAAGAATCTTTAAAACAATGGAGAATTGTTAGTGATACATTGAGGTAAAAAATGTCAGTGTGCTGAAAATACAGACTATGGCTCCAACTGTGTCCAGAATTGCTAACCTTCGATATATGATCGACAAATTGATAATTTTTTGGAAAGATAGAAACAAAATACTAACAGAGGATACCTTTGGATAATATGGTTATGTAGAATTTTAAATTTCATTTTGTGCTAGTTTCAATTTTCTAAACTGGGTATCTATTAATCTGGTATAACAAAAAGACAATAAAGCTTACATGAAAAGTCAAAGTTTACTGAGCTCTATTTTGGATGCTGATCATTCAGATATGGCTCATGCATCTTCTTCAGTCAGGGAGATGCCACTATCAAGTGACTGACAATGGAAAATAAAAAGAAACTCCTTTTTCAAAGAAAAAAAAAGCAGCCCCTTTTTGGTTGTCAGTATGATCACGTCAGACTCTAAGACCCATGGAGAGAGACATTTCATTTAGACTCTGCTGTGCATAGAGCTACCGGTTCTATGCACACAATTATGATCATTGACAGTCACTCGATCTCTTTCCTTCTCTTCTGCGCCATCGCTGCCCTGGTGCTGCCTCGGCAGCATATTTAGGTTTTAAGTTGTCAATCATGATTCCTTTATATTCCTGCAAAATGATAAAAATTCGTAATATAAAAAGATGCCTGGTGGGACAAAGTTTTTGCTGGACAATTGCATTCCTTCCCCATGTGAGTTACTCTGCAAATGTCTAATACACCAAGTGTTCCACGATTCAATCAAAGCAAGTTTCCTTGTTTTAGTTTCCGTATAATATATGTCGAAAACTTGGCTCATTTTTATAGAATATTCAACCATTGCTGCGTGACTTCCTAAGACTGCCCGAGATTAAATGGGGAAACCAATCAGAACAAAACAAAATCTCCTTTGCCCTGCTACATGAAAACACTACAATCCATTCTCCAACTGTTCCCAAGAGTAAAATCTTCATTAAGCTGAAATACACACATTGCCATAAATCAAAGCAAATATATCTCTCTGCTTTGCACATTCTATTTTAGACTGAGTGATCAATCCCACTTACCACTTTCCAAAAGAAAATAGGTGTGGTATATTTTTTTTTTCAGTATTTCAAATGGAATTTTCAGAGAATCTGAAAGCTGAAGAAAAGCTAAACAAGCACGAGATTAGCATTACAATGAATAGACTTTAAGTGAATTTACACTTGAATTCTAAAAGCAGGGTGAGTGTGTGCGTGCGTGTATGTGTGTTTTTCCTTCATGAACCGAAATGACCTAGCAAATGTTTATCACCCAAGAGACCACCTTTGAAGGTCCTAGAAACCTAGGCTACACAACAAGGTGGTAATCTTGGCATTTTAGAAACTACTTAAGGTATAAACAACAGGTTGTTTCCTGAAGTTCCCATCCCAGTGCCAAAGCCAGGTGGCCAGATATGTGCCTGGCCAAGCTGAATAATAAAGTTTGGGTCTGGGTTGTCGTCTTGAAGAATATGAACTGCTTGACCTTCAATTTCATTACTGGAGTTCTTCATGCACACACTTCTCGGGAAACTTGGACAATTTACTATACCTCGAATTGTGTGAAACATTTACTTTAAAGGACAATGAGAAATATTTCATTTTACATTGGAATTTTGTTTATTTGTTTTTACAGAGTTAATCAGATATATGCAAACCCAACAACAACAAATACATATTGTCAATTATCATGGCATAATTTAGAGTTTTTTGTGCCTTTTTAGTCTTATATTTATAGACTCAAATGTAGTGTTTATTGGAAGTTTATTCCTGGAAAAAATGACCCAAACATTCATAACAATACTTGCTTATTGTTCAAAATAAATGTTTCAACTTTCTGATGTTTTTAAGTGCAGAAATATTAGTGTACAATGTATTTCAGTAAGTGCTGTGAATAGAAGTAGTTAGGACTCTGATTATATGTCTCATCTCAGAAAATCACCTTCAGAAACCTAGAATGACCTAACTTGAGTATAGGGCACTACTGAAATTACATTAAAAACGCAGGGAAAATGTAGTTACAAGGTAAAAATGTAAGAGTAGTAATTACTTGGTCTGTGTTAGGGCAAAGTCATGAGACAGAGTCACAGAATGAAACCCGATTAGCAGAGGTTATAAAAAGAAATAAGGAAACACTTACTGTAAGTGCCTGAGAATCAAAGGAATGTCACTGAAGAGTGTAAGTCCACTACTTAATAGGAAAAGGGAAAATTACAGACTACAAGAAGGGCAACACATTTAATTGCTCCTTGGGTTATTCTTTTCTAAATACTAATAATTGTAAAAGGTTGCTTAATGTGATAATAGTTACCAAGGTTGAAGAGATCAAAAGGCAATGTCAGAAAGTAATAGATTGAGGTGAGTAAACATCATTGTGAATGTATTCATATTAATGGTATCCTGAAATATACCAAAGAAGGAGATACATCTGATGCTGAGGTCACTGTGGGTGTATAGCAGGATCAAATAAATAGAAAATATTCATTTCTATTTGAGTGTCAAAAGACAAACATTATTCCAGTAAAAACCTTTTAAAGTTGATAATCATAAAATCAGTCAATTAGCAAATGTTAGTTGAATGTCTATTATATTCCAAGGATAGGCCGTGGACTCCAATGAATCTTTAATACATATGTGACTTATCTCCATTCAAGAGGATTCACTCCAGCTTTTGGTGAGTAGCTAATAATGTGTAATAATTATTAGATAATTCTATGTAGTCATCAAAGAAGTTATGGTGAAAAGCGGTAAGGAAGATATTCTAATCCACATATGTCCAATGATCTATGATTTCAAACTTTCTTACAAATATGAACTCTAATCACATCAACATTCACTTGGTAGAACAATTCTATTTTGCATTCTAATACCATTATGAAACTTTCCTTTTGAAGAGAATTTGTTCCAAAGTTCAATATCCTGTTATATGTAAGTGATGAATCACTAAATTCTACTCCTGAAACTAGTATTACTAACTGGAATTTTTTTTTTTTAAGATTTTGTTTATTCATTTGACAGAGACACAGTGAGAGAGGGGATACAAGCAGGGGGAGTGGGAGAGGGAGAAGCAGGCTTCCCGCTGAGCAGGGAGCCCGATGCGGGGCTCTATCCCAGGACCCTGGGATCAGGACCTGAACCGAAGGCAGACGCTTAACCGTTGCTTAACGACTGAGCCACCCAGGCGCCCCATACTAACTGGAATTTAAAGAAAAACTTGAAACAAAGTAAATAAACAAATCCACAGACTTAATGCATAAGATAAAAAAAGATTAGTTTTCTAAAAAAATTATTTGTAAATAACTATTTTATCAATGGAGCAGTATATATACATATATATATTCACACACATATATACACATTCTGACATCCTTAGATAACAAGGTACTTTGCTTTATTAAAAGAATAATGAAAAGATGCCTATTCATTTCATTTACCTGCTTTCCTTTAAACTGTTGAAAGAATTAGAAATCTTAAAAGGAACTTCAAAAAATGTGACCCAACTATCAAACCTTATAGAGGATTCATGTACATATTTTTTTCTTTAAAATACTCCTTATTTAATTATAGCACCTTGAACCAATAATTAATAATTGTGTATTTATAGTACTTCTAAAACTCAACTTCTTCATCTTCCTATTGTACTGTCTGTAACTGAGTGCCAAGCAGACCATGCTAATACTAATTAGCACTGTTTTGGTATCATACGACTATAGTGAAACAACATTGAATAAACCATAAAGCCTCTAATAAAAGAAACGTCTATAATCTATTTTGAGAGAGCCAGTAAATAAATGAAAATAAATTTAGAGGTGAAGATAGTTTCTACTTTCACCAAAAGTAGTGTCACTATTAATTTAAAAACCACACAGGTATTTAAAGAGTAAAATATACAAGAAGAAATCATAGGAACAGACAAAATCGAGAAAACAATATTGAAAAGACTTCTAGACTAGATAGTTTATAGGTGAGTTGTATCCTGCTTCCAGTGTCAGTAATGAACAGCATTTATTCTAAGAGCAAATAGGTGATTTAATTTAATAAATTTATTAGTAAAATATATTTTCTATCTTTGCCAAAATAAAAATTATATGTATATTAATTAACTTATAAATGTTTAAGAAATCCCAAAAACTGTTCCTAGTTTTTTAAATCAAATCCTTACTCTGCCTTCAGTCTCATCATAATTGGGAGCAAAAGAAGCATGACAGTCACTGTTCCTATTATTCAAAATTACTCTGTACGTGCTGGCCGATTCATGGTTCTTATATGCTGAATATGTTGTATGCAATTATAGTCATTATTTATTTTGGTGCTTAAATCATCTCAACTTTGGCAACTGGCAGTTCTTTCTAATTGTCTTCTATGTCATTTTGACTGGCCATATTAGTTCCTGAGCATATTTGTTTTCTGGCACAAAAAGATCTTCTAGACCCATCTTTACATTTCTTGCCTTAAAAAGGAATGAACCATTTTTTCCATGAATCCTAATTCCTTTAAAAGAGAAAGGTAAAGCATTGTTGGTTCTTCCATATTTGTATATACATGCACACATACACCCACGTACAGGTACCTCCCAAGACTTTTCACCACATGTATTCTAATTTTCAGGAAAGTGTATAATGTTGTTTTATTGGGATACATTTATACTAATTTCTTAATATATAATCTGCAGTTCCCTCTGTTTTTAGACACTACCGGGTCACAATAAGTTTCTGTACTTTTCCTCCAGTATCAAATCTAATCAGATTGCCTTTTAGTCCCAGTTTATACCTGTGAGGTAATACGTGAGCTTTTCCATTTTCTATGGACTCTCCCCATTCTTTTATATTTGCTGGTGGCATTAATTCTACATTAACATATATTTCTGTCATTCTTATGCCCACTAGTTAGTCTAGGTGTAAAGGTAAATATCATATATGCTCATCAATAGTACCCATGGCGAAGCTTCATCAGTCATGTTGGATAGCTGAATCTTATTTTCTAGTTGGTTCTTCAGGCCAGCCACATGGAACAATAACCTCAAAGTTTGTCCATGTCCATAAATGTTTGCCTGTGATCTAAAACAGCATGGCCAAATTTTAAACACCTGACTCACACTTTCTAAATGTATAAATAATGCGTCTCCAAGGTCTTCTGGCATAAAATATTACAGCCAAGAAGTCTGATACTAATTTGATTTTCTTTCCCTTATATACTGAATGTTAAAGTTTTAACTAACGGCTGGTTGAAGTTAGTCATTTTTCTGGAAACATGTCTTATAAATCTTTAAAGTTAAGTCATTTTGTTAGGATACATCTCAGAGTTTGACATTCAGGTTCAAGCACCCAGGTATACATTTTGTCTTTTCAGTTTCTAATCATAATTATTTCAGGAAAGTTTTATTTCAATTATAATTTAAAAGGCTTTATTCCATCCCATGGCTTTCCTTCTCTTCTTAGCATACTATAACTACACACATAACATATATCTCTGTTGCCTGTATTCTATATTTAACGCTTTTTTGGACACCACTTTTTCCTTTTCATCTTTAATTATTTCCACCCATTTCATTTCAGTCCCTTTACTCTGCTTTACATGATATCTGTGTGTTAACTTTCTTCTCAATTTGTCTACTTTTAGAAATATTTTTCTTCCTGTTTCTTACTCTTATTCCTGAATTCTGCCAGTTCTCCTTTTATTCCTATTTTTAAGCCACCTTATTCCTGAGCTGTTCTGATTTATATTAATCAGACTTTGAAAATTTGCCTAATGTCTTCTAAGGTATTTTGGAATATTAGGATTCTGTGTTCATCTTCTTTGTGGCAATAATTTGAAGATTATTTATTTATTTATTCATTTGAGAGAGAATGAGAGAGAGAGAACACGAGCAGGGAAAGGGGCAGAAGGAGAGAGGGAGTGAGAATGTCAAGCATACTCTGCAATGAGCGTGAAGCCCAACACGGGGCTGGATCCCGGGACCCCGAGATCACCACCTGAGCTGAAACCAAAAGGAGGATGCTTAACCGACCCAGGCGCCCCATGTGTAGCAATAATTTAATAGCATTTTCCTCTACTGTCAGGGTACCATTTGATTAATTTTCATATTTTTATTATGATATTTATTTGTGTGAGATTTGATCAAATTCTTTTTAGTGTTTTGCAGAAGTGGTGTCAAGTGCCGCGACAGAAATAGGTCATTGTGGCTTTCCAAGCCTTAGAGTTCAAGTGCTCCTTCCATTTGGATAAAGTGAAGCATTCGTACAGCCACTTCGTGCTGCCATTTGTCTGCCTGTATAGGATAAGTTTGATTCAAGCCAACTTTGACCTAGACCTAGATATTTCTCTAGGTTGATCAGATTTCCAAGGACTTGCCTGCCAAAACTGTGCTCTCACTTTAAACTTTGTATTTTACTATTATAATAATTTCATAGGTATGCCTTATCTGTTGTTTTTTAAAGCATATTTCTAAAACTACTTTAAAATGTGTAGGAGTGGGGCGCCTGTGTGGCTCAGTCATTAAGCATCTGCCTTCAGCTCAGGTCATGATCCCAGGACCCTGGGATCGAGCCCCACATCGGGCTCCCTGCTTGGCGGGAGGCCTGCTTCTCCCTCTCCCATTCCCCCTGCGGGAGGCCTGCTTCTCCCTCTCCCACTCCCCCTGCTTGTGTTCCCTCTCTCACTGTGTCTCTCTCTGTCAAATAAATAAAATCTTTAAAAAAAATTTAAAAAAATAAATAAAAAGTGTAGGAGTATTAAAGAAACATGAATAGCAAAGTCATAAGAGATGAGGAAAGTGGAGGACTTGCACTATCATATATCAAGGTATACTCACAACCCTGGTAGTAAAAATACAGGAATGGACAAATAAGCCAGTGAAACAGAGATTGATCCATATATAAGAGAATTTGACATAAAATTGAAATAGCACTACAATCAAAAGGGAAAGGACAGACTGCCTGTTAGATGGAAAATAAGATGGAATCTTCGCTTAATCTTCATGTAAAAGCAAAGTGTGGATGAAACTATAGAGTGCTAAACATAGAGTATCATTTAAAAAAAAAAAGAACTTCTAAGGCTCAAATTACAAGACAAGGAATTTATAGATTAATGGATAGGTGCTCCAACAGGTGTTGGCCAAGTGAACTTGGACAATCCTTAGCTTCTATATACCTCAAATTCCACATCTTTAAAATGGGCATTAAATGATCAATATATGCAAAACATTTAAAACAATGCCCAGTACACTGTAAATGCTAAATAACTACCTACTGTTACTACCCCTACTACTGTGCCCAAATCAAGGAGTAATCCCATCAACAAGGTAATAGACAGGAGAGAGAAGGGAAGAGGATATTTGTCTAAAAATCATAAGACATTAACCTTTAGACTATAAGAAATTTCTGCAAAAGAAAAATGAAAAGAAAAAGAAAGCAACTTGATAGAAAAATGAGCAAGAGCTTAAAACAGGTTATCTATAGAAGAGGAAACCCAAAGAGCTACAAAGTTGAACCATACTTCACTGCCATATTTTGTAAATCAAAAATTTTGGATATCAGCAATTTCATGTTTCAATTTAATTAGTAATTGATAAGACACAGAAAATCATTAGTAATCAGAAAAATGTAAATTTAAACTGCAGTGAGGAAAAAATAAAATTTTATATAGCTGAGTGTTGGCAGAGATGTCAAGACATAGGAACCTTCATACTCTGCTGGTGAGTCTGTCTAGTGATACAATCTGGAAGGCCTTTGACTAAGTAACACTTAGTCAAATTGTATATATACATATCCTATGAAACAGCAAGTCCATTTATGAATATGTATACCTAGGAAAATTTTACTTCAGTTCATAAAGGGATATATATATATATATATATCTCCTATATGATGGTTCTCCAAGTGTGTGATGGAAATTCTGAAGGTAAAAACAACTTTTGTGTTCATTAAAAAAATGATCTGATAAAAGATGGTAAATATTCACCATGGAGTAATATACAACATTTAGCAGCACTGACTAAATGCAAAATGAATACCTATCAACAGAGATGGATCTTATTAACAGTGCTTCATTTTAAAAAATTGAAGTATAATTAACAGAGTGTTATATTAGTTTCAGGTGTACAATATAATGATTCAACACTCAGTGCTCATTCATTACTCAGTGCTCATCATGACAAGTGTATTATTCTTCATCTCTTTATCTATTTCACTCATCCCCCCCACCCACCTCTCCTCTGGAAACCAGTTTGTTCTCTCCATTTAAGAGTATGTTTTTTATGTTTGCTTATCTCTTTTTTCTGTGTTTTGTCTTGTAAACGCCATACATGAATGAAGTCATATGGTATTTGTCTCTCTCTGTCTGACTTATTTCACTTAGCATATAGGCCCATAGGCCCATCCATGTTGTTGCAAATGGCAGGATTTCATCCTTTTTTATAGCTGAGTAATATTCCAGTGTGTGTGTGTGTGTGCGTGTGTGTGTGTGTGTGTACCTTCTTTATCCATTCATTTATCAGTGGAAACTTGGGTTGCTTCCCAATCTTGACCATTGTAAATAATGCTGCAATAAACACAGGGATTCACACATCTTTTCACATCAGTGTTTCCCTTTTCTTTGGGTAAATACCCAGTAGTGGAATTTGTGAATCATAAGGTATTTTTAATTTTTTGAGGAACCTCTGTACTGTTCTCACAGTGGCTGCATCAATTTGTATTCCCACCAACAGTGCACAAAAGTTCCTTCTCTGCACATCCCCACCAACACTTGCTATTTCTTGTCTTTTTTCATTCTTACAGGTGTAAGGTGTAGTTTTGATTGCATTTCTCTGATGATTGATGATGTTGAACATATATTCATGTGTCTGTTGACCGTTTGTGTGTCTTCCTTGGAATGTCTATTCAGGTCCTCTGCCCATTTTTTAACTGGATTATTTGCTTTTTTGGCATTAAGTTGTATAAGTTCTTTATATATAACTGTGCTTCATTTTTAAAAATAGAAAACAGAATGTGATATATAACATAATCCTATTTATCTACATAACATGATGCTATTTATGCACATGCAAAATATTGCATACATTGCAATGCATTCAAATAAAAAAATAGACATGAAACATTAAAATGGTTGATTGGGTAGGGAAGAAAATGGGATTGTGGTTATGGGCATTAAAGGAAATTAACAGAACAAGAACAAAAAATGAAGTAAATATTCAAGCCAAAAGCAAGTGCAAAATTAAAAGACAAATGCAAACTGAAAAAAAATATTGCAACGAACATGACAAGGAATTAATGTCCTTCACTTAAAAAGGAGTTTTCGACAATGAAAGGAAAATCAGAAAGAAATAACTTTATATTTTCAATAGAAAAATAGGCAAAAAGAGAAACACAGAGTTCCCAAAGAATAAATAAAATAGATAATAAATTATGATATGAAAAAATTCACACCTCTTAGTAGTGAGGTTAATTCGAATCAACAGGTTTTATTTTTTGCACAAATACGAACACGTGAGAAGCATAATACTCAGCGCTGGGGAGAGTTTGTGACAACAGGCACTCACATCCAGCACTGATTTAAAAAGTTTTTATTTATAGAAAACTATCTGCAACATATATCATCTTACTGTTGATAGTGATTCTGTTTAGGGGAATCTGTTATAAAGAAATAAATAGATCTGGGAGAGAATATTTACGTACACAGGCATTTGTTACATTGTAAGTTATAATAAGATAAATTAGCCAAGTAAAGGGAGATGGTTTGTTCAAAAGAAACAGTAACAACATTATGTTTTCCAAGGTTACAAATGTAAAAATGCTTGCTTTAAATTATTAGGAAGGAAAAGCCATGATTAAAAGATATATATAGGGTGCCTGGGTGGCTCAGTCGGTTAAGCGACTGCCTTCGGCTCAGGTCATGATCCTGGAGTCCGCGGATCGAGTCCCGCATCAGGCTCCCTGCTCGCCGGGGAGTCTGCTTCTCCCTCTGACCCTCCTCCCTCTCATGCTCTCGGTCTCTCATTCTCTCTCTCTCAAATAAATAAATAAAATCTTTAAAAAAAGATATATATATGCATGTATATATATATGTAGGTATAATATGCTTTTTTGAGGTTGCCGTTATTGACACTGAATACCTACCAGTTAAAGTGTGCTCACCTACTCTACAAGATTATAGAGCATATTGCCTAATTTGTTTGGCAAGTCAATGTCATTAAAAAAAAGTGGAGAATGGGGAGGAGAGTTCTATATTAAGAGACACTTCAGAACCCCCAAACCCAAATGCCAATCATGGTCTTTAATTAGGCACTGATTTGAACAAATTAGAAGTCAAAGGTCATTTTTCTATCATATTACAGATCTACTGTTAACCATTTATAGTTTCAATGTCTTTACTATTTAGAGCTACATTCTGAAGTTTAAAAATGTAATAATTTCTGTAATTTTATTTAAAGGAATTCATAAAAAAATAAAAGAATTCATCAAAAATAATGTAATACAAATATGACAAAATCACACAATTGTTAAATCTCAATCATGACTATATGAGTGTTCCTTGTATTATTCGCTCTAATTTACTTTGAGTTATAAAATTTTTATAATGCAGAGTTCAATAAAAATTCCTCATAGATTTCTCCCTAGAGAGGAGTCCACCAATTCAGTATAGAAATAAATTTTCGTTTTAAAAGATAAATTATAAAATAAGTTCTTATAAAATTACTAGTCTCCACTGTATTTCCATTAGAAAATAATAATTTTAAACCCACTATGAGCCTGAATTCCAATGATACAGACTGCATTGATAGGACTTCCGTTTAAATTTTTCCACAAATTAGGTGTATTTTTAATAGAGCACTGTACTTGCAGATTAAAGAAATGAATTACTTTTATTTGTTTTCCTATATTTGTATACATTACTCCAGAAAATTATTTGTTTGGGGGAAGCAAGTGTGTCTTTTTTTTTCAAATGCTTGCATAGATGAGAATAAGATTCCACTGAGTGATGAAACAAAGGCTGAAATAAGAATTGGGCTGGGCTACTGTTTCCATGTGTGCATCTACTAGCAATTATGAATGTATCCTTCTTGTCTTATTAACATAAATGGTAGGTTACTTCCTATACTCTTCTGCATCTTGCTTGTTTTGCTCAACTCTGTATTTTAGAGATCTTTTAATATCAACACATAGCTTTCTGCATTTCTTTTATTTGACTGCATGATGTGTCATAATTTATTTAACATGGTCCCTATCAATTTACATATGATGGTATTTCTAATCATCTCCTATTTGTTGGACCTTTCTTCTCTTGAAGTCAACAGTTTATTATAACCTGCTCTTATGCATATTTGGAAAAATTAAAAGGGTGAGGTAGGTTGGTGCTAATAAACAAGCTTGAAGCAGAAACAATGAGGAGAAAAGAATAAAACACTGGAAATGTAATTACAGAGAAGAGTTTCTTTCTGAATTTTAGGACATGCTCAGTTCAAAGCGAAGACAGAAAATGGAGGTGGAACCACATCCAAAATGGATTTGTGGGACATCCAGGAATCATCAGGGATCCCAAATATTACTCAGAGAAATAAATTAGGTAAAAGAATATTCTTAGTCACTTTTCCCTGTGGTAAGTGAGCTCAGAAGTGTGTGTGCGTGCTGGGGGTAAGAGAATATGGCAGTAAACTACTAATAGATCTCTGTGAATCAATCCCTGCCCTTCCACCACTTATTATCAATAGAGCCTCCTTACCATCCATTTAAAATATAAATATGTTTATGTTAATATACTTCTCAAAACCCTTCAATGGTTAGTAGAGACCAAAACAGGCTCCAAAATTCAAAGGTATTTCTCTTTTTTCTTTTTTTTTTTTTTAAGATTTATTTATTAGAGAGAGAGAGAGAGAGAGAGAGCAGGAGAGAGTGGGGCAGGGGCAAAGGGAGAGAATCTTCAAGCAGACTCTTTGCTGAGTGCAGAACTGCACATGGGGCTTGATCCAATGACACATGAGATCATGACCTGAGCTGAAACCAAGAGTCAGAAAACCGACTGAACCACTCAGGCACCCCTCAAGGGTATTTCTTTAGGAAAAAAAAAAAAATAGCTGCAATGCTGACTGTTGAAAGGGAAATGACATTGAAGCTTCCCACCCCCATGTGCCTCCAAACACACTAATATAATAAAAAAGGAGCTAAGAGTATCTCACCAGAGCACTAACACAATCCTCTACAAAATGCACATGAAGGAAAATAATCAAAGACTGAGCCTAAGGGAACTCCAACATTAAGAGGTCAGGGGAAAGCAGAGAACTAATAAAGGTGACTGAGCAAGAGTGGTCAGTGAGGAAGAAGTACAACCAAAAGAGTAGGTGTATTAGTTTCCTAGGGCTGCTATAACAAAGGACCAGAAAAATTGGTTCCTCAAAACAACAGAAATTTCTTCTCTCACATTTCTGGAAGATAGAAGTCAAAAATCAAAGTGCCAGTGAGGCTCATGCTCTCTCCCAAGGCTTTAGAGAAGAATCCTTCCTTGTCTCTTCTAGCTTCTCATGGTTGCCAGCAATTCTTGGCATTACTTGGTTTGTAGTTACATCACTCCAATCTATACCTCCATCTTCACATAGCCTTCTCTCCCATTTGTCTGTGTCTTCACATTATCTTCCCTCTGTTCTTGTCTCTGTGTCCAAATTTCCCTCTTCTTAAAAGGACGCCAGTCATATTGGATTTAGTGCATACCCTAATCCAGTATGACTCCATTTTGACTTGCTTATAGCTGTAGAAGATTCTTATTTCCAAATAATGTCACATCCATAGGTTCCAGGTAGATGTGAATTATGTGGGGGCACTATTAAACCCAGTATAATAAGTTGTCCCAAAAGCCCAATGAAGAAAGATTATCAGAGAGGGAGGAATGATCAACTGGTCAAGTGCTACAGTAAGAAATGTCCTTTTGCTTTAGCTACCTGAAGTTCAGGGATGGCTTTCATAAAACCGGTTTTAGTGGAAAGTTGGGGGCAAAATTCTAATTTAAGTGGATCAAGAGAGTACTGAAGAATTAGAACAAAAAGAAGAATTTTGCTAACAAAAGGGAAAAGACATATAGTACTGGCTGGGTGGTTTGTAGAGTTTTTTTGTTTTTATTTTTGTTTGCTTTGAAGTAAGCTGGGTAGTAAGTAGCTTTTTTTTTTTAAGAAAGAAGAAATGGCAATAGTTTTTAGACTTAAGGGAGTGATTCAATAGAGAGCAAATAGTGATGAGATAGAAGAGAAAATAAGACTACTTGGTGAGTAAGAAGGGATGGGGAAATTGACTATTAGAAAAGCTCATCTCTGATCACAGACAGGAAGCCCAAGTATGTGGGTGTACGTGATGGAAGGTGAGTCTGTGAGTCTGCAAAAGTTTTCTTTTGATTGTTTTAATGTCCTCAATCAAGTAGGAAGAAAGGTCATCAGCTAAGAAAGAGAATGTAAGAGGAGGTGTTCAAGTTTGAAGAGAGGAGAAGGTGTGAAATAGTCACCTAGGGACGTGGTTGAGTGAATGGACTCAAGGGACATATAATGTGATTGCCTAAGAGGACTCAAGGGACTTTTTGAGTTAATGATCATGAATTTAAAATGGGACACATCTATGAATTTATATGTTTTTATCTACTCCTGTTCAGTGGGCTCAGGAATATAGTAGATGTCTAGATTCAAGCAAACAGGAGAAAGCAAGAAAGGGGCAAGGGAGACAAATAAATAAATATGAGAGTGATTATATTGATTAACCATGGATTTGGAACTTCAGTTGAATAAGAAGTAAGGATACAAATGGGATGAGAGACAGTGAAAAGTTGATAGGCCCGAAGTCCAGTGAAAGAGAGTTAGAGTAGTAAAAGGTATGAGCTTTAACAAATTGTTACCGTCAAGCTTTCTTGTAAATTTTGTCATTTTCAAGTTTGATTAGTGAGAACAAAATATGTTTAGGGTGGCTGATTTTACTCCCTTCTTATTCTCTTCATATTATTTATAAACCTGTGTATGCATCAAAGATAATTTGTCATAAATATTATTGTCCATGATTTTAAAAACTTGTCTTCCTCATAAAATTTGAATTGGAAGGTTCTGCTTCTAATTCAGCCTCACATGATAAGAAATTTTCAAATAGAACTTTTTCTTAAAAAACTCATGCCATTGATGAATAACTACAAATTAAATAGTTATTAAAAGATATTTTATTGAATATTATAATACTAGTAAAACAATCCACAAAGATTAGAATTATGATTTAATGTAATCTCCATTATTCTCCTTTGTGTCATTTATATTTGTGTTAGCATTTTTTTTTTTGCTAAAAGAAGATATCTCTCTCTCTCTAGTTATCTAGTTAAGACTCTCTTAACATTCATTTTTAATCATCAGTCTATTTTCTTGTTCTTGTAAATATTTGAAAGTTTTTAATAATTACTTTTGTGTATATAATAAGAAACTTCCAAGTGTCTAATTAACTGATAGAACATTTTGCCTTTGTAATAGTAAACCGACACATGAATTAAAAAGAATGATAGAATTTCAACACATAGCACATAAAGAAATTTCCACTTCAAGCTGCATGTGAAATGCTTAACTATATTTGAATGTTAATAGTCAGAAATTAACAATAAATCTGAAACACTTGCCTTATTCATACTACTGAGATTAGTATACACTGATTACACACAGATAATGTCAGAAATCATGCTGATAATTCTGCACTGGATATTTGATCTTACTAAGAAAATTGTGGATAATATCAAGACTAAAGCCAAATTTCAGTCTATATTTAAATCAAGTATATTAATTACGTTTTCTAAATCTTCTTGGCTTGGTTTTGTTCTGCTTTATCTGTCATGTCAGAGAAGAATGTGTTAAAATCTCCAACTACACTTGTTGATTTAACTAATTACCTCCATTGTTACCTCCTTTATAACTTAGGAGTATATACATTCATGAATGTTATATAGTTTCGATTGATTGTTCCAACTAAATATCTGTGGTCCCACTTTATCTCATATTGTTGTCTAATCCTCAAATTTCTTCCCTAGTTTTCTTTTGGGTTATATTTATTTTACTTATTAATTTCCTCTCATTTTTCTGGCTTGTATTTTTTTATGTGTATTTCTTGTGGGTGACATTTTGTTGAATAGTTTCTTTCTTGGCTTCTAAGAATTTTTTTTTTCTGAGTTTAACTTATTTACTTAATTTCCTTATATTTATGTTTATTTTAGCTTTATTTTAGTTTATTTTATTTAATGTTTTATTTTTATCATTTTCCCTACCATCACTAAGTAAATTTAATTTTTTTTTTATTGTTGTGAAATGCATAGCTTCTATGATGACTTCTCTTGTTGTGATCCTTAGCTTACTGATACCAGTACTTCTGCTTATTTTTTCCTATCAATTTCATGTCAATATCTGTAGCTTCCCTCTAAATAATGTAATATAACTAAACAAACTTCCAACTCTCTCTCACTCTGTGATTCTCCCCCTTTGGCTCGTGTTATAATTTTGTCCTACATTTTTATTTCTTTTCTTGCTGGGAATTTCTTCCAAAGTTGTTTTTTTAAAAAAGGTCTTTCTGTATTTTACAAATCATGTGCCTAAAATATCTTCATTTTCTCTCACATATAAATAACAGTTTATTTAGTTAAAATGCTAGGCTTTAATTTCACATTGTTTGCAATTTGAAAATACAGTTTCATTGTTTTTCTTGATTATATATTTCTTGTGTGGTGATATATGAAGTCAAACCAATCTTTGTTTTTCTCTTGGTAACCTGCTTTTTCTCGTTGGAAAACATTAGAATCTCTTCTTGTTTTGAAAGTTTCTAAATTTCACTCAAATATAGTAACCCATTCTGCTGTTAACATTAAGATTCTTTGTATTTTATGTCTGTTTTAAATGGTATACCTTAGATATTCAGGTACACATCTTCTACTGCACATATACAAATTTTCTAAGGCTTATGCCTTAATACTTAAGTATTACATAATACCTAATTGTTTTTTTAAAGTGATTGTATAAGTTCATATGAGTTCTGGTTCCACATCTTCAATCGCAATAGTGCTTATTAGGCTTTTCCTTTGGTTGAAGAAACTAAAATATAATTTTCATTTTCCTAATTATAATGTATATCTTTTCATGTTTTTTATCAACCATTTGTGTTTCCTATTCTGTGAAATGCCTCTTCATATCATTTGTCCATTTTTATTAGATTTAAAAAAAACAATTTATAGGGACTTTTTATATATTCTAGGCACTAATCATTTGTAAATTATATTTTGCAAATATCTTCTTACAGTTTTTGTCTTTTAAAAAATTATCTTTAAAGTATTTTTAGCTCTATTTTGTGATTTCTATGTCTTGTTTAAAATTCCTTCCCTACCTTAATGTTTCAAAAGATATTCTTTTAGGTATCTTTTCCAAATACTGATGATTTGCCTTTCTTTTCATCATTGAGGTACATGGCCATTTTGGTCATATATCAACTTCCAATATATGTATGAGTTTGCATCTGGAATCTCTTTAATTTCCCATTAGTAATTTTCTCTACTCTAGTAGCAATATTACACTATCTTAATAATTTTGATTTAATATAAATCTAAATTTATGATAGGTTATAGCTCCTCACTTTGGTTTTTGCAGAACTTCCATAGTAATCTAAGTGGCAAAAACGCACCCATGATATATAAAGGCACAAATTTTAAAAAATCCCTACTTATGATACTTAGATTTGGGCTTATGTTCTTGGCTTCTCAGCCACTCCCCCGCCCCCCCCCCCATATTAACATTTGCCCCAGGAATTTGGCACAGTTTCCAGAAATTTTATATGAGACTCCTGATAGTTTGGTATCCTACTGGATAAGCACTATTATTTTGCCCACTTCACAGCTGAGAAAACGAAAGTTAATGGAGATTTAACTAACTGACTAACTAGATACAAATTTATCAAATATATCTTTGTATATTTCAGAATATTCAAAATTACTTGACTCTAAAGAACACAAAAATTCGGTCATTGATTTATTATCTACTCTTAAGGAAGTTCATTATTACAGATCACAGAACTTACTGTGGAGAAGAGATCAAGAAAATACTTGTACTGGGTGCCTGGGTGGCTCAGTTGGTTAAGCACCTGCCTTCAGCTCAGGTCATGATCCCAGGGTCCTGGGATTGAGTCCTGCATCAAGCTCCCTGCTCAGAGGAGAGTGTACTTCTCCCTCTGCCTCTGTGCACTCTCTCTCTCAAGTAAATAAATGTTTAAAAATCTTAAAAAAAGAAAAGAAAAGAAAATACTTGTACTATTTTGACAGATAATTATTAGCAAACATTAGAAAATAGCATTGCCTGTTCTCTAGTTTGGGCATATGAAGTTAAATGTTGTCAAAAATCTTCTATTAATTGTCTTCTAGACGAGAGCTGAGGTTTGGCCAGCTCATATATATGGTAATTGTCATTATCATGTGCAATCCATTATAAATTAGTAATAACGCACTATGCACAGGAGGTTGTCAAAGCACTTCCATAGTTTTGCTGCACGACACACCTGTGAAGGTTGTTTTTCGTTTGAAGCTGCAGCTACTGGACTATTTTCATCAAACTGTTCTGAATCATATTCTAAGCGATTATTCTTGTTGAAAAATGTGTCTTATCTTTGATTACTGCATGCCTAGCTCTGCTCTCTGCCCTTGCTTTTTGCTAGCAATTTATCTAGGAATGCTTCACATGAAGTTCTACTCAAATATGTTTTTAAGTTTCTTTCCCATATCTCTTATACAATATAATCAACGTGAAATTGTAAAAGACCACTTATTGGAGATGAACCCCTTCGGAAATTTCCCTGAAGCAGCAGCCTTCAGTGTGCCTGAGAGAATTCCTTACCTCAGAATCTCTATGGCATCAAATTTCAGGAAAATGACTAGTGCAGAGCCGGTAGGATCAACAAAATATCAGGAACATAAAAATTCCACTCATATACAACAGACCAAGGTATATTGATAAATGTTTCTACTAAAAACTAGAGCTTGGAATTAAAAATGGCTCTAAGAGTTAACTACCCTTCGTATGAATACGTGTTCAGTTCAGATTTCTTTACTCCATACGACCTTGTTTTCTCATAATAGGAATTGAGTAATAAGTGGAGTGATTGTTATGTCCTTATAATAACTCAGTCAAATGCATATATTCCAGATCATATGAAAACAAATATTTTGGCCCTTGATTTCCCTTAAGATAATACCCAGTCATGGTCTAATGACTGGGGGTTTTCCCCCTTTTTGATCACTATTTATTAAATTACTTACTGAGGGTGGACCTCGCAACATATATTTGTCCTCTCTCACTATGATTTAATTTGCCATCTAAGCCACTTTATACACTTACTATTAATTTTTAACATCATTCTACTCAAATCAATCACAATACACTTCTTCATTTTCCAACCATATGAGTCTTCCTAATTTTATCCTATCTCTGAATTCATCTATTTTAACAATAAAATAGGGCACCCAAAAAGACAAATTCTTTTTATGTCATTGTTGACATCAGCCTCTCACAAGTGATTAAAAATAGATACATAGGAAATAAACAAGTCCAGAAAAGATCAGTAAGTCTTACTTATATATAAGATTATATTGATGGTGATGCTGATGCTGATGATGATAATTTGGTGACAACTTGTTGTACAGGATAACTACTATTAAGATGTACCGTTTACTAAGAAAGAAACAAGCTGAGACTTAATGAAGATCATGTACCTAAGTAGCAGGAGAGTTTGGAATAAAAATCAACTTTGATTCAAAAACCATAATCATTATGCTATATTATCTTAGAATTTGGGGAAATGAGAAAGTGAAGTCCCATCAAGGTATGAAAGTCCTGAATGACAACAATAAGTCTATGTTGGCCTTGTGAATCTAACTTTTATAAGAGCTGTCAATAACAGAGTATGTTCTCATCTACTGTAACAACATGGCTAGGATAAGGTATGTAAACTGTGCATTATTAAAAACAAACCAACACATAACCAAAATAACTTTTGGACCATTCATAGTATGCATGTATTTAGTGGAATGGCTGGTGGAAGGGAGCTCTTTTTTCCCCTAGATGAAAAAGAGTAGTTGTAAATTCCCATGTGGATCTACAGATGCCTAAATTCAAGGGTAGCTTTTTTACCGACATGGTTCCTAAGTCTTGACATGGTGCTTAACGTATCAGGGGCAGATCTAGGCTCTTCTGTGCTCTGGCAAAATTAGCATTGCGGCTCCAGCAGAAATTTGTTGAGATTCAACAGATAATAGAATTGACCAACCATAAAATGTACTGGGAATTGTAGATTACTAAACCATAATTTCTCTTCCCAGAAAAACTTTTGGCATGTTAGGAAGCTCACTACAGTCTCTTCTTCATCCTATTCATAGGGGTCTTTTTGATCATGGTGATATCTAAAGAGAGTGAACAAAGGGTTAATTGCAAAGCACTCAAGGTCTGCTACCTGGGCCAACCCTCTTGACCCTGTCTTGGAGGACCTGCTCTATTGCTTCTAATCTCCTCTAAAAATGGACATAATTAAGAATACATTTTAAACCTGTTCCCACAAAGAATCAGGTAATACCATGTACCAAGTTGTCAGTAAGCTAAATTGACACCCAGTAGATATTACCAGACTAGAGGCCAGAAAACATACACTCTGGGAAGGAACATTTTTAACCTTCTAGTAAGGGTCTGGTTTGTATTAATCAGACTTCACACTGTATTTTTCTAACATAACTTTTAATTATCAGGATTAACGTCCTTCATTTTTACTAAATCATTAAGATTATATACAATTAAGCATTTCAGAATATGTCTAAGAATTCTGACACAAACAAGCAAACTAAAAACAAATCTGAGATTCTTTGGAATTTATTTATGGGAAAACTTCTCTTACAATTCCAGATTTAACAAGAAACAAAGACATCAGGAGCTAATCTGGATACACTGCTGGAATGGCTCCTTGAAGTTTGGAAAGCATGATGGCACCTAGTAAAAATGAAAGGTAGATGTAAAAATTGCCTTGGTGTAGTACTGAGGAAGGGGTTAGGAAGTTCAGAAAGGTTGTCATGCTAGAATGGATTTATTACATATTATCAGCAATCCCATAAGTTACTGATCAGTGAACCCCATAAGCTGCCTATGCTCCCCAGGAGAACCTAAAGGACACTTCATTTATTAAAGCCATAAGTGATGATCAAGTGGTGAGGGCACTGGCATTACTAAGGAGCTCAGTTGTAGCTTTCTTTTGCAGGTCAGAGTTGATAGTAGGAAAAGCTGCTGGGTTCTTTAGAGGCAAAAAGAAAGAATGAGATTCTGAATAGTACAAGTCAGATGAAAGAAACTAACTGTCAGAAGCAAGGTGTTCATAATTACCATAACAGGTAATAAATCCAAAATGGCAGTCAGAAGTCCTGACTTGCTGGGATCTGTGCTGATGGCTAATAGACTATGGTGCTCCTAGGAGTAAGATACATGGATATCCAACAAGGGTATCATTGACCTATATAATTACAAAGATCAAGTGAGAGTGAGCTGAAAGTTGGTGTCAGCTAATGTGGTTGAAATTCCCAATCTTTCATCCAACTCCTGTAGGAGTGGACACAAAGGCACAAATCTTTATGTCTTAAATCTCGGTGCCGACTAATGAGCTTCTGGCACAGAAGAGACACTAAATAATAAGGAGGATAAGATGACTCATTCAGTGGTCAGTCACCTTTGTCCTTGACCACTCAATGCTTATATAAAGGACCCACGAACAGAGTCGCTATAGGTGCTTTGGCCAACAGAATAAAAGTGGAAGTGATATGTGCCACTTCTGAGCAGAAGTTTTGAAAGTCACTATATTCTTTGGTACCTTGATTTTTTCTTTCTGTAATTAGCATGCAATATCCTTGAAAGGAGCTGCTTTATCACACTCGATTCCAAGGTGAAAAAGAGTTGGATAGAGAGAAAAGGGGATACAGCCAACTGATAATAGATATACCGCATGGGTGAGAAATAAACCATTGTTTTTTAAAGCCATTGAGGTTTCTGAGGTCATTTGCCACCACAGTACCACTTAACCTATCCTAATATAACTATCAACTCAGTAATTATAGCAATAACTTATCAAAAAAGAATGAACTATTCCTATTTTATAACCTATAATTCTCAGTGCTTAATTTTCACATGGCCCTGGAGTCCCTCTCACAGGGACATAGACAGGAGGACTTGCCCATGTTTCTGGATCATGATGTGCTATCTCTTGTTAAAAGAATGAGTTTGTTTTCCTGGTGGCAGAGCCTAAGTGTGCAGAGGACTCATTTCAAGAGCAATCCTTGACAGGTGTTCAGCCAAGTTAAGTAATAGCTTCCTTATCACCATGTACAATGGGTTACCCATGTAATAGTCCTTTCAATTTCAATATATGCCACTTCAAATGAATTCATGAGGCAATAAGTCAGTAATTTTCAACTTTTGCCTTCAAAATTTCATAAGGGAAGAAAGAGCAGTACATTTGTTGCAGATTATCTTTTCAGGTCTAAATCAGGATCTCCACCATTCATAGACTGTCATTGTGAGGGAATATTCAGTTTCCTATCAATTTTAATCATCTTTGTAGACCTATCATTACTACCAATGCAAATGCAGACTCCAGGCTGATTTAACCACATAGGAATCAGCTCATTGCAAAAACAAAGAAAAAAAAAAAAAAAAATCTAAACAATAATGTGCTATGTAGTTCACATTTTTGAGATTGAAAAGACAGTTTCTTACTACAAGGTAGAAATAACGCTGACAATAAGATTAAATCTCTTTCCTTACAAATATGAAGCCTGATGAATTCAGTGTGGACTTGAACCTGTGGCCTCAAGTGTTTACACGGTCCTAGGTGGCCCACAGGCCATTGGACGAGCATTAATGTTTGTCATGAAACCATTGATTCTTGCGTGTATTTCATGGCAGGGAAGCATTAATTTAAGGATTCTTCCTGACAGGTGTATACCCATGGGTTGGGTATACACAGAAGCACAGCATTTAAACACAAATATGGGATTAACCCCTTCCCTTCCTTCCAGTGGACCACTACTGTATATTCTTCTATCATTTTTCCTAGGGATGAAGTGATAGCAATAGTCATTTACCCTGGGGCAAATCTCTGCCATTGCTTATATAAACATTGCCTTTGTATTCTAAGATACAACAAATCACAGTGTGCCTTCCATAGATTCTTTTTTTCTATCACATCTCTTGGTGGCTTTGGATCAAAATCAGTTGATTGTTTTGTTGTTGTTGTTTTAAAGATTTTACTTATTTATTTGAGACAAAGCAGAAGCGAGAGAGATCACAGAGGGAGAGGGAAAAGCAGACTCGCTGCTGGGAAGGGAGCCCGTTGTCGGGCTCCATCCCAGGACCCTGGGATCATGACCTGAGCCGAAGGCAGATGCTTAACCCACTGAGCCACCCAGGAGCCCCTCAGCTGATTGTTTTTAAAAAACAAAATAACTGGTGGTCAGACTTCCAGAGGGTGATAGCAGTACATTCCTAGTTGCACATTGCCTGAATTAAGGGAATAGCATTCTGTTCATCTAGTCATAAGTATACTACCATTTCAGCCATTTTGTTGCATTTTGAAAGACATGGGAAGATTGGTTTGCTGATAGACCTCCAGTGTCAGTCTTTAAAATGCCACTCAAAATGTCCCTGAGTGATTTTTAGCATATTATGAGATATATCTTGGTCGGCTGGTGCCACTTCTTAGTATTACAGGCTATTTGATGGGTTTCCCTCACTAAGATAGCTATGCACTCTACTCCTTTTCCAATACCTAATGCAAGAATTCTTTAGGGTCAGTGTCAATAGCAACACCAGATACCAAACATTACATATTCCTCAGTCCAGCCCTGGAATTATGTATTCTGACAGGGATCTCATGGTGTCCACATAAGTATTTAAAGGGTATGGCCCAATAGAAGGCAAGGACACGGACGTTATGGGCCTGAAATTATTACCTATGTTCTTATATATAATGATTTTGGCAATTAGAAATTACTAGACATTTTGGAGTGCAGTTGCCGTCAGGTGAGTAATCAAAGCAGAAGCTTTCACTCAAGAGAACGCTTTCCACCAATAGGGAAAGTCCAATATATTTAGAATCTTCAAGAACAGAAAAATAATCCACATGTTAGACAAATAATTATTTTATCATTTTTATTATTAATTTACTGTGATTTAATACCATTATATTCTATTATATCATATCTGTCACTTATATTAAAGTGGTCAATTTTGCATTTTGATATGTTTGCAATTAAGTAGTTTTATATTATTGAACAAAATTCAGATGCCTCCAAATAGCTTAATGTAAATTAACCAATAATCTGTTAAAATGTAGAATTCTATGCCCCAATTTCTTCACATATGCATTTCAATTAATTCTTTATTTTCAAAATTATTATTGTGTCCTTTCTCAAAAAAAAAAGAAATCACCAAAAAAAAAATAAATATGAAATTGTGAATTATAGGCAGAAAATGATTTCTTTTTTTTTTTAAGATTTTATTTATTTATTTGAGAGAGAGAGAATGAGAGAGAGCAAGCACATGAGAGGGGGGAAGGTCAGAGGGAGAAGCACACTCCCCGCCGAGCAGGGAGCCCTATGCGGGACTCGATCCAGGGACTCCAGGATCATGACCTGAGCCGAAGGCAGTCGCTTAACCAACTGAGCCACCCAGGTGCCCGGCAGAAAATGATTTCTATTAAAAAAATTAAGTGTGTACAGCTGTCATCTCTGGAACTCTATGACAAACATTTTTCACAGGCTTTTACCTTCTCATCAGAAATATGTATATAACATGATATTGTGGTCATTACAACTATTTTAAACTATTTATTTTGAAACGTGCATACTTATGCAATGGAAACAAATTTTATTAGTGTTTTTCAAAAATAATATCCAACCAAAGGTGGTATTTAGGTTGGCCGACATCAAGTATTTGTGTAGTTTTAAAATGATTCTTAATAGTTGTCTTCATCAATGCTGAAGAGAAATTATTATGTTTATTTTTTCTGTAAATACTAAATCCAGACTAGAAATTATCTAAATGTAGATATCTAAATCTAGACTAGAAATTATCCAAATGTAGACTTCCATAAACTTAAATGGTAAACAGAATTTTTCTTCTTAAACCAATGAAATCATTTTCATTTAAACTGGCAGAAGAAAAACAGCTTCCTTTTCAACATACTATGGTATAGGGTCAGATATGGCCATAATGTATTTTGTAATAATTATATAATTATTAATAATGGTGTATTAATTATTATGTATCAGTGGAGGCAGGAAAGCAGAAACTATATCTGTTACTTCAACAAAGAGAACCCAGTATAAAGAATTGCTAAAGGATACACTAGAGAACTGGAAATATATAAAGGAAATGTTGATGTAACAGAGACAATTTCTGCTGGAAGCAGCCACCACCTCTGGGGCTGGGGAACAATAAAAGGAGCTGGGTAGAGAGCCCCAAGAGCTGGGACTCCAACTTCTGAGGCAAGGGCATGACTCCTTGTCTCTCTGACGGGTCTGGGAGCAGATACAAAAACCAGGCACTGGAATCAACTGCCCTTGCCAGAGTGAAGGATTATCAGGTCCAGCAAGTAAAGAGGACAGAGCAACGCCCCCACCCCGGGCCGTACAGGCCTTTTCTTGTGATGCTATCAGTGGAACCTGTAAGGAAGCAGTTGGCAATGTGGTTTGCAAGGTTTCTACCTCAGTATTGTGGTATAGAAAGATAGGTTTGGAGTTAAGAGAAAGAATAGCTCAATAAACAACACATCTTTATTATTGTCATTATTGTGAAATTCTCCTTGAAATCTGAAGATTTAGATTTCATGATATAATATACGCTTTTAAAAATCAAGATTGATGTACATTATTTGTGTATATTTTTATAAATCTTAGTATTTAATGCTTTTTAGTTATAGTAGGGGATTACAGAAAAAGGAAACATCATATTTTTCCTTAGTACTTCTTAACCCATTCTCAAGTTCCCTCTGGATTTCTTTACTTGAGGGAAAGTGACAGAAGTGTTTCATATCCATGTTCACATCTGTGCTCTTCCCCATCAAGAAGGGCAGGTTGACTGGCCAGGCTGTGCCATTTGTCAAGTTTGTCAAGGAATGGGTGAGCAGTACATTTTGATGTAAGCTACTCCTCTCTTATCCATGAAATAATTTATTTATATATGTGTATTATTATTTGATGACTAATACAAATTAAATGATTGATTTTTCTATTAATATCATGTGCATTGTTTATATTTCCATTAAAAGCATGATACTAATTTTAAAGTACTAATGAAAATGTTTTCTGTCTCACTGTTTATATGTGGTAAAAACATATCATCAATTGAACCTTTTCTTTTTCCATTCAGTCAGTACTGGCAATTTCCATGAAATATAAAAAGAAAATAGTTTTACTTTGAAATTTAGAAGTTCATACTGAGAGTGGCATTTGTGACAAATTTGAAATTTGAGACTTTCTTTTAGATATAATTGTCCACAACCAGCTGAAAAAAAATGCTAAGTAAGAAATGCTTCAATAAGGGTCTTGAGGGGTGCCTAGGTGGCTCAGTGGTTAAGCATCTGCCTTCATCTCAGGTCATGATCCCGGGGTCCTGAGATCGAGCCCCACATCAGGGTCCCTGCTCAGCGGGAAGCCTGCTTCTCCCTGTCTCACTACCCCCTGCTTGTGTTCCCTCTCTCATTGTCTCGCTCTGTCAAATAAATAAATAAAACCTTAAAAAAAAAAAAGGGTCTTGAGGACAATTGCTTCCCAAGGAAACGAGCAGTCAACTTAATTTATCAATTTCTATTTTGAACATTAGTGAATTTATCTGTTTGTAAGTGGGACCCTTAGCCAGAACTCTTAAATATTCTTAAAGCAGTTCACATATCTAAGTAAGGAGGCAAGGAGAAGTTCTTTGAGGTTGTATAGCATCTCAGTTGCATTCCATGAGGATATGAAGCTTGAAGCCATTTCTACAACTGTACATTTTTTAATTAAAAAAATTTTATGATAAAAGATTATATATATATATATGCAAAGAAGATACACAGTTCAACGAATAACCTCCACCAATGTGAAGAAATTGAACATTAGCATCTATGATAGGCAACCTTGAAGATGGACCAGCAGAATGATACCTCCTTCCTGTTTATTCATGCCCTTGTATGGACTGAGTTAGTGACTTGCTTCTAGCAAATAAAATGAGGCAGACGTGATAGGATGTTACTTCTGAAATTAGGTAATAAAAAGAAGTGGCTTCTCTCTTGGCATTAGCTCTCTCGTCCTCCCTTAAATCACTCACACTGACTAAAGCCAGCCTCAAGGTCACGATGTAGCCCTGTGGAGAGGCCCAGCAGATTTCAGAGGACTGCCAAAACCATATCATTGAGCTTAGAATAAGACCCTTCAGCCCCAGCGGAGGCTTGAGATGGCTGTCCTGGCTGACACTTTAATTTCAGCTTTATGAAAGACATTGAGCTAAAAGCACATGTTGTGTTCTGATTCCTGACCCATAGAAACTGGTATGATAAATATTTGTTGTTGTAAGCCACTAAGTTTTGGAGCAATTTGTTATAGAGCAATAGGTAACTAATACTATCACCCAAAAAGCTCTTCTGTGTTCCCTCTTATTTCCCCTTTCCACTCCCCTTCTCCCAAAGTAACCACTATTCCTACTCCTAATACAATATATTTGTTTTCTCTGCTTTTGAACTCTTTATGAGTCCAACAATACAGTTCATACTCTTTGGTGTCTGGCTTGTTTTGCTCCACATTATATCCATGAGATTCGATTTTATTAATGTATAGTTTGGGGCTGTTATGATTATTGTTGTTGTGAAAATTCTTCTGCATGTCTCTTGGAGCTCAGGTTTATGTATTTCTGATTAGTATAAACTTTCAACTAAAATTTCTATATCAAAAAGCACACGTCTTCAATGTTGGTATAAAATGACAAATTATTTTCTGAAGTGGTTGTACCAATTTATATCCCCAACAACAATGGCATTAAAGTTCCCACTACCCCAAAATCATTCACCCAAATTTGCTATTTTAGTTTTTAAATATTAGCCCTTCTGTCATGGGAGTAGTGGTATCTCAGTGTGAGTTGAACTTACATCTTTCTGATGACTATTGTGGTTGGGCGTTCTCTGACTTCCTTGCAGAGTCCTTCAAATTACTCTGTGGATTTGCCCTTCTCTTACTGATTTTAGTAGTCCTTTATAAATTCCAGATACAAATCTTCTCTTAGTTATATGTATTTAAAATCATTTCATCCATTTTGGAGGGCTTGCATTTTTATTCTTCAAATGATGTCTGCTGATAAACAGAATGGTTTTTATTTTAATCTGATTTCTCAGTCTATGCTTTATGGTTAGCACTTTTATAACTAGTATAAAAAGTCTCTCCCTTTCCCAAGGTCAAGATGATTTCCCCCATATTATCTTCTGGAAACTTTATTGCTTTATTTTTTTATATTTATATCTATAATCCACCAGGAATTGATTTTCATGTAATTGTGAGGTGTCAGATTTAATTTTTTCCCATATGGATGTACGGTTGACACAAGATAATTTATTTTTTGAAGAGACCATCTTTGCTCCTTAAAGTTGTGATGTTACCTGTATCATAAATCAGGTAGTATGTTTCTGGACTCTTGACTTGATTTCATTGGCCTGCATTTCTGTCCCTATGCCAATACATACTGTCTTAATTACCATAGCTTTCTAATAGATCTTGAGTTTGATATCAGTTTAATTTTCCCTAAAAATAAATACTCTTAAGGATTCTGGTTGGGATTGCACTGAATCCTTAAAGAAGCTTAGGGAAAAGTGACATTGTCACAATAATTAATCTTCCAATTCAAAAATATAGTATACTCCCTTGTCTTTTAGGCATGTAACCTTTGGTCTTAGTTCTTTGGCCTCTAGCTCTGTGCAGCATTAAAGTTCAGGATATGCATTGGGCAGGAGACCATGTTTGAGCTCCCTGAAACCTTCAGTTATGTCAATCCAGGCTCATGTGACACCCCCCCCCCCAAATCTCTGCTGGTCACTCTGTCTCTCTAGTAGCAGCCCTACATGCAGGAAAACTTAGGGGTCTCTGCTTTTGTCTCAAACCTACAACCAACAAATGCCTGCAAGGAAAGCTGCAGATCCTTAGCTCTCTTCCATAAATTTACATCCTTGCTGGAATTCTCTTTTTAGTCTTTGCAGCTTCTGGAGTACTGTGGTGCCTTTAATCAATGATTTTGTAATTTTTCCAGATTTTCTACTTTCTAATTATTTTGGATCGGTGTTGAAATGCTTCATCTTACTCAGAAGTGAACCTCTCTGAGGATTTATGTTTGATTTAAATAAGAAGCTAGAGGTATTAGGATTATTTATCACCTTAATCCAGTTACTGAGATTAAGATGGTTCAAATTTGGGCTTCAGTCCCTATTAAGGTGAGGATATTTATTTCTTACCTCTGGATTACATTTTCTTTGCAGGGTAGCCCTTTGGAGATTCTAATTCAAATGATAGGGCTTTTCTCATTTGGCCAGCATAGATTTGAATTTCTGCTCCTTGGTATTGCTAATTTATCAAAAGTTCTGCTCAGTTTGTCTCTAATCAATTTATAGGTGCCTCTGAACTTAGGAGAAAAGCAGCCCCAAATATTGGGTTTCTCTCTCTTAGGGTTTCTATCTCTTTCTGGATGTTGGCCCCGTAATTCTTCTTGCCTTGTTACATCTCCGTGTCTCAAAGGAATTGTTCTCATATTTTTTTCCTCAGCATTTTAGTTCTCCCAATGAGGAAACCTGATGATTTTAGCTAGTCAATATTTCTTTAACAAAATGCAATATCATAGAAAAACTCATTAACAGTTTTTTCACAATAAGGAAGGTTTCAATTTTTGGAGTAGGCAGGATAAAATAAAGTAGTCTGATTTGATTTGGCAGCACTTCATTTTGTTTGTGTTGTACTTGTTTAGTTTTTATGCTTTTGGTTACAGTGCCAAAGATCTGCTCTGTAAGTTCAAGTATTTGGAATGAATTTTTTACTTGACAAAAATGGTAGCAAGAACACATTAAAACATAGGGCTAACCCGTGTTTTAATTCTTAAGGTTCCATTTAGAGCCTTCATTTGCCTGGTCTTCTGCCAGTTTTTTTTTTTTTTTTTAAATACTTGAACATTTTAGCCTTGCACATGCTTTGCATCTACAAAACTGCTTATAAAAATTTATAAAGTGTGCTCTTTAGGGACACAAGAATATTTGTTTTTACTGTTAGCAATACCTTTGTCCAGATAATACAGTTCTGTGTTTTATTGGTGAACATGAATAACTACATGAATGTACACATACCAGCACCAAAAAACCATAATCTGAATATTTGTAATCCCTCATTATTTGGGTATCACTATACTCTCGTTCACAACATTTGCATCCTCACAACGTGTGCATCAGGTGAAGCTTTGGCAGCTTACGCAGCTTATTCTTGCTTGGGGCATTAGCGTTATGCTTTCAAAACACCACACATGTACCCCGTATTAGTTATCCATTGCTGTGTAATAACTTACTACAAAAATCTAGGAGTTTCAAACAACACACCTTTATTACCTAAGTTTCTTAGGTCAGGAATCCAGGTATGGCTAAGATGTGTCCTCCGTTTCAGGGTCTCTTAGAGGCTGCATTCCAGGAGTCAGCTGGGATAGAGTCATCTCAAAGCTTAACTAGGGCAAGATCCACTTAGAAGTTCACATGGTTTTTGGCAGGATTCAGTTCTTTGCGAGCTGTTGGACTGAGAGCCTCAGTTTCTCACTGGTGGTGCCAAAGAGAATCCTTAGTTCTTTCAGATGGACCTTTGCAAAGTGCCAGCTTGCTTTATGAAACCGTGAAACCTGAGAAGGTAGTACAGAGAGCCAACTATCACAATGGAAGTCAGTCTTCTGGAATCTAATCATAAAGTGACATCCCAGCACTTTTACCATTTCCTACTGGCTAGAATCTAGGTGCTAGATCCAGCCCACACTCAAGGAAAGGGGATTACACAGGAGCTGGAATGCAGAAAAGCCAAGCTATGGAGGGAAGAACTGACCAAAAGTTCATATACAACTGGAACTCATGCTCTACATGATTAGTGGTGCCCTGATCAATCTTCTGGAAGCAGATCTCTGGTGGTATCACTATACTGCCTCATGGAAACAACAAAGATTTTCTTGCCTACAGTTATTTACAATAAGACCTCAGTCTTCATTTCCAACTTTTCTATTTTATTTTTTTTACCACTTTTCATGAATTCCTTGTTCTAGCCAATGCTGTTAGCTTAATTCATAAGGTGCTTGCTCCACATGTTTGTTCATGTTGTTCCCCTGCCTGAGATAACATGTCCTTCTGTTGTCATAAAGTAAGGGTTTCAGCCTGGAAAAGAGAAGGGGCAGTGGAAGGCACATTATTTTTCACCTCAAATATGTAAAGACATAGCATTAAACAGGCCAATGTGTAGAAGACTAAGAGGGAAGGATTTCAGGAATAATGGAGAATTCCTGACAGCCAACAAGCCTGCCCAACAGTGAAATGAACTGACTCAAAGACAGTGAGTTTTCCACTTTTTATGGGTTCAAATAAAAAGTAAAACCTGTCCATTATGGGGATAAAGGGATTTTAGTGTTCAGTGGGAGTTAAAATGAAAAGACACGTAAGGCACCTTCCAACTCTTAAGATTCTATGAATCCATGAATTCATCTAAAAAAATAAGAAAGCAAACTATTCTCTTTGACATAACAAAGATGAGGGAAAGGGGCACCTGGGTGGCTCAGTTGGTTAAGTGTCTGCCTTCAGCTCAGGTAATGATCTCAGGGTCCTGGGGTCAAGCCCTCCCTTGGGCTCTCTGCTCAGCAGGGAGTCTGCTTCTCCCTCTCCCTCTGTGATCTCTCTCGCTCTTGCTCTCTCTCAAATAAATACAATCTTTAAAAAACAAACAAAGATGAGTGAAAAAATGATTTCCATGATAAAATTTCAAAATAAATTGTACTTGCTATTTAATTTTAAGCTCTGGGTATTGAACAAACTCAGGAAATTCCATTTTTCAATGGTTTCCCTATTTCTAATTCATAATTGTCATAATAAATTATGGCATTACCTAACATTTCAAATTTTAAAATAAATATGTTTGCAATCTATGTGCACAAATGAAAGGTTATATTTGTAAAGAGAAAAGATAGTGCTATTTGAAAACACTTTCCCATCAAGTATTTCCTAAGAATTTCCACAAAAGGAACCTAGTCTATATTTATACATAATCTTTGGTTATTATTCATTTTAGGTTTATGGATGGGGCTGACCTTCAGAAAAATATTTATCTTGCTTTAGAAAAATTCGCAGGTGCATTAGCTGCCCAAACTCTTGTTGCTATTTCTCTGGATAAGTTGGAGCAAGTGGGCTATGAATGATGCTATGTATTATCACATGAGTAAAGAGACTTCCAGAAACATAACTTTCAGTGTTTCCAGAGAGACAGAGGGAAGCAGAGATTAAGGGAACCAGTGATGTCCATTCCATATTAGAGCACCTGACTAGCAGTCCCTCCCAGTGGTGTCCCCTAGAAAAGGGCTGATCTGTAGATGGAAACTGGAATACTTTTTAATTTTTTTTAAAGATTTTATTTATTATTTGACAGAGAGAGACACAGCAAGAGAGGGAATACAAGGAGGGGGAGTGGGAGAAGGAGAAGCAGGCTTCCTGCTGAGCAGAGAGCCGGATGTGGGGCTTGATTCAAGGACTATGGGATCATGACTTGAGCGGAAGGCAGACACTTAAAGACTGAGCCACCTGGGCACCCCTGGAACACTTTTTTAAAAAGGAGAAATTTTGGGACACCTGGTTGGCTCAGTCGTTAAGCGTCTGCCTTCGTCTCAGGTCATGATCCCAGGGTCCTGGGATTGAGCCCCACATTGGGCTCCCTGCTCAGGGAAGCCTGCTTCTCCCACTCTCCCCCTGCTTGTGCTCCCTCTCTCTCTGTGTCTCTCTCTATTGGATAAATAAATAAAATCTTAAAAAAATAAAATAAAAATAAAAAGGAGAAATTTTGGTAATTGCTTGTATTTTGATTTATCTGAACTATAAGATGACTGAAGGCAGAGACCCTGTCTAATTTGTTTTAATGGCATGGTTCTGTTCCAACACACTTAGACAGACAAACATCTAAATAAATCAATAATTGAGTGAAGAACACAATTACTGATACATGAGAGTCAAACAAGGTGCCAGTGTATTGATGGGCCTTAGAACTTTAGATTCTGCTGAATCGTGTGTACTACCACAATCTACCCAAGGATTGTATATCACAGAAAGAGGATTTGAGTGAGACTGAACACCAGTATATACTAACTCCCCCATGAAAAGTAGAGTTAGGTGCAGGCCCATTTGGCCAGGTTGTTTCTGTCACATACATGATTTTATTCAAGGGAAATAAACCAGACATAATAAATTTTACTACTTTGTAAATTTCGTGTTATGGCCGTAAGAAGAAACATACTCCTGTAGAGGAGGATGGCATTTCCTTTAAGGAAAATGGAGACCTCCATCCTGGGAGAAAGTTAGTTCTGGGACCTAGGGAAATGGATTTTAGATTAGGGGAAGAAAATTCATTCTGCTTTCAGTGGAGCCAAGTGTAGGTCAGATGTGAGATGTGGTAAGAGATGAATTGTCCTGGCCACAAAGAAAAGGGTTAAAAAGTAGGAGAGGAAGTAGGTCAATAAAGGAGATTTATGATGGGTTTGGACCTGGGCAGTTGTTGAAAGTACTTAGTTGTGAGTGTGTGTGTGTGTGTGTGTTTTAACATACATTTAACATAACATAACATAACATAACATAACATAACATAACATAACATTTTACTTTCCCAAATGATTGGTAAAATTTCATTACAAATTGCTCTGTGGACTCTGCCTTGTGTTTGGGAAGAAATGAACACTTTCCTCAGTGTTCCAGTCATAGTAACAGGGCCAGTACCAGAATGGTGGCCTGAGGTCATCAACAACAGAAACGGCCCAGTGGACACATGGTGTAGAAGGCCAGAGAAAAAAGTCCCTGGGAAATGGCTTGAAAATATTCTGGAGACATTTAGAGAGTAGCTATTCGGTAACCAGTTACCTCATCTGTAAAATGGGGCAATAATATTTGTCCCTGCTTCCCTCCAGGGAAGTTATGAAATATAAAATAATTAATGACCTTAATGTGTTTGAACACCTTGGAAGAAATATGATATATAAGCATATGATATCATGATTACCTCCATAATAAAAAAGGGAAGAAAATATTAAAATAACAACAATATGTACATTTTCACCACCTGCAGTTGTATATGAAATATATAACTCTTTTTATTGTTTTCTGTCTAATCCACTGCACCTGCATTAAAAATGTACCCCGATGGCCTACTTTTAAAAAACACATAAAATTTAGACAGGTACTTATTCTTTTATTCACCCCATTGTGCCTAGATCTCACAGAACATATTTTAAATAATATACTACCACAAAGAGACCACTTCAGTACAAATCTCAATAGTGTGGGTTAGTAAAAATTATTTTTAAAGGCAAACATCTGGCACCTCATAAATATATATCACCTTTCATCAAGAGTTTTTCAAACTCTCCCCATATATATTACACTTATAAGCATTATTAATTCAGCATATTGTACGTGGGTTTTAAAGTAGTCCCAGAGCAGAATTACATACGTAAAATATGTACTGCAATATCTAGGCACATGCAGATCATAAAGAACAAGACATTAGCCACAATGCTCAATCCTTTTGATTTAATGTGTTCTGTTAGCTAACGGGGTGATTTTTAAAGCACAGATACAAGAAAATACTAGTTAAGCGTGAGGCAGCTATTTATTCTGACTAATTTTTTTCCCTCTCTTGTGACATTTAGCAAATTATTCTAGGCTTACATTTAGCTTGTGTCAAAAATATGTCTAAAATATTTTATTCTGGTTTATTTCTACACCTGAGAGAAATTTTAAGAGATAACTCACCTTTACAAAGGCTGAATCTGTAACACCTAACTGGTACTTTTTTTCCAGGGGTTATTAAAAAAAAAAGGATATTCTGTAATGCCCTTTGGCAATTTTTCCTTTCATTAATGATCTGACTGTGAAGTTATTTGTTGTGATTCCGTTTTTATTTTTTTCTACACAAGTAAATGCCAATTCTTCTTGCTGTGTCTTTAATAATGTTGAAGAAAATAGAATCAGTTTTATTGTTATATTTGTATAATGGTGCATATATTTATTTCATAAATCTTACTATTTTGCCAGATTTAGAAACACTGGCTCCTTTAGCTGTTCCTGAAAAGTTTAAGTTAGATGCATTTCCTTGAATTTTCATATTTCTCTCTATCCGTTTAAGAAATGAATACCACAAAACAGGCACGTTTAAAGGTAAAAGGTGTGACGGTCTGTGGCCTAATCTGACATACACTAAATAGGCTCTTTACCTCACTCATCTCTTACGCCCAGGATTTTGTCTAAAATTATAATTATTCCTTTATTCTACAAATGTATATATTTTAAGTTCCTATTGACTTCCAGGCGCTATGTTAGGCAGTAGAAATAAAACGAGCAAAAGTGAGAGCATTTCTAACCATGAAGAACTTTCAAAATAAAAGCAGAGAGAAAAGAATAAGTAAACAAGTGACTAAATAACTTAAAATTACTTAAGTGTCCTGAGGGAAAAATATAGATGCTTGTGCCCAAAAATTAAAAGAAAGGACCTTCTTTGGATAAGATGGCCAGAGATACCCTCCCTAAGTATCTCATGCTAAGTATATCATGCAGGTTTCCTGATGAAATAATGAATAGAATGCATACATCTAACTTCTTTCTCAAGTCATATTTAAATTACTATCTAAATATTCAGTATATACAGAGAAAATTCTGTACTAGTTTACAAAACATGGAAGAATAATAGTTGCATATCAGAAACTTCAAGAAAATTTTCTGTATAAGGAGACTCTGTATAGACGATGGCTTATTTGGAAAATAAGTGAAGAGATCTCAAAAGAACTCACCAGCAGCAACAGGTGGAAGGCCAGATTAGACATTAGGACAGAAAGACAGCAATACGTGACCCCATCAGAGTCTCAGCAGGTGCCCAATTACTGTTTGCCTTGTGTGTCTGGATCCCACAGCAATGGCTCATGGTGTATCCTTGGAACTGCCCCTGATAAATAAGGGCTGCCGTGATAAATGCAAAAAGGTGGTCGGAAGCTCCCTGCTGCAAAGCACTGGCTCTCTACCAACATCTGATAATGGAGCTCTATACTGGCAAAGTAAAATTACAGTATATAGGAACTTTATCTTTCTCCCTTCATTTGAGCTTAAAAACTCAGTCTCACAACCTTTGACAGGTCCCATTTCACACCAAAGCAGAATGATCCTGGGGAGGTCTCTGTAAGGATAAACTAGGGTAGAAAAATCATGGGTATGTAAAATTATACAGAAGTTCAAAAGAGAGTAACTCAGAAGTATAGTCAGAAGAGTTAAGTTTTCTTATGAAACCCTAAATATTTTCAAAAATATATAATCGATTTTTTTTTAATGGGAATCAAGGCAATAGTCAAGGCAGCTATGAGGCAGACAACCAAGGGGAAAATATAAACCAGAAGAAACTACATAAAGATCGGTATAACCACCAAATTAGACACTTCAGTAAGGCAGACGTTAGCAGATTGAAAGATTAGAAAGTAATCGGTACAAATTTTTACTATGAGCCACACAATCTTTTAGGAACTGTGGACACAGCAATGAAGAGAACAAAGTCTCTGTTTTCACAGAGCTAACAATCCACTGGGGAGAGACAGCCAGACACAAAATGAACAATTAAATATCTGCTATATTGGAAGATGATAAGTGTGATTAAAATCTATAAAAATGGGAAAGGGAATAGTGATCAAGTTTGGCAATGAAGTTGCAGTTTATAATTGAGAGGTCAAAGGAGGCCTTACTGAGAAGGTGACACTAGAGGGACTTGATATTGTAAAAGAAGATAGAATGTAACTTCTAAGACCAGGTTGTAACAGACACTGTAGCTTGTCTTGATTATTTTTTTTTATTAGTTTGAGGGTAGAGTTTAGTGATTGATCATTTT
The DNA here is from genome assembly GCF_011800145.1 of Mirounga leonina. Taxonomy (NCBI): domain Eukaryota; kingdom Metazoa; phylum Chordata; class Mammalia; order Carnivora; family Phocidae; genus Mirounga; species Mirounga leonina. The sequence goes on along the minus strand of NW_023270807.1, from coordinate 50,872,967 downwards.
CATACAACACCCAGTGCTCATTATATCAAGTGCCCTCCTTAAGGCCCTTCACCCAATACCCCATCTCCCCACCCACCTCCCCTCCAGCAACCCTCAGTTTGTTCCCTACAGTTAAGAGTTTCTTATGGTTTGTCTCTCTCAATGTTTTTATCTTATTTTATTTTTCCTTCCCTTCCCCTATGTTCATCTGTTTTGTTTCTTAAATTCCACATATAAATGAAATCATATGATATTTGTCTTTCTCTAACTGACTTATTTTGCTTAGCATAATACCCTCTAGCTCCATCCACGTAGTTGCAAATGGCAAGATTGGCAAGATTTCATTCTTTTTGATGGTTGAGTAATATTCAATTGTACATATATACCACATCTTCTTTATCCATTCATCCATCAATGGACATCTGGACTGTTTCCATATTTTGGCTATTGTGGACATTGCTGCTATAAACACTGAGGTGCATGTACCCCTTCAAATACTATTTTTGTGTCCTTTGGATAAATACCTAGTAGTGCAATTGCCGGGTGGAGGGTAGTTCTATTTTTAACTTTTTGAAGAAACCATTCTATTTTCCAGAGTGGCTGCACCAGTTTGCATTCCCACCAACAGTGTAAGAGGGTTCCCTTTTCTATGCCTCGCCAACATCTGTTGTTTCCTGAGTTATTAATTTTAGCCATTCTGACCTGTGTGAGGTGGTATCTCATTGTGGTTTTGATTTATATTTCCCTGATGATTTTTTAGGCCACTCTCTACGGATAGCCATCTGTCATGTCAAGAGGACACTCAACCAGACTATGGAGAGGTTATCATGGAGATGAAATGAGGTTTCCTGTCAGTAGCCAACCAACTTTCCATACATGTGAGTAGCCACTTTGGAAGTGAATCTATCTCCCAGGCCCAACAAAGACAAGGGATAACTACAGTCTTAGCCAACATCTGACTGAATCCCATGAGAGACAAAAGTTCTCAGATAAGATGCCCCAGAATTTTGGACACAAAGAGTTTGTAAGAGATAATAAATATTTAAGGTTTTAAGCTACTATGTTTGGGGTAATCAATTATGCAGGAGATAATCAATACACATGCTGATATCCAGAGGAAGTGCATTCCCAATGGAAAGGACAGCAAGGGCAAGGCTCTGAGGTAAGATATGTTTGATATGTTTCAGGACGAATGAGGAGGCCAATGTGACTGCAGCTGAGGGAGTAAGGAAAAGAATGTAAGAATTAGAGTTAAGTAAGGAAACAGAAGCCAGACAAGATAGGACTGAATCAACCCCAGCAACTTCACTACAAGGTATTTATCCAAAGGATACAAACATAGTGATTCGAAGGGGCACTTGCACCCCAATGTTTATAACAGCAATGCCCACAATAGCCAAACTATGGAAAGAGCCCAGATGTCCATCAGGGGATGAATGAATAAAGAAGAAGTGATATATATATATATATATAGATATAGATATATAGATATCTATATCTATCTATCTATCTATCTATCTATCTATCTATCTATATACACACAATGGAATATTACTCAGCCATCATAAAGGATGAATACTTACCATTTACATCGATGGGGATGGAACTGGAGGGTATTATGCTAAGCAAAATAAGTCAGAAAAAGACAATTATCATATGATTTGACTCATATGTGGAAATAAGAAACAAAACAGATGAATATAGGGGAAGGGAGGGAAAAATAAAATAAGATGAAAGCAGAGAGGTAGGCAAACCATAAGAGACTCTTAACCATAGGAAACAAACTGAGGGTTGCTGGCGGGGAGGTGGATGGGGGGGATGGAGTAACTGGGTGACAGGCATTAAAGAGGGCACTTGATGTAATGAGCACTGGGTGTTATATGCAACTGATGAATCACTAAACTCTACCTCTGAAACTAATAATATACTATGTGTTAATTGATTTTAAATAAAAAATAAAAATAAAAGATAAGAAAATCTAACAAAAATAAAATAAAACAAATAAAAATAAATTTTAAAAAAACTTTTAAAAAAGAAGGGATTTTGGTTTTTATTTGAGAAAGATGGAGAGCAGATAGAAATTTTAAACTCAGAGGCAACATAATCTGACCTACCCTTTAAAGCATTCACTCTAGCTGAGATTCAGAATACAGTGGGGGAACAAGCTTGCAAGTAAAGAGACTAGTTAGGAGACCACTTCAATAATCCGGGCATACCTGATAAAGACTTGTACTTCACTGATCCCAGTGGAAGTGATAGAAAGTGGACAGATTCCAGATATCACATGGAAGACAGAAGTCAAGAATTAGATGTTGGTGAACAAAAAAGACGAATCAAAGATGATGCCAACATTTTAGCCTTAACAGGTAGTGTAAGAGTTAAATCTGATAGGTATTATAAACTAAATATCTATAATATTTCATGAGGAAACTACAAGGTGGTGTGGGAAAAAAAAAAAAAGGTAGTTTCAGAAGATATCAAATTGTGCTTCCACAAATGAAAATTTTAGTTTGAAATTAAAAATCTCTCCAGAAAAAAAGCAGAAAGAGATGAAAAGAGAGAATTAATGGGTAGGGAAAAAATGAACATGGCAAAATAATCCAGAATAGCACAAAGAACTAGATAGATAATTTCTCAGAGATAATATGAGAGATAAATTAGGGGATAAGGAGGATAGAATAATAATGTTCAACATGAATCCAAGGCTGATAGTTCCATAATACCTAGAAAAGTACTTGAAACATAGTAGCTTTCACTAAATATTGACATTTTTTTTTTATTGAATTAATAATAGTCCTAGAAGAAAACTGTCCAGAGGATGAGAGAGAAGATTCCAGGCAAAGGATTCCAGTTGAGGGATTCCAGCACCTGGGTGAAGCACAGAAATACAAAAAGATGGATTTGAGGAGGGCAGGAAACATAAATCCACACTACCTTCATCATCCTTCCCCCAAGCCTGGGCAGCCCAGGGCGAACAACAACACTCTTCCTTGGGGGGGGCGGGGCGGGGAGGAGGGGGAGTGAGTGAAATGAGCACTTGACTTCACCATGGACCCCAGAGCAGGCCTGCCCAGCACCAGATAGACTCCTGTGGCCCTAGATAGCCCCCTAGAGGCTCCCACAAACCCAGGGCACTAACCTATACTGGCGCCTGTCACCTCCCATACCCTCAAGTGGCTCCTATACCCCCAGCATATGCAGCACAAGGCTCCTGTCAGGTTCCCACAAACCTAGAGCCCCAGTTCACCCCCATCCTGCCAGCCCCTACGGCCCGGGGCAGTTCCCAAGGTCCCAGGAGGTTCCCATGACACCAGGGAGTTAACTGTAAAAGAAATGTTTATGAAAAATACCACAAAATTTCACTAAGGAACAATAAATATTTTAAAAGATAAATAAAAGGATGGGGCGCCTGGGTGGCTCAGATGGTTAAGCATCTGCCTTCGGCTCAGGTCATGATCCCAGGGTCCTGGGATCAAGTCCCACATCCGGCTCCTGGCTCAGCGAGGAGCCTGCTTCTCCCTCTCCCTCTGCCTCTCTCCCTGCTCATGCTTTCTCTCTCTCTCTCTTTCTGTATCTCTGTGTCTCAAATGAATAAATAAAATCTTAAAAAAAAAAAAAAAAGATAAATAAAAGGAGAGAAACATACCAGACTTCTGGATGAAAATATAGGATGTTATAAAGGTATCCATTTTCCAAAAATTATCTATAAATATAATGAGATTCTAACCAATATCCCATATTTCAAATTTGACAAAAATAATTCTAAACTATATCTGGAAAAAAGATGGTGCTGCTTTATGACCTCTCCCCTTAGAGAAGGCCATGCTTGAGGGAGGCAATGGATTATTTTACACCTCCCTGAAGAAAATATTGCATATAAAGGTGGACAGAAAATTTAGTATGTGACTGCTGTAAGTTAACTTCATATCTTGATAGGTGCCTTATTCCATAGTAATTTCAAGAAGGAAATCCATGTTTCAAAATTTTATGTCCATCAGATAAGATTTTGGTACTTAGATTTGCAAATAAAGAGTTGACCAAGTTTCAATTTCTAACTTATTCTTTCATAAATGGGAAGTAAGGTAAACACGGATATTTATTGAGCACTTCTAATTTTCTAGGAATTTTGCATGCATTTTGTCACTCAATCTTAATACAAACACCATAAGATAGATCTGCCAATATTTCCATGAGAAAATTAAAGCTCTTGGAAATTAAACACCCGTTGTTCAACTACTTATTGATAAACTCAGTCAATCCCAGGACTTCAGAGCTCTAAATTCAGGCCCCTTTATTTTGCTGTTATTTTCTTATGGTTTCTTATGGCTTTTTAAAAATCTCTTTAATCATTTTTAATATTCTTATTTTAAATGTTATCATGTCTAGTTTGGTCATTCTTCTCCATTGTACCTGCCAATTTGCATTAGTAATTTGCTATGCATTCATGATTTCTGTTTAGTTCAAATTTTATTTATCTATTTTATTTATTATTTTCTATTGGAGGCCCTAAAGTTGTTGAGAAAATGTCACTTCAAAGATGTTTTGGCTTTTTTATTCTGGGTGTTTCAAGGACTTCAATGATCTTGGGCCTATTTTTATGTTGATTATTTGCCATGTAGTTCTCAGTCATGCAAGGCGTGTACATTATCACTCTCTTTCTACTTGTAAGGTAGGCTTGGGATTTCGACTTCTCTTCAGTGACATTTTCCCTCAAGAGATAAAGACAAGAAATTCCCTTAATGCTTTTCAGAGGAGAGGGTGGAGAGAGGAGTGCTAAGTGTTCTATAGGCCCTTTTCTTGTGCAGCCCTGAAGACAGGCTGCGCATTCTTGCATGTCCTCATAAACTTTAGAGCCCATTTATCCATCCCCCCAGGACCTTCTAGAACCCCAATCCCTCAGTCATTTGGGTATTGTCTTCAACCTACTACTTTTGCACTGATCTTGTAATTAATTTCAAGCAAATGTGGATTCACTTTTAATTGTTTTTAGGTCAGATATTTGACTTTTTTAAACTAGTATTTCCATATGTTTTTAAAGGAACATTTCCTCATTGCTCCCCCTTCACATAAGCTGTCTTGGAAACTATGCTCTATCTTCCCTCATTTTTTAGCTCTATGGACTGAGAATTGTTTCTCTCTACCCTTGCCTGATTTGGAGGTTTTTTGTTTTGTTTTGTTTTCCTTTAATCCCATATATTACCTAGTTCCTTATCTCTTCCTTATTTCTTGATTTTTTTCTACCTTCTCCCCTTTTCATGCGGTGCCTTTTCCTCTTTACTTATCCACAATATCAGCCAGCCCCTTTCTCCATCATTTTTTCCTACTTTTCATGTAATTTATAATCTACTAGCTATAAATTTTGTTTGGTTGCTTCTTGCTATACAAGGATATAAGTCACAGCTGGAATATTATGCTATATTTTGTGTGCTTCATTGGTTAGCTCGGAATACTACAAGAAATTACAACCAAAATGGGACTTTAGGGATCAAATTATGATGAAAATTAACTAAGTTAATTAACTGCAACTTGGAGTTTGAATGTACAGAACTCTTTCAGGTAATTAGCACTCCTATAGGCTAGGGACTCTATTATTTAGGATGTAACAAAGTGTGAAGTTTAAACTGAAATTAGGTAATTTATGGAAAAACTCTATCTCAACTGTAAGTACTAAATAAATATCAGGCATTTAATTTTTAAAAGTAAGATCTGTTAAATATGTCAAGACAGCTTTCGGATGAAGATATTCTGTTAAGTGTGGTTAATTCTCATTCTAATGTAGAAAGATAGGTAAAAATTACAGCAAACATTTCTTTGATTGAAATAAGGATGGGCTATCATTTGGAGGTCACCTCTGAACAGGATCTCTGTATAGTAGAAATAATATTAGCTCACACTTACTGGGTACCGACCGTGTGCCGGGGATATATTTAATCGTTCATCTCCTTCTAAAATGACCCTAAGAGAGAGCTCATATCATTATTTCATCTTATATATGAGAAACTAAGGCAGAGATAGTTTAAATAACTTGCTCAAGGTGACATAGATGTTGAGTTTTGGAGTTGGGATTTAAAATTAGGCAAGTTGGCTCCGTTCCGGGCTTTTAAGAATCACTACACTTTAGGAATTATACTCAAAATCTAAAGCAACCACATTATAAGAACCATGGAGTCCTTGGATAATTAATATTAATTGAAACCTATCCATGTATTTTTTCATGTAAGTACATATTAATGTTTTAATTATTTCATAAATATCTATGCACGAAGAACTAACACTTGGAGTGTTCAAAGCTGAAAAGGAATTCCTTAATATGTTGCCATTATGGGTGTATGTTGTGACACTTGAACTTAATTACTTTAGTATTAGCATAAGAAGAGAAGCAGAGATCTTTAGGGTAATCTATAAAAAGAAGTTAGAGGAAACATTCATCACAGGGGCTGTTTTACCTAGCTTTGGTCCAAGGATTCATAGTAGCCATTTGTGACTTTATTAAGATAAAGATAAATAGAAAATAATCACAAAAAAATAAAATTATTTTGAAAATCTCTATTCTCAGGTACTAAAATAAAAATAAAAGATTTCATTTTCTTATGCAACATGTTGTAAAATTATTGTACAATTTCTTTTGATTACAAACAATATATAGAAATTGTAGAAAATTTGGAAAGCACAGAAGAGTAAAAAGAACGGCAAAGAAAAAAGAAACGAAGGAACAAAGGAAGGGAGGAAGAAACGGAGGAAGAGAAAAAGAAAAAAGAGGGATGAAAGGAAGGAAGGAGGGAGGAGGCATCAAAATACGCTTACAGTAGCTTCCACGTCCACCTGCTTCAGCACTTCAGAATAACTGATAGCCTCCACCATCTCTTCCTTCTTATTCACTTCTTTTCCAAGGAAGAGTTTATTATTGAATTATTAATTCTGTGATCTCCAATTTCTTAAGAAATACTCATTTGCCTTGTTCACTCTTCAACTTCCTCAAACATGGTCATATATCTACAACTCAAATGAGGAACCCCATTGTGACTTATTAACTCAGCAAGCTAAAATTAAATTTATGTCAAACATCTCAAAAATGCTTTTATTTTCTCTCTACTCACATTACTCCTTGAATTTTTACAACAAAACTTCATTTTCAAAGTTGCACAGTGATCTACTAATTGCCTGAATCAGTACACTTTCCCTAGTTTTTCACATTTCCTTAACAATATCTCCATTAATTTCCTACTTGAAATTTTCTCCTCAACTGTCCTTCATGATATAGCACATCCCTGTACCCCTCTTCTCTGGTGCTTTTTTTCTTTTCCTCAGTCTGCCTTTTGTGGATCTAAATATGGCACAAGCCTTAAGGCTCAATCCTCAATCAAAAGAAAAAGAGGGGGTAGGAAAATTTAAAGGCAGGATGCAGAGGTACAATACAGAACCAAAAAGAGTGCTGGAGAAGAGTAGAGAACTGAGAAGTTCTCAGAACTGAACTACAGAAATCTGGAAAACTTTCCCCGGGGTTTTACTATTAAAGTGTTTCAATCAGGTGATACCTAACATTCTGGGAGGTTTCACATTCCCAAAAAAGAGGATCTGACTGAGGCATCTTAAGCCTTGACTCAATCATCTTTGGCCCTGTACAAAACTAGGAATAGAGTCATGGTCAGAGGCTGGAAAAGACTCCAGCTGGTATCTACTGAAGATTTTCACTGTAAGTGTCTCCTACATTCCCACACTGAAGAAAAAAATTTCTGGATTTTTTCCCCCCATTTCCCATTCCCATTATATCTCATGTATGATAAAGTTTAAAGCAGAAAATAAAAACCTAGCCAGTAAGTACCCAGGGAAGGGCGGCTGGATGAGGATACTCTAAAAAAATATGTTTCAGATAAAAGAAGAGTCGCAGGGAAAAAAAGAAACAACAGTTTTCAAATATTTTAAACCTATCATAGTTCAAAATAGTCAACTAATTTCATAGCCCCAGGGAACAGAAATGAATATCACAATGTAAAATATGGGTGATCATATTTCTGAAGGTCAAAGTAAGGAGGAACATTTTTAAATTACAAAGTTTTTCATTAACACTATTATGAGAATTTGAGAACTCAATACATGTTATGAGAAAACTCAAAGTTTCCCCTCACTGGTGATGTTCACATTGAAAACCAACCATCATCTATAAGGCATATTCTGGAGAAATATGCTGGTACTATTTGAAGATTCATAGTAGCCATTGTCCAAGAATATAGTTATCTAATACTGGCATTGGGATGGATCTTATGTAATCTAGTCTACTTACATCACTCTATAAATGAACAACTGAGACCATGAGTTATGTGGCCACAAGGTTGGTTAGTGACAGAATGACCAGAAACACCATTTATGAAGTGCTCCACAAACCTGGAAGAGAGTACAATACCTACAATGAATGGAGGAACATAATAGGTCACAAGCAGGAACACTGGTTAATCTTAGTTCTTAATGTCAAAAGTTATTCTGACAGGCTAAAGCTATAAAGTTTGCCAGAGCACTCTATTCTTATGTTGGGGAAGTAGTTGAATGCAATAGCATTTTTTTCTCATACTACAGCAATGTTCTGATGTATCTAGGTCTTCAGATTTAACTTGAAAAGATTCTCTAATCACTGGGACAGGAGGCTGTGTCTTTCCTCCACACTCATTCTCACTGTAAGTAACTTAAGGCAGAACAGATTTGTGATTATACTCCAACCTGTATCTTGGCCATGCATCACAAGTTCTCATCATTGGTAATGCTTCTCCCCTCTAGAACAATTCATATGGTGCATGACTTTTTTCCCTCAAATAAATACAGCAAATTAATACAAAACATCCCATGTAAACATGCATGTGCACTTAAGGCCCATGTAAGATTCTTGTGTTTTTCTATTTGGAGAAAGGTATCTTTTTCTTTCAGAGCTAAGCATGCATTTTGCTAGAATATTATCTTTTTAAAATTAATTCCTTGTGATAATTGAGCAAGAAATGCTGAAGAATTGTCATTAGGGTGAAAATGAGCACATGAATTATATGAAGGGCTAAGAGAGTTCAGAATAGCAGAAAGCGTGAGCATTTAGATTCATATTAGAGAAAGGGAGAAGACAGAATAATATTTTTATTTTTAATAATATTTCTGAGCATATTTGAATTCTAAAAACAACTGGAGACAGAAATATCCAACCCTTCATCCTTTATTAAATATCAGCTGTTTGACAATGATCAAATCCTCGGGGAGTCTTAGTTTATTCCATCTGTTATTAGTGTCTTAAATGATGCAGTTTCCAAGATGCCTTCTTATTCTTCAATCTAGTCTGTTATTCAATGCCTGCCACCACCACCATCACCATCACCGTCATCTCTAGCAACAATAAATAAAACCGCAAAAGTACGTTAGTGAGAATACAAAAGATTATTAAACATGATCCCTGCTGTCAATGAGCGTCCATCTACAGTAATGAAATACAGTTACATCAAAATTATAAATAATGATAATATACAGGTTAAATAGTCTATGTTAACTTAAAATCTATAAATGATGACCCATTCACCAAACTTTTGATGTCAGAACTTTAAAAAAAATATAGGTCTAGTGATTGGACCATAATACATTATTTATAATTTCTCATCTTTGTTTCCTTGGAGTGAAAGCTTAAAGACTTTTCTGGAGATCTATGTGTGCAAAATCCTTCTAGATTTTTTTCCTTTTCTATTATGGACTTACTTATTTAAACTTAAGGATGTTTTTCTTTAATGACTACATACTGAGCCTTTTCAAAGCATTTGACTTAGTATTCATAGATCCAACTCTTGTCACACTTATATTTTGTTATTTTTACATTATCTAATTACCTTACATAATTACAATTTTATTTAAAAAACTGTTATAAGCAGATCTGAAAACAAATTTATCTTACTCTTGTTAAGCAGAGTATCTGGTGAAAACAGAAGTGTACAGGTATATTGGAGAGCATGCTGTACAAGTAACAAATACTCACTGTGCCTGGGGCAGCAGTTAGTGTCATTTATAGAGGGATGGCTGAGTGCCTGTTAATCCAGCAGTTGTGTTCAGTGGAGACTGGGTAAGAGAGCTTTACTGAATCTGGGGATAACACATAAGCATATAAACAAGTGTATAAAAATATAGTAGAAACCACTATCGAACAATGTAGTGAACCATGTAGTGAAATACATACAATAACAATGTCTAATAACTGAAAGGACAGTGTATGGCAACTAATGAGTCCGGAAAGAGCTTTTCAAGATAAAGAGCATTAGGAGGTAACTGATTCCCGCCCACCCCCCCCTAAATATTTCCTTTCATGTGACAGTAGATAAAATTAGTGGAACACTCCTATCTCCTCTTGCCTCTTCTCTTTAAAATCCAGGGAATTATAATGCCTTTTCTCATTGAAAAACTTGAACTTAACATTTCCCTTTTTCTCTTTTGGGAATGACCTGCTTGTCTGGAGTAGGCCTGCACTCCCAAGATTAGGTCAGCACCTAATCTTAGGTCTCCACCCCACGGAGGAGAGGGATCTTGCCCAGCCCAGAGCTGCCTATGGTTTGGGATTTGGTATTAGGAAGCTTGCATGCCTCCAGATAGAAGCCACATTCTTCAATACAGACTTTATCAGTAAGAAAGGTATTTTGACTCTACCTGCTTATTATCTATTTTTTCATTTGGTTTATAAATTGAGTGAAGAAGATAGCTCTAGGACTGGCTGGCCTCTTCAAAGAATCCAGCAAGGAGCTCAAAGAAGGATCCTTGAAGGATGTGGAACTTAGGTGAAGACTGAGAGAAATGAAGTCTCTGGTACTCAACCTGTTTCATTGACCTTCCCTTTGAATGACAGACCCATTCAAAGGAAAGGTCAATGAAACAGGCTGATACCTCTTTTGACTCTACTGCCAGAATAATCTTTCTTTTTTTTTTTTTTTTAAAGATTTTATTTATTTGACAGAGAGAGACACAGTGAGAGAGGGAACACAGGCAGGGGGAGTGGGAGAGGGAGAAGCAGGCTTCCTGCGGAAGAGGGAGCCCGATGCAGGGCTTGATCCCAGGACCCCGGGATCATGACCTGAGCTGAAGGCAGACGCTTAACGACTGAGCCACCCAGGTGCCCCCAGAATAATCTTTCTTAAAAATGTGCTTGTTACTGAATATCTCAATTACTTCCTTAGCATAACATTCAAGGCTCTTTATGACCAGGGTGACCATTTATCCTGTTTTGTTCCAGAAAGTTCCAGTTTATATCTGTTGTTTTGGTGTCATTATTTATAGCACCTCCTTTTATTCCCAAAGTGTTCTAATTCCAAAAAGTTTTATTGTCACCATACTTATGATCTACCTGACACTCAACCTTTCAGTCTCTTATCCTGCTACTCTCTCACTGGCACTTTTTGCTCTACCCAGTAAAATCCACTCAGCAATTCCAAACAACGCCTGAGCTTGCCCCATCTGGCCCTTCCTCAAAGCTGTTCCTTTTATATGGAATGCCTTTCCTCCCTTCCCTGTTTGGTAAAAGCCTACCTTTTCTTCATGGTCCAGATCCAAAGTACTCTTCTGTCATGTCTTCCATGACCTCTCTCCACTCATGCGAACTCACACTTCGTCTGTGTCTGCCACTGGAATGAATTGTACTTTGAGGTTCTAATGCACCAGTATATTTTGATCCATGAATACGATTTAATTTTTTTTTAAAAATTTTATTTATTTATTTGAGAGAGAGAGAAAGAGAGACAGAGAGCATGAGAGGGAGGAGGGTCAGAGGGAGAAGCAGGCTCCCTGCCGAGCAGGGAGCCCGATGCAGGACTCGATCCCGGGACTCCAGGATCATGACCTGAGCCGAAGGCAGTCACTTAACCAACTGAGCCACCCAGGTGCCCCAATGAATACTATTTAATTTTTGTTAAAGCAGAATATACCTAATATTAAACAGTGTCTAAAGAGTGAACATTGAGATGAGAGTCCTTTATTATGGTTCAGAGCCGGGTACAAGATGCTCTCTGTGAGAGTTAAGCACAGTTTAGTGTCAAGTGGGTGACAGCTAACAAGCTCAGATTAAGTGTGACACGTGAGAACGCTCCCTGGTGAGGATAGAACAGCGCTTGTTTAAATGGGCAGTAAACAGTCCAGCTCCAACAGTGGCCTGTGCTAAAGAACCATGGATCTTTTTATAGATACTGTGAGACATTGTTATGCTGTGGTAGTGACTGCATTGTAATTACTGCTGACCTGTTCAGTGTTCTTTTGAGTCTTTTAATCACTTGATTCAAGTGTATTGTCAAAAATTCTAGTATTCACAACGGTGCTGTAATGACCAAAAGAGAGAGAGAGAGCAAAGGTTTTCTTTTTTTTTTTTTTTTTAAGATTTTATTTATTTATTTGAGAGAGAGAATGAGATAGAGAGAGCATGAGAGGGAGAAGGGTCAGAGGGAGAAGCAGACTCCCTGCCGAGCAGGGAGCCCGATGCAGGACTCGATCCCGGGACTCCAGGATCATGACCTGAGCCGAAGGCAGTCGCTTAACCAACTGAGCCACCCAGGCGCCCGAGAGCAAAGGTTTTCAAATAAAAGAAGATCTGGGGACATATTTTGTTGCACCCTAAGTATGACCTTAGACAAATTACTTAAACTCTCTAAGTTTCTTCATCATTAAAAGAGGGACAAAAAGGGACGCTTGGGTAGCTCAGTCAGTTAAGTGTCCACCTTCCACTCCGGTCATGATCCCAGGGTCCCAGGATGGAGTCCCGCATGGGTCTCCTTGCTCAGTGGGGAGCCTGCTTCTCCCTTTGCCTGTAGCTCCCCCTGCTTGTGCTCTCTCTCTCTCTGACAGATAAAAGCTTAAAAAAAGAGGCAAAAACACCTATCCTATAAGGGTTGTTATGTTGATTACATAAAATCATCCTTGTAAAGGGCATATAGAGTAAGTACTCAGTAAATGTTAGCCACCTCTGCCTAGAAAACATTAATGCACTCAAGTGAATTGTGTAATAATACCGTGGGAACCAGTCCAGTCAACTGGTGCAACTTCATGTCTGTGGGGAAAAGTATACAGAAGTTAAGATATTTAGAACTTGTCTCCTTTAAGCAGCTTTGCAGCCAAGCTGACTCTGAGCCACCCATCCCAGTGTTCATAAACTGGCTCAAGTGGATTGGCCACGGAGGGACTGACAGAGTGGGCAGGACCTCCTATTAATATACTTCCTTGGGGATAGTTTTCAAACCTGAATACTTTTACATCATTTCTGTCTCTCTCTCTCTAATTCTCTGTGTGTCTCTCTCTTGCTTTCTATCTCTGTCTTTTCTTCCTTTTCTCTTTCCTTTTTAAAGAAATTCAAGTGTTTACCTGGCAAGACTGTTTGCATCTGCTTTCCCAACAAAGTTTCTATAGCTGACTATGACAGGATAGAGAAGAATTTCCTGTCTTCTCCCCTCACTCTATTTCTAAACCAAGTATACAACACATTAAAGATTTTATTATGTCATTGTTATTAATGAATGAAAAAAGAATAAAGAACCTTATTCTACTGCCCTCCTCCTTATCACACTCTATGAAAAATAAAAATCAAGAATAATATTCTTCTATAAGGGCTAATGATAGATTTGGGTACACAAATAGCTGAAATAAGTTCCATCTACTTTTTTTAATTTTTTAAAAAATTTTTTTTTTAAGATTTTATTTATTTGTGAGAGAGACGATGAGAGACAGAGAGCATGAGAGGGAGGAGGGTCAGAGGGAGAAGCAGACTCCCTGCTGAGCAGGGAGCCTGATGTGGGACTCGATCCCGGGACTCCAGGATCATGACCTGAGCCGAAGGCAGTCGCTTAACCGACTGAGCCACCCAGGCGCCCTCCATCCACTTTTGAGAGGAATATCGTTTTGAGGATATCTGAGCATTTTTTCTCTGCTACCACTGGGAGTCAGCACATGGGATGGTCTCAAGATAAAGTGCAAAAGAGAGACGGGAGGTAAAGATGGGAAGACATCAGCTATACTTACTTGGAGCACTAGTGGAAGGTTAATGGAATATCAACTTCAGAGAGTAATTTCTACTCCTTCTATCCCATTGTTCTCACCCAGATCAATACTGATCTTGCCTCACAAGTTGTTCTTTTGTTTTCTTATGATAATGATAATATTATCAACTTCATCAACTTGTGTGAGAATTAAGCATGACGATAAATGCAAAACACTAGAAGTGATACACTGCACATGAAAGAATTCAATGGTATTAGTCATTATTATTTTCATTATTTTAGCTTTTATTATTGGCCCTACCCTAGAGTGATACTAAAGCAGAATAAAATACCAGATGGATTGTGTGATGCGTGTGAGATAGGAAGGAGAGAGGACAATGTTCCCTGTACTGTGATAGGGGTGTGGAAATGAATGCAGAACACACACACACAAAAAAATGGCAAAAGCACTTTACTAAGAGGAAAGGGGAGGTCCCATATCCATAAACCCAGGAATATATATGTTCTGTGTCTGATTCCAGCCTGGGAGTAAAAAATGCACAGACTGTAAAGTGGTGAGTGGGTAAAAAGGGGAATTGTGCCAGGGTGGAAATGGAATTAGTAAGTAGGAAAGTCAGATGGTGGATGGATGGTCATGGAGGATGACCCTGGAAATGGGCACAACTAATTAAGACAGTTCCAAGCCAAGCTCCTAAGATTGGAGAGGAGAACTGGGTAAGAACAAATGGTTCTTCTCTGACTGGAATGTTGTGGCTGAGCAGCAACATGAGTGCAAAGCAAAGACAGTGAATTTATCAGAAGAAATTCAGGTCATCCCATGAGACACACCAGAAAATTGAAAGAGATTATGAACAGAAAAGTATTCAGAGTTTTGTCCACTGGAAATCAATCAAGATAAATTAGAGAGAAGAATAACCTCAGTCAAAAGGGGGCTGAGACATCAATATTCTCTAGGACCCAATATGATATGAACTCATAAAAGAATGGGATCAGGTAATTAGCCTAATCTCCCAGGGAGAGTTTTTGACACAGACTGTTGCCACCCAGTCAGGTAGTGAGATATTTCCAAGAACATCTTAAGAGCAAATTAATTAACTAGGCTTTTATCTCCTAAGAAAATGAGTATGGCATCCTCCACATACTCCAAGGCCCATTTGACACACTTGATTGGGGCAAAGATAGTGCAGGTCTTCTCCCAAGCTGAAGGATTCACATTGATGTAAACCAATTTAGTACAATGCTTGTCTCAGTATAAATGCTGAATAAATGTTAACTATATCTAACACAGAGTACATTTGCATTTTAACCATATCTTTTTTTTATTATTATGTTCAGTTAGCCAACATATAGTACGTCATTAGTTTTTGATGTAGTGTTCAACCATATCTTTTAATCCCAGTTAGAGTATTGATGGGGAACTTTCTAGGACATTGGCAGGACTATAGATGGAGGTATTTTGGAGCCAAGAAGACTTTGGCATCTTTTCTTTCTTTCTTTTTTTAAAAATATTTATTTATTTTAGAGAGAAAGAGCACAAGCGTGGAGAGGAGCAGAGGGAGAGAGAGAATCTTCAAGCAGGCTCCCCACTGAGCACAGAGCCTGATGTGGAGCCTGATGCAGGGCTCAATCCCAGGACGCTGAGATCATAATCTGAGCCAAAATCCAGAGCCGCCACTCAACCAACTGAACCACCCATGCACCCCTGCATCTTTTCAAATCCCCTTGGAAACCCAAAACCTAGAACCAATCTTAACCCAGGCAGTTTTTATAGATGGTCCTTGGGGAAAGTAAGTCAAATCACTTACCATTTGGGCTGAAAACAGTCTGAAGTTGTGAGGTCTTCAGAAAATCACAAAAGTTCTGTCATAGGACCATGTGGGCTGTTAAAATTTTGTGATTTGGGAGCTAGAGGATATATTAAAATTCTTATTAGTTAAAATGAGGGTAAAGGAAGCAGGATACAAAACTATGTTTATGTAGAAATTAAATATATAAGAACGTTAAATTTGTGGAAAGTTTAGAAAATGAAGTTTGGGGTTACCTGAGAATAAGGGGCTAGCTTTATTTTACCCATCACTGTAATGCAGCGGTCAATATTTTTTCAAATAACCTCAAGTTCTCTGAAGTCTTCTGGGTTTAACTCAGATTTCTAATACCATTTTAACATTTTACACAGTGGTTTAATAATACAGAGTCTTCAGCTCAAAATAAAATTAGGAACAGATGGTGAGAATGGACTCATTCCCATTCCTGATGTGTACTTTATTATACTACTTTCAAAGAGTGACTTAAAGCACATTCCAAAAATGTACAGTAGGTGTATGGATTGTGTCTCTTGAGAAATGACTATTTTGTGCAGTATTCCTTTAACTATTGCTATTCCTAGCTCTGTTTCAGAATGTAATGGGAAAACTTTAGTTATTAAAAACAAAGCAAATATATATCTAGTGGTGAAATGCTCAACACAATTATTTTATAACCCATAAATGAATTTTAATATTTGAGTCTCTTTTTATTTTTTTAAGGATTTTATTTATTTATTTGTCAAAGAGAAAGAGAGAGAACAAGGAGGGGGAGCATCAGGCAGAGGGAGAAGCAGGCTCCCCGCTGAGCAAGGACCCCGATGCAGGACTCGATCCCAAGACCCTGGGATCACGACCTGAGCCGAAGGCAGACACTTAACTGACTAAGCCACCCAGGTGCCCCTTGAGTCTCTTTTTAAAATAAAAAGTCTATTTTCCAATATTTAAAAAGGATTTTTACAACATTCAGTATCGTATCACAATAGGGTATTTTTAATATTTTTAATTTAATTTTTAATTAATTGTTGTGTTACAGCTGATATATAACATTATATTAATTTCAAATGTACAATGTAATGATTCAATATATGTATATAATGCAAAATGATCACCACAATGAGATATTTTTTATACTCCTGATTTCAGAAATTATGCAATGATAAGGTAAAAATAATAGTAGCAATAGCTAATATCAAGTGATGGGTTATTACTTTCCAGGCATTATATTAAGTGCTGTTCATTTTTAAATCTCACTTTTTGCTCAAGATTACTCCAATTTTTGCAAATACATTTTTAGATACAAATTTATCCCCAAATCATAGGTGAGAAAACGGAGATACAAAAAAATTGAGTATTTTGCCTTCCCAAGATTTATAAATAACATACTCTGTTCGATGGCAATAGTAACATTTGGTCAACAGTACAATAGGAAATATTTAAATGTATCTACAGAGTAAAAAACTGTGTTGATTTTTGAGTGTACTTACTACTAGATTACAGTATAATTTGTGTCTATCAGAAATATAGATAGCAATGAGTAGGTTTTCTCCAAGTATACCATTGGCTCAATGTACTCCAACTACATCCCTAAACCCTAGAATTGTGTTTAAAATTTGATATTCTGCTTCATATGTCATAGCTATTTTATTAGAATAATAAACAGAATGCAGATGCTTCTCTTCTGGGCACATGGATCCTAAATTTAAAGACAAAATAGAAATGGAAAATTTTGTGAAGGGACATATTCATGTATGTAAATTTCCCTTCCTACATTACCACCAATTTTAGGTGGCGATTTTGCTTAAATGAAAGGATTTTTTAAATCAAAAAAATGGTAATATGCTTCAAGTTGATCTTTCTAAATAGACAATATTACAAAAAATTATCATCTGCAGCTTTCCAGAGCACATATAGACCATATAATGTAACTGAGGCTTTGTGTTAGATGAGTCCCATTGTCTTCTCTTTTACAGAGAAAATCACTTCTAGTAGGATTAGAATAGTATGAATAAAGTTTTGCCTAGCACAATTCCTATCAGGTTTTTTTTCATATTTAATGTGATTTATTATTTTAATTTTTTAAAAAATTTATTTTAATATGTTATGTTAGTCACCATACATTACACCATTAGTTTTTTTTTTTTTTTTTTTTTACACCATTAGTTTTTGATGTAGTGTTCCATGATTCATTGTTTGCATATAACACCCAGTGCTCCATTCAGTACGTGCCCTCTTTAATACCCATCACCGGGCTAACCCATCCCCCCAACCCCCACCACTCTAGAACCCTCAGTTTGTTTCTCAGAGCCCATAGTCAGGTTTTGAGAATAAATTTCTGGTATCACTTACGTATGCCTTCTCTTTTCAATAAATTTACCCTATAAACATCTTGAAATTAAAGACTGACTAATATTATAAAAAGAAAACATGTTAAAAGTTGGCCAGAAATTATTTTTCTTAAGTAAGTTATTAAATTCCAATTTACAGTCACTCACATTTGTGGCTTAACATGGAATTCATTTTACAGATTGTTTTCATGTTATTTTTAATGGAACCAGTGAGATATTCTCTTTATCTGATAACTCTACACACAACTATGTTATTAAGGTACAGTATTTAAAGACATGCTTACAAACTGAAAAAAAAAAAAAAGCCTAACATCTGTTTGCAAAGTAATTTTGCAATCACTAAGAGTAAAACTATAACTATCAGGAGACACAAAAGAAGGCCAGAGGAGTTGTATTTTCTCGACTTATTTGTATTGTGAAGCACAGTTAAACAAATAGTGTCTCCATTTCAGGGCTCAGAACCCCAGCCAATAATACAGCTGAGGGCTGAAACTACTTGAAAGGGTGATGTGGCTTTTGTTGGGATCTGGCTGGATGACATTGCTTTGTGGAAAGCAAAAGCACTGTTGCTCTACCACAAATACTTTACAAGGCAAGGAACTTTAGAGAGGGAGACAGCAGAAACTATTAGAAGATTAATGAGGATCCCCACAGCCTGTTCTTTTATGGATTGCCAGGAACTCTTTCATCAACTATATTTACTGAGCAAGTGAATCTACTGCAAAAAAATTGTATATATATATATGAAAGGATTTCCTGTGAGATTGCTTTAAGATAGGAGACCCTAAATAAAAGGGTTAACAACATTTTATTAACAATGAAAAAAAAACTCAAGGGAAAAAAAAAAGAAGAAGGGGAAAAGCTAGGAAAACTTTCATTGTGCATGCCAATTAGACATTTTGCTCTTTAATGCCAACAAGCTTCTTTGGGGTTTTCTCACAAATGTAAAGAAGGTAATGTAGGATGAAAGTAAAATATATCATACTAACAATGTATTAATGTACATGATAAATCATTTTAAAACTGCTTAACAAATAGTATTTGGTATTTCAACAATAAAATAGAGATTTATAAATTCATGACATAAAATTAATGAGAAAAATAAATATTTTTTAATTGCAACAAGTTTGAAATCAAGTTTATATACTGCCCATATAAAACTTGTTTTTTTTAATAAACAGAGTGAACAGGTTTTAATCTATTAATGATGTAGAGCAGCAGAATAAGTTGAAACTTCAGATTCCAAGTAAAATGTCAGAATAATCCATGCAATTCTGTATTAGTTTTAAAATAAATGCATCTCCAATAAAAACAGCCCCCTTCTTTTGCAGCTCCCACCTTCCCTTCCTTACTCTCTCCCAACAGTGGTAAGCATGTACAGCTCTAGCAGAAAATATGCAAGTCAACCTTAAGAGCACATATGATAACTCTGCTAGAAAAGGGAGCTCTATTCCATTGACAGAGATAATTGCAACAAAGTTAAACTCTTTGTTGAAAACTGTTTTTGGATACCAGATTTTATAAAATTTAACATAGGTGTTATGCGGCCTCCATACCATTTTGGGTCACTTTATAACATTCCTAAACAAAATAGGATGCTAAACACAGATGTATATTGACCCAGGATACAATTCATTTAAGGAAAGAAACCAGGGGCACCTGGGTGGCTCAGTTGGTTAAGTGCCTTCAGCTAAGGTCATGATCCCAGGGTCCTGGGATCAAGCCCTGCATTGGGCTCCCTGCTTAGCAGGGAGCCTGCTTCTCCCTCTCCCTCTACCTGCCACTCCCCCCTGCTTGTGTTCTCTCTCTCTCTATCAAAATAAATAAATAAATAAATAACATCTTAAAAAAAAAAAAAAGAAAGCAAACTAGTTTAATGGAGTTCAAGCACCATCAAAACTCATAGAGTAACCCCAGCCACATATCCATAGAAAAGAATATCATAGTAAGAGGGATGTACTGCAGCATCATAAGTAGAAGACAATTACAAATGTCAACTGTGTACAACTTAGAACAAAATTAAACACATATTTAAATATGATCTTCTCAAAATACTATATTTCAGAAATACTGTTGCTTGCACTGTCATATTACATCCATTTGCCTCTTGTTTAACTGAACCCTAAGACTCTTCCTTTAGGTGAATGAATAGCGTCATTTACCAGATTAATGAAAAGTATAAACCAGCAGATCTGTCCTCTCCCTTTCTGAACCAACCATTTAAAACACAGTAATAAATAAAATGCTAGATTTCCAAGATGTTCCCTGTAAGGCAGCAGGCAGACCACAAAAGTAATCACATTTACAAAGAAGAATTGAAAGTAAGGTATATCTCTAAAAAATAAGACTAAAGATAAATTTATTTGTGGAATTAGAGCTATTTTAAGGATACTTTCTAATATTGATTTGGCATTGTAAAATATTTCAATGATATGAAAAATTATTTAAGAAGCCCAAGAATGTACCACCTGGATTTAACAGTTATCAGTTTACCACATTTGCCTCAGATGTTCTTCCTTCCTTCCTCCCTCTATTTTATTCTTTTGTTAATTAAACAGTATAGTTTAGGGGTGCCTGGGTGGCTCAGTGGGTTAAGCATCTGCCTTCAGCTCAGGTCATGATCCCAGGGTCCTGGCATTGAGCCCTGCATTGGGCTCTCTGCTCTGTGGGGAGTCTGCTTCTCCCTCTGCCTGCCACTCCCCCTGCTTGTGCTCTCTCTCTCTCGCTAACAAATAAATAAATGAGTAAAACCTTTAAAAAAAGGTATTAAAAAAAATTATAGTTTAATCTTAAAGCTATTTACCACATTTGCTAATCTTACTCCTTTATCTCCCTCCCACTGGTAGCCCCTATCCAGAAACTCGGTTTGTGTTAGTCCTGTCCATGTTTTAATTCTTTTATAACACATGTATGTATTCAGCATTGTTCTATATCATTCCATGTGTTTATGTACTTTATATAAATGACATCACACTTTTTGTATCATTCTGCAACTTGAACATTTTTACCAAATACTATATTTTTGAAATTCAGTCACTTTGGTACATATCTACTGAACTTATAACATTTTATTATACATATAATATCATTTATTTTCTCATATCTCCCATTGATTAGTGTTTTGGTTGCTTCCACTTTCTTCTAATTTCTACCCTATGAATAATAATAAATGTTGTGCTTGTTTTCTGATAAAATTTATGACATTGGTTCAAATTTCAAGTTTCTTTCTCCTCCTATAACTTTCTCCCTTTCCTCTCCTCCTCTTTCTCACCTTTTCTCTTCTTCCCCTCCCTTTCTCCTCCTCCTCCTTCTTCCTCTCCTTTCCTTCTCTCTTTTAACTTTAATTTATTTATATTCTGATAATGGATAAAATCTTCTATATTCAGAATAGTCACATTTATCCTCCCATAAAAAGATAACCATTTTGATGAAGGATTTGGAGTCTATGCCATATGAAGAAGAGGTAAAAGTCTCAAAGAGATTTATTTTTGAGAGGAGACTATAAGGAGACAAAAACACTCCTATTTGTAGAGTGTTTTACTGTGTCTATGCTTTATTTCATTGACACTTGAGAATATCATAGGTTAAGTGTTGTTACCCCTTTCTTAGAAATGAGGAAACTTATGTTTCCTGGTCTGTATAACTTGATCAAGGTCATAGAACCAATAAAAAATGAAGCCAGGTTTAGAACTTAAATCCTTCCAAACTTGAACTGTTGCTTGGCCATTGTGTTGTATAATTTTCTGAGACTGCCATAACAAATACGACCAACTGGGGGGCTTAAACAACAGAAATTTATTCATTCACAGCTCTGAAGGCCAAAAGTCCAAAATCAAGGTGTCACACTCCCTTAGAAGGCTCTGAGGGAGAATCAATTCTTCCATGCCTCTTCCAACTCCTGGTGGTTCCACATATTCTTTAGCTTGTGGCTAGATCTTATCTCTGTCTTTCTTCACGTAATAATAACATCTTTATCATGTCACACAATGATCCTTCTTTTCAATGGTTGGAATCATTAGTTCTAGTCTTAGCAAGTTGAATGATTATAACACAACATTGTTGCCTATATTCATTTTATGGTGCACTAAATCTCTAGGACTTATTTACTACTCATTGCAAGTTTGTACTCTTAAACAACAACCATCCTATCCCCTCAACCCCATCCCCTGGAGCATCATTTTACTTTCTGTTACTACTAGTTAGCTTTTTTAGATTCCACATATAAGTGATATCATATACTACTTCTCTGTCTGACTTATCTCATTTAGCATATGTTCAAGGTCCACCCATGTTGTTGCAAATTGCAAGATGTCCTTCTATCTCATGACTGAATAATACCACGGAACAAATTCTTAAACAGATGGAGGAAAAAAAATGCCTAAGCTCCCTTTCAACTTTATATTCTATACTTCAAACTTAAACTTAAGTGTTTATAAGTTAGCTCTACTTTTCATGATAGAAGCCATACTAGTTACCATATCATACAATGTGTGTTGAAATAACACTGGAGGGACGCCTGGGTGGCTCAGTCAGTTAAACATCTGCCTTCGGCTCAGATCATGATCCCAGGGTCCTGGAATCAAGTCCCATATCGGGCTCCCTGCTCGGCGGGAAGCCTGCTTCTCCCTCTCCCTCTGCCTGCCACTCCCCCTGCTTGTGCACTCTCTCTTTCTCTCTCTCTCTGACAAATAAATAAATAAATGAATCTTAAAAAAAAAAAAAAAGAAAAAGAAACAGCATTGAAGCACATGCAAGAATATTCTTTCAGTTGATTTGTGGAAATGGTAGCAAGAATAGCTTTATCATCGTGTAGTAGATCCATTATGCAAAAACCCAACTGGTTTTAATATTTTCAATTTCTGTTAAATAGGTGGTAGAAATGTAAGTTACAATAATACTAATACCTGGAAGGCAGTGGGTTTTACTGGAAAGAGCATGAAGTTTGAAATCTGATATACCTGAATTTAAATCTTGTGCTTTGTCACCACGTAAGTTATCTAAGAGATAGTCTTCTCTCATTTTAAAATTTTGAGAAATAATGAGCACTTGACAGTATTGTTGTGAAGATTTTCTGAATTATTAGACCTAAGATCTTAGTATATAATAGTTGCTCAAAAATGTTAAATCTCTTTCTAGTGATTAACGGGCTACACTTAATGGTCTCTTTCATTAAGATGAATAATCCATATTCTAGAGTAATATACCTAAATGGCTATTCAGCCTCTCTATTTGGGGACCCAATTGGCATCTCAAAATTAACAAGTATAAAACAAAAATCTCGACTCCACCTTAGCCCCAAATACCCTACCCTAAAACTGCTTCTCCTTTTAGATTCCCTCACTCATGGTCAGTGATACCTAGATGATCATACTTCAAATGTAAAAGGTAAAACTGATTAATCTCTTTCATCATCTCCCACATACAATCCAGAGAGACCTAGTCACTATCCCTCTTATGTATATCCCAAATCTGACCATTTCCACTGAACATTGACCACCTTGTTTGTCACCATCCTCGATCACCTGGAATATTGTAGCAGCCTCCTAACCTGTTTCCCAGCTTCCACCACTGGCTTTCACATGGCTCATTTTCCATATGCTAATCAGGGCAAACTTTCAAAAATGTAAATCAAATCACTCCTCTGATGAAATCTTCCAATGGCTTCTCATTGTAATTAGAATAAAATATCCTTGTCCTTGTACTCCAAAACATTGGTCCGTTCTAATAATTCAGGTCTCGACTCAAATGTCACCTCAACCACTCCTGATCCCAAATTCCAGTTTTATTATTATAGTACTTTACTATATAAAAGTGTCTTGTTTAGCTATCTGGGGATGCGTTTATATCTGTTCTCTCTATTGGAAGGTAATCCCCATCAGAGAAATCACCTCTTTTGTCTTCCCACAGTACCCGGTGTCAAATATTAGATAAGCGCCCAATAAAGGCCATTAAATACTTCAAAAAAGCAGATGACCACAACAAAACAGCAAAAATTTGTGAAGATTATGGGAATATGCTCAAATGATCACAAATATATTTAAGTGTTCTAAGTGAAATAGAGAAAATAAAGTGAGATAATTACTTTAAAATTCTAAAATAGCAGAAGACATTTAATGTTAGTGTTTTGAAGTATTGATTTAATATCCTTATCTTCCTTCTTAAAATCCTCCTTGCTGCACATTGAAAAATAGTACAGAACCTAATTACTAATAATAAAGATATAATATTAAGCAGTAATAATACAATTATTATGATTTGGTTTATAAAAGAAGAAATATAAGGAAAATAACATCCCCTAATAAAATTTTAACTCACATAAACATTTAAAGATCCAAACAACCATGCAGTAGGCTGATTCATGTGAACAGTATACAGTAATTCCAGCATTAATAAATTAATAATAGTCATTGCCTTTAATGAAGGTAAATCAATTTCCTTCTTCAAGTTAATATAATAATTCTGAAGTTTTATAACTCAAGGAAAAACTATATGGAGGCTTGAAAACTATTCATGTAAGTCATGAATAGCAAAGGTACACTCTACTCTTGGAAATTTTATTAGTGTAAAATGGACATGATTATGATTTGATTTGTGCAGTCTTGTATCTGTGATTACTCTAAGTGTTGCCTATTAATTCTTAGAATTATATTAAATATACTGAAGGAAGATTGGTTAATATCCCTTGAGATTTCCATGAGAAATACATGTCTTTTTCATTTGGCTAGTCAGGTGGGAAAATATGAACACAAAGTCAATACTAATTTACATAACATACTGTTACTGTTTCCAAAGGCTCAAGAATATGCATTTTCCCTTCTACCTTTATAGTTTGTAAATCACACCACATACATTAATTCATTTGAGTCTTACAGCAATCATGTGAAGTAAGTGTAACAGTGTATTATTTCATTTTTACAAATAAGAAAAAAGAAAAATAAGGATTAGAAATTTAAGTAATTTTTCCAAATTGCATGGGTAGAAAATGGACAACTAAAACAAATATAGCCCAAGGTTGAAATTTCTGTCCCAGCACGCTTTGCATCATACCATCCACCTCTGTTAATTTCCTGACAGGTAGGACATGAAGTAATTAAAGAATGGTACCTTTAGCTATTGCTACCCAAGGAAGTGTCATGACATCCGTGTTTCCCTGCAACAGCAGGTCCAGCTCTGATTCCAAGCAGCAAGTGAGCTTTAGAAGTAAGGAACTAAAAATCCCTCTTGCATCACCAAAGTAGAAGAGAATACTAATTCTACAAAGAGAGAACTGCACCAGTAAACACGGAGCTTTCAGGATAGAAGGACAGAAAGCAGCTGGAAACTACTCCAGACAGCAGTTTCCAGAACATATTGAAGTGAAGCACAGCTTTCTGTAGAAATCAATTGATAAAGATCTAGTTCTTAAAGATTATACATTGAGGAAGGAAAATAGGAAAAGACTGAGAATCTTGTAATTAAGGATCCTGGAGCTAGGTCAGACAGACTTGGGCAAGAGAAACTTGAGACAGAGAGATCAGAACCCAGATTGGACATATCATATTGTTAAATAAGTATTACAAGTCTTATGTGAGGGTAATTTGGAAATATCAGAGCTTACATTATGCCCATTATAAATCTTACCTGATTACACTGTACATTTTATCAAGTCTTCCTTTGGTTTATTGACTTAGTTACTCTGGACAAATAAAGTTACTATCTTCATTAAATTCCAATATGAAGGACTTCTCTGAATATCTGTTTATATGAAGATACCTAAACAACACAGATCTTCTTAGAGTTGAAATTCTGGAGCCCAGATTTTATTTAATGAGCCAGTTAACCAAGTTTATACCTTTCTGAATGAAGTTTATTTCTGTCTTAGGCTGACTGTGTCCCTCCACCACGGTCATTGCTTCTCTCAAAGCCATGATTATACATGACTGGGTCCCTCCAGGCTCCCAAAACTTCTTCCTCCACAATTGCCCCTGGACCTAAGTGTGGTAATAATTTGTCTCCTGGTATGCTCTAGATTATCACAATATCCTCTGTGGTTACCGTACACCTACACCTTCATAATTAGTATCTCTGTAAATACATTATTCTAGAATTAACCTAGTGCAAGTGGGCCATCTGTTTCCTGCTGGTGCTCTAACGGATACAGACCCCATGGTACAAGACTGTTACCTAGTTCTCATCCCAGGATTGATAGATATGAATTTTAGTATTTCCTATTGACACCATGAAACTTGGGCTTGTAGAGTTTAAATAAGTTACCTAATATCACACAGAGAGTAATGAGCACCAAAATTTTGATATGTAATAATCTTAGCCAAAACCCCTGATATTTCTACTATATGGCATTGACTCTTGAGTTTTTTTATTATATAGATTTCCACATGCCTTATTTCTTTTATTTTTTAATTTTAATTTTATTTTATTATGTTATGTTAGTCACCATACAATACATCATTAGTTTTTGATGTGGTGATCCACGATTCACTGTTTGTGTATAACACCCAGTGCTCCATGCAGTATGTGCCCTCCTTAATATCCATCACCAGGCTAACCCATCCTCCAGCCCCCTCCCCTCTAAAACCCTCAGTTTGTTTCTCAGAGTCCATAGTCTCTCATGGTTCATCTCCCCCTCTGATTTCCCCCCTTCATTTTTCCTTTCCTTCTCCTAATGTCCTCCATGCTATTCCTTATGTTCCACAAATAAGTGAAACCATATGATAATTGACTTTCTCTGCTTGACTTATTTCACTTAGCATAATCTCCTCCAGTCCCATC
The DNA here is from genome assembly GCF_011800145.1 of Mirounga leonina. Lineage (NCBI taxonomy): Eukaryota > Metazoa > Chordata > Mammalia > Carnivora > Phocidae > Mirounga > Mirounga leonina. Next base: position 50,846,090 of record NW_023270807.1, on the reverse strand, counting down.
CATGTTAATGTAAAAGTTGGGTATTCATCCTTTCTGATGGCTGAGTAATATTCCATTGTATACATGCCTTATTTCTAACAGAGATTGTTGTAAGTTCCAGAATGTGTCAAAGAAAAAGATAGTAGAGATAACCTATCTTACCCTTATCTTGAGGTAACAAAATTGGGGAAAATGAACTAATTTGCTCAAATTCACAAAGGTATTGATTGCCAACTAAGAATCCCACTGATGCAGAAAGGTAAAGTGACTTACCAAACATGAAATACTCAAGGTTGAGATGTTTCTTATCATTCTCAGATACGTGTTATAAGAATTGTAGGGCAGAGTAGATCTCAAAATTCTGCCTAATAGAGAGGAAATTGATAGATTTTTGTTAACTGAATATATCCATCAATTGACTTTTCTGACGATATTATAGTCTTGATTAGAAATAAGAAATCAATTTCTGATGGTAACAGTAATCTGGGGGGACATACTCGATATTTTGAAATGCTATAGTTCTATTCTTATCCTCACATAATTAGAAAATCACTACCTGGGGCGCCTGGGTGGCTCAGTCATTAAGCGTCTGCCTTCGGCTCAGGTCATGGTCCCAAGGTCCTGGGATCGAGCCCCGCATCGGGCTTCCTGCTCTGCGGGAGGCCTGCTTCTCCCTCTCCCACTCCTGCTGCTTGTGTTCCCTCTCTCGCTGTATCTCTCTCTGTCAAATAAATAAAATCTTTAAAAAAAAAAAAAGAAAATCACTACCTGATCAAATGAGGAATAATTCTGATATTTGAGGCAATTTTGAGTAAACCTTACTACTGGCTTTAAAATATAAAAGTTAGCCAAAGCATAGCTAACTTCATACTAAATATAAAACACTAATAAAATCGGGGTGGGGGCAAGAATCTCCAATAAAACTGCTATAATTTTTAATGCCTTTGGAAGTTCTATCCAATACTACCAATCAAAAATAGGAGTTATAAGTCAGTCAGAAAAAGACAAATTCCATATGATTTCATTCACATGTGGAATTTAAGAAACAAAGCAAATGAACAAAGGGAAAAAGAGAGAGAGAGAGACAAATCAAGAAGCAGACTCAACTATAGAGAACAAACTGATGGTTACTAGAGGGTATGTAGGGGGAGAAGGGGTAAACAGGTGATGGGGATCAAGGAAGGCACTTGTGATGAGTACTGGCTGATGTATAGAATTGCTGAATCACCATATCATATTATCTGAAATTAATATAACATTTTATGTTAACTACCTGGAATTAAAATAAAAGCTTTAAAAATAGTACTTAAAGAATAAAAGTGAAAATATGGGGAAAGAAACAAAATTATCATTTTTATGGATAATATGTTTATTTAGCTAGGAAATTGAAAAGGATGAAGAGGAACACTATAAAACTAACAAGAAAATTCAATAAGGTAGCTGGAAACAAAATAAACAAACAAAATAACATAGTTTCCTGTATATTAGTATTAAATAATTGAAAGTATAATTTAAAAAAAATATACTAGTATTAAATATAAGGTACTCAGTAAAAAATGGCCAAGAAATATATGAGATTTATATGAAATAAACTACAAACTTCCTGAAAGCCATAAAATAATATTTGAATAAATTAAGTCATGAGTTATCTGTGGATATGAATGCAAAATATATAAATGTCTAATTGTTTCCAAACTACTTTAAACTTGTAATACTATTTTAATTAAAACTCCAAAGAGGGGCACCTGGTGCCTCAGTTGGTTAAGTGACTGCCTTCGGCTCAGGTCATGATCCTGGAGTCCTGGGATCGAGTCCCACATCGGGCTCCCTGCTCAGCAGGGAGTCTGCTTCTCCCTCTGACCCTCCCCCCTCTCATGTGCTCTCTCTCTCTCAAATAAATAAAATCTTAAAAAAAAATAAGAATAAAAAAATAAAAATTAAAAAAAAAAACTCCAAAGAGATCTTACCTTAATTTAAAAAATACCAACATTCATGAACAGGCAAGCAGAAATCAAACAATTTTTTGGAAATTTACATAAAATGGTTTACATAAAGGAATACATGATAAAGAAAACGTGGAAAACAATTAGAGAAGAATAGATTAATCAACCAGTTGTCTTGAATAAATGGTCAGGTAATAGAAAAATATCAACTAAAATCCTTTCTTTATGTGACATACCAAAATATATTATAGATTAATTAAAAATTTAAATATAAAATATCAAGACATAAAACAAAAAATATGACTAAACTTTATATGTTTAAAGTCATTGGAAAAAAACAGGGAGGATAAAATTAATATATTGGCAACATGAGAATATAAAACTGAATGTTGAGGGTATCATAAACATTATTAAAAGATAAAGTTTGAGACAATATTGAGACAATAGATAAAGAACATAAGAGACAACCTATTGAAAAGGAATTTCATGTAAATGTATAAAATGTATAACTGTATAAAAATGTTGACTATCAAGAGTAATGAAAGACATTTTAATTAAGATAAAAATCAATTCTTCAATATATAGCTATGCAAAGATTTTTTTAAAAGTTAATAATTTTGCACTATGTAAAGAGAAAAAGTCTCAGTCATTGATGGAGTTGTGTCCATAGTACAATGTTTGTGGGAAGTAATATGAAACTATGTACAGATATACCCAGTAATTTCATTCTTGGTAATCCAAACCATAACAAAGACATAATCTGAAACAATATTTACACACTAAATTCTTCTACACACTGCATTAGAGTAAGAACAGGATTAAATTGCATATATAATATGATACTAACTATGTTCAACCAGATAGCAAATAGTAGGAAGTTTTGTCAATTGTAGTTCATGTTAATTGATTCTTATATGAATACCTGTAATAATTTGCATTTCCCTAATGACTAATGGTGCTGAGCATCATTTCATGTGCTTATTTGACACCAGTATATTTTCTTTAGTGAAATATGTATTCAAACCTTTTCCATATTTTAAAAAATCTTTTCCACATTTTTATTGGGTTGTCTTTTTATTAGTGAAGTTTGAATGTTATATATATATAGGGAGAGAGAGAGAGAATAATAACTACACAGTGAGGTACTACTCTACATCTATTAGGATAACTGAATATACCAAGTATTGGAAGGTTGTGAAGGAACTGGAACTCTCATATACCGCTGCTGCTAAAATGGTACAATCACTTTGGAAAACAGTTTGACAGTTTTTAAAAATATTTGTTATATGATCCAGCCATACCACTGCTAGTACTTACCCAAAATAAATAAAAGAATATGTCTGAACGAAGACTTGAATACAAATGTTCACAGCAACTTTATTTGTAATAGCCCAAAACTGGAAAAAAAAAAATGTCTTCAGTAGATCAACAGATCAAAAATAGTGGTACTTTCATGTAAGAGAATACTATTCTGTCAATAGAAGGAGTGAACTTACTGATACATGCAACAATATGGATAAATTCAAAATAATGTGCTGAGTGAAAAAAGCTACACAAAATGCATGCATATTCTATTATTCCATTTATATAGAATTTATATAGAATTCCATTTATATAGAATTATAGAAAATGCAAGATAATCTATAGAGAAAGCAGATGAGTGGCACCTAGGGACTGGGAAAGAGTGGGAGGAGTGTGGGGAGGGTGGAAAACAGGAATTATAAAGGGTTATGAGATTAGTTTAGGGAATGAAAGGTAAGTTATCTTATCCTATTGATGGATTCACAGGTGTAGACATAAATTAAAACTTATCAAAATGTACATTTTATATATGTAAAATTTCGTGTATGTCATTTATACCACAATAAAGCTGTTAAAAATTCACAATGACCATGTATTACCTTTTATATTTAATTTACTTTCATTATTCTGTGATTATATAATTTTGTGGCCAGATTAGGACCTTGCACCAGTAACCTAGTGGGTGAAGAATTTCCCTCAAGGGAAAGGTTTATGGAGGGAAGTCATGTAGGACTCTTAGGCAGGGGATGTTACACAGAAGTCTCTCTATAGAATCTACACATAGGAGAGAAGACAGAGAAACAATAGGAAGGAAAGACTAGAGGAATAAGAAAGGTGAACATGGGTTAGTGAGAAGAAATGGGTTTTGAAAGGTCCAGGAGCATACACAGGCCAGGGTCAGTAGTTAAAGACATAAGAAATTTGCTCAGGCTGGTCACCTAACAGGTAAAGTCTAGAATGTCTAATTAGATTTGGAGAGCATTGCATATTTCATTGGACTAGAGTAAGACAAGTGACACATCTATTCTAAGATAAGTAATGAATTTGCTGATTAAATAAAGAGGAGATCTCTCAGTGATGCCCCTTCAAAGGAAGAGAAATCCTCATATTTGAGTAGGAAGAGCAGATTGTGTAAAAAAACTCTGTTGATGAGGTTGAATTGTGGCTGGAAAGGAAAGTATGTGAACACTTTCTTTTCCTTCTGTGTATATAAAATAATTGCTCTTTGAAAAAGTAAAATCTCAATTTAGTGATAATGCTTAGGGATTAAGATGTTCTTGTTAATTGAATTTTTTATTTATACAATCATCAGTGACAATCATAGAATTTCACAGCTGGAAAGGACCTTGGGGATCATTTAGTCCAACCTCATTTTATAGATTAGGCAACAGAGGACTAAGAGGTTAAGTAAATGGCCCAAGGTGGCAGTCAATTAGTGACAGAACTGGGATTATAAGAGAAATTTAACTAGAACATACTTTTTTGTTTCAATCTTTGGAATTAAAAAAATTTCTACTCCAGAATGTGTTCATCTATTTAAATGTTTTAATATGAAAATATAGGAACTCTGAACCAATAAAGAGGTTGTGCCCACAATTTCTTCTTTTATTAATTTATTTAAAAATATTTATTGAATGCTTACTGGGCACTGATTAAGTTCTGAGAATAAAAAAAAAAAAGAGGACAAAGCTCATAGGCTAAGGAATTGACACAAAATATGTGATAAATGCTACGAGAGATGAAAGCCCAGATCTCTGAAACCACAACAGAGGGGTGTCTGCTGGATGGAAAAGAGTGGTGACAAATATTGCATTAACACACACAATATATTAATTAGGGACACTCACTCACACACATACATGCAAAACCATAAAGAAAAACAAAGACATGATTATCAAAAAACTTAGAATAGCAATTACCTCTAGGATGGAATGAAAGGAGGTAATTACCAGAAGCTTATTCAACTGTATTAGTAATCATCTATTTCTTAACTGGATGGGCACATGTGTGCTCACTGTACCTTTTTTTAAATAATTATATACACCTGTTTGTGAATAAAAAATAAAATATTGTAAGCAACTGAGAGGTAAAGAGAATGAGAATGAGTGAAAATTACAGTCCTTCCCCTGGTAAAAGGAAGAAAGGAGATCTAGAAAAGTTCAAGAAGCACCAGGGGCAAAAAAAGGAAATATTCTAGGTTTTCTGGTGACCAAGATGAAATAGATTGAAAATTAAGAGGAGAGGACTATATTAATAGATAGAATTATGGAAACGAGAATGTTAAAGAAGCTGTGTTAAAGAATGGTGGCAGGCACTTTCTGTTAGACAAAGGGAAAATGGAAAAGAGGTAATGGTGAGAAATATTAGAAGCAAAGACATTGTAGGGAGCACCCTTAGGGTGCCCAGGGTTCTCTTCACAAAGAGGCTTGTTCTTTATTTTCTCTGAGAGTAAAGGCAAGAGGTAGTAAGAGAGGGATGGGGGAGTGGAAGAGATGGGGATGGCAGAAATGTTCTTAGGAGCTGGAAGGAAATGAGTGAGTGTAAAAGAGCTTCTAAGGGATACAGAAATTACCATTAAAGTTTATCTGAGGCGTAACAGTGAATCTGCAGTTGATTACATTGGCAATTTTAGGAACTTTTTCTTTTTTTAAGCAATGATAAACAAGCTAGCTGCAGAAGTAGAGAGCTCAGAAAGCTTAGAGTACCATAGAATGTGCTGTGGAATTGACTGAGGGAGTGAGGAAGCATAGGGTGTTGGGACATGTTATACATTGGTCTGGGGTATGAGATGTGGAGCTCCAATCAGGCAAACAGAAGAGTGGAAAGGATGAAGCCATTTGGACCTTAATCTAAATCCACTGGGACAGTACAGGTGTGGAGATTATGCTTAGGATTCAATAGTTAGATTTATTGTGAGACTAACTACAAAGTGCAGTTGAAAGGGGAGGGGGTGTAGGAGGTAGTATGAGCCATGAACAATGTACAAAGAATGTAATAAACTCAATTTGGATTCAGACAAAAGTCAAAAGGGGGTTTGCAAGACCAGGTGTTAGATCCCAGCAGGAAGGCAGAGCACGGCTATAATCTGGTTGATGGCCCAGGAAATTTAGTGAGGGAAAAAAAAAAAAAAGGTCACTATTCAAAAACAGGTCTGTAGGTGGAAAATAAGGGCCCAATTAGTAGGTAGGTGTTTAGAAGCAACACTTTTGTACATCTAGAAGGGAGCAGAAAAGGAGACTGGCTTATTTATTAGTCCTTTTTTGGGAACTGGATCCCCTAGGGATAAGAGTGAGAGTGACTCTAAGGTCTACACTCCAGAGCTTCTGGCTAGAAGAGTCACTAAGTCACTAATTATTTTCAGATTGGTGTCTTAGGCTGTTCACCAGTTCAGTAGTTCTTTCCTAAGTCAGATGGTCTAAGAACTGGAGAATACGAAGGAGTACTGGATGTAGAGAAGTGGACTCAGTTCTATTAGTGGAGTCAAGAGACTCCACTGGAACAGTAGAGTCAAGAGAACTGAGGTGGGTACTGTCAAAGAGAGCATGGTAAAAAATCGTTTAGGTAAAAAAAGATTAACATCAGGCCTAGGAGACTGGCAAAATTTGGGTCCAAGAACCAATGAGATTCTCTAGTTGTGACTAATTCAAAATGCTGATTGTCAGGGGCGCCTGGGTGGCTCAGTCGTTAAGGGTCTGCCTTCGGCTCAGGTCATGATCCCCGGGTCCTGGGATCAAGCCCCGCATCGGGCTCCCTGCTCAGCGGGAAGCCTGCTTCTCCCTCTCCCACTCGCCCTGCTTGTGTTCCCTCTCTCACTCTTGCTGTCTCTCTTTCAAATAAATAAATAAAATAAAATAAAATAAACAAACAAAAAAAAACAAATGCTGGCTGTCTTCGGTTTTCTATTTGTTCATATCTCTACCCAGACTGTATCAAATGATTTATATTCACCTGTGTTTCTTATTTTTCAAAATTAATTAATTAATTAATTAATTAATTTTTTATTATGTTATGTTAATCACCATACATTACATCATTAGTTTGTGATGTAGTGTTCCATGATTCATTGTTTGCATGTAACACCCAGTGCTCCATGCAGTACGTGCCCTCCTTAATACCCATCACCAGCCTAACCCATCCCCCCACCCCCCTCCCCTCTACACCCTCAGTTTGTTTCTCTGAGTCCATAGTCTCTTATGGTTTGTCTCCCCCTCAGGTTTCCCCCCCTTCATTTTTCCCTTCCTGCTACCTTCTTCTCCTTCTCCTCCTCCTCCTCCTCCTCCTCCTCCTCCTCCTCCTCCTCCTCCTTCTCCTTCTCCTTCTCCTTCTTCTTCTTCTAACATATAATGTATTATTTGTTTCAGAGGTACAGGTCTGTGATTCAACAGTCTTACACAATTCACAGCGCTCACCATAGCACATACCCTCCCCAATGTCTATCACCCAGCCACCCCATTCCTCCCACCCCCACCACTCCAGCAACCCTCAGTTTGTTTCCTAAGATTAAGAATTCCTCATATCAGTGAGGTCATATGATACATGTCTTTCTCTGATTGACTTATTTCGCTCAGCATAATACCCTCCAGTTCCATCCACACCATTGCAAATGGCAGGGTTTCATTCCTTTTGATGACTGCATAATATTCCATTGTATATATACACCACATCTTCTTTATCCATTCATCTGTTGATGGACATCTTGGCTCTTTCCATAGTTTGGCTATTGTGGACATTGCTGCTATAAACATCGGGGTGCACGTACTCCTTCGGATCACCACATTTGTATCTTTGGGGTAAATACCCAGTAGTGCAATTGCTGGGTCATATGGTAGCTCTATTTTCAACTTTTTGAGGAATCTCCATACTGTTTTCCAGAGTGGCTGCACCAGTTTGCATTCCCACCAACAGTGTAGGAGGGTTCCCCTTTCTCTGCATCCCCGCCAACATCTGTCTTTTCCTGACTTGTTAATTTTAGCCACTCTGACTGGTGTGAGGTGGTATCTCATTGAGGTTTTGATTTGGATTTTCCTGATGCCGAGCAATGTTGAGCACAAAAGTGCTCTGTTGTGTCTGTTGGCCATTTGGATGTCTTCTTTGGAAAAATGTCTGTTCATGTCTTCTGCCCATTTCTTGATTGGATCATTTGTTCTTTGGGTGTTGAGTTTAAGAAGTTCTTTATAGATTTTGGATACTAGCCCTTTATCTGATATGTCATTTGCAAATATCTTCTCCCATTCTGTCAGTTGTCTTTTGGTTTTGTTGACTGTTTCTTTTGCTGTGCAAAAGCTTTTTATCTTGATGAAGTCCCAATAGTTCATTTTTGCCTTTGCTTCCCTTGCCTTTGGCGATGTGTCTAGGAAGAAGTTGCTGCAGCTGAGGTCAAAGAGGTTGCTGCCTGTGTTCTCCTTTATCTCCTTTAGGATTTTGAAGGACTCCTGTCTCACATTTAGGTCTTTCAACCATTTTGAGTCTATTTTTGTGTGTGGTGTAAGGAAATGGTCCAGTTTCATTCTTCTGCATGTGGCTGTCCAATTTTCCCAACACCATTTGTTGAAGAGACTGTCTTTTTTCCATTGGACATTCTTTCCTGCTTTGTCGAAGATTAGTTGACCATAGAGTTGAGGGTCCATTTCTGGGCTCTCTATTCAGTTCCATTGCTCTGTGTGTCTGTTTTTGTGCCAGTACCATACTGTCTTGATGATTACAGCTTTGTAATAGAGCTTGAAGTCTGGAATTGTGATGCCACCAGTTTTGCTTTTCTTTTTCAACATTCCTCTGGCTATTTGGGGTCTTTTCTGGTTCCATACAAATTTTAGGATTATTTGTTCCATTTCTTTGAAAAACGTTGATGGTATTTTGATAGGGATTGCATTGAATGTGTAGATTGCTCTAGGTAGCATTGACATCTTCACAATATTTGTTCTTCCAATCCATGAGCATGGAACGTTTTTCCATTTTTTTGTGTCTTCCTCAATTTCTTTCATGAGTATTTTATAGTTTTCTGAGTACAGATTCTTTGCCTCTTTGGTTAGATTTATTCTTAGGTATCTTATGGTTTTGGGTGCAATTGTAAATGGGATCGACTCCTTAATTTCTCTGTCTTCTGTCTTCCTGTTGGTGTATAGGAATGCCACTGATTTCTGTGCATTGATTTTACATCCTGCCACTTTACTGAATTCCTGTATGAGTTCTAGCAGTTTTGGGGTGGAGTCTTTGGGGTTTTCCACGTAAAGTATCATATCATCTGCAAAGAGTGAGAGTTTGACTTCTTTGCCGATTCAGATGCCTTTTATTTCTTTTTGTTGTCTGATTGCTGTGGCTAGGACTTCTAATACTATGTTGAATAGCAGTGGTGATAGTGGACATCCCTGCCATGTTCCTGACCTTAGGGCAAAAGCTCTCTGTTTTTTCCCATTGAGAATGATATTCACTGTGGGTTTTTCATAGATGGCTTTTATGATATTGAGGTATGTACCCTCTATCCCTATACTCTGAAGAGTTTTGATCAAGAAAGGATGCTGTACTTTGTCAAATGCTTTTTCTGCATCTATTGAGAGGATTATATGGTTCTTGTGCTTTCTTTTATTAATGTATTGTATCACATTGATTTGTGGATGTTGAACCAACCTTGCAGCCCAGGGATAAATCCCACTTGGTCGTGGTGAATAATCCTTTTAATATACCGTTGGATCCTATTGGCTAGTATTTTGGTGAGAATTTTTGCATCCATGTTCATCAAGGATATTGGTCTATAATTCTCCTTTTTGATGGGGTCTTATAGATGGACTTCAAGATCACATTCATCAGAATGTCAGCTCATGGGTTAGTGTTTTTTCAGACCTGTGTTATTCTTAGAAAGTTTGAAGTATTGCCCAAAACACATGAGCATCAGTGCTGTCAGAACTTCTATAGTATATGAAAGTGCCAACAAACCAGCAAAAACAAAAACAAAACAAAAAACGCACACCTGACTTCATGAACAGTTAAATCAATTTCACCTATAGGCCATACTTTGAAAAATGACAGGTCAGAGTCACCAACCTTGATTATGGAACATGGTCTCTCATTTGGGAAGGTTCAAAAAATGGGGTGGAGGAGTACAAGTTGTGAAAAAAGATATGACATGTGAAAAATAAAAGGCATAAGGCTACAGAAACATAGGAACAAATATTCATATAAAATAGAGAGGTTGAAAGTGTATTTTCACTTAAGAAAATTTTCCTTGTTAAAATGTATTTTAAAGTTATCTTCTAGAGTATAAAGGATTGACCCTTAAACAGCTGTGTGTAGAAACTATGTTGTAGAAGCAACATTCTTCACTATACAACACGTTATAAAAGAAGAAAGCCTATTTGGGCATCATCTGGAGGAAGAGTATTCATTAAAATACCAGGAAGATCTTAAAATGATTTCACTAAAGGCAGCCTCACAACAGGAACCCTGAGTACAGTGTTTTAGCAAAGTTCAGTATATTTTTGTATTTTAACATTTTGTAATAAAAACTACAATTTGCTTAGAAATTAAAACATAGTATACTAAGAATCTATGACAAGAATGCTAAAAAAATTTCTATTTCATTGTCTTAAAATTAATTTACTAATACCTTATAATTATGGCACTATTGGTGATATCTTTAATTTTCACCTTTTAAAAATATATTAAAATGTTTGAAAATTATTTAAATTATTACTATCTTCCTCACTGTTGATTTTAATTATTATCTATGGAAAGTTTAAAATTAGGTTTTATTGGGGCTCCTGGGGCTCAGTTGTTAAGCATCTGCCTTCGGCTCAGGTCATGATCCCAGAGTCCTGGGATCAAGCCCCGCATCGGGCTCCCTGCTCCGCGGGAGCCTGCTTCTCCCTCTCCCACTCCCCCTGCTTGTGTTCCCTCTCTTGCTGTGTCTCTCTCTGTCAAATAAATAAATAAAATCTTAAAAAAATAAATAAATAAAATTAGGTTTTATTTGTTCTAAGCACAAAACTTTCATGAAGGCTTTTCTTAACCTTACTTACCCTGAGAAATAATCTAAAGTATCTTAACTTGATTTATGCTCTTTAATAAATAATTCCGCTTAGTAAGAAATTTTCTTAAAATGCACATGCTATTCAACTTCAATCTATATAATTTTGAACTACTGTTCTGTAATAAAGATTTTGCTAAAACATGCCATTGTTCATTTTTAAGTTAGTCTTGCACACACATGCAGCTGCCTAAGGGTGAAAAAATTTATGGCTGTATAAAGTAGTAAAATAAAACACACACACACACACACAGAAAAAACCATCCTTATTCATTTTGAATTTTGTATATGGAACAAGCCATCATGGAAATAGAAGGGAATTATATCAGTCAGCCCAACAAGAAACAGATGTTACACTCAAATCAGGATAACTCAACAAACCACCCAAATATGGGGCTATTTGCAGAGAGGGGGGTGCAGGGCAACACAAAGTACAGCAATGTGGGCTTAGCAGTAACTGTGTAGCTGCTGCACCTTGACCCAAGGGACAAGAGAGGGAGCAGGTAGTGGACCACTGCAGAAAGAGAGCCAAGAGAATAAATATCTGAGTTCATTCTCTTCCCTCTTTCAGATCTCCCACAGGGTTCCCCAAAGGCCAGACCCAACTAGAACCTTCTGAGCAAAAGAGGCTTATGCCTGTAGGGCAAGTTGTTCAATTTCCTCAGAGAACAGGGTAGAGAGGGAGAACAGAGGATCTAGAGGAGCAAACCAGCAACACCGAAGCCAAAAATACATAGCCATAGAAAAGTTTTTCTCCTAAATTAATATGTGAGGTGTTTAAATTATAATAATTATTGAATAATATTAGTAATTACAACCAAGAAGTACTTAAATTACTTTTGATTTCTATTACTATTATTGTTAGAGTTCAAAATCTGGCCTAACACAAATCTCATTACTAAAGGAGTTAGAGGAAATATTTTCTGGGATTTTGTTCACACACACACACACACACACACACACACACACATATTCAACAGCTAAGTTCATCATCCATTCTTTCAATCATTATCATGCACTCTGCTAGGCACTAGGGATTAAAAAGGAGATCTCTGCTTTCCAGAAATTCACACTAGTGAAAGAGACAAATTTAGCAAGCAATTAGAAGACAATGTAAGTGAAAGTGGTTAAAGATCTCAGAACAGGGAAGTCTTCATAAAAAGCTAACTTTTGTAATAAAACAGTCTTCATTTATTAAAAAAAAAAAAAAAAGCTAACTTTTGACCTGAGACTTGAAGAAAAACTGACTCTAGACAGAGAATAGAGTTTGCATAAAAGCATGAAGTGAGAGGGTCTGGTATGTTTTCAGAACCACAAAAATTCAGTAATATGGACAAAGAGCGAGGGTGAAAGATACAGATGAGACAAACTAGAACTAAATTATTAAGGGCTCATATGCCATGAAAAGTAGCTTAAATTGTATCCTTAAGATAAGTTTTTCAAACTTTTTGCCATAATAATAATACTGAACTTATACACTCACAGGTCTGTTGGCAACATCTGCAGGAGTATTCCACTACAAGTAAAAAAATAAATAAATAAATAAGTTTTATACCTTATTGTGAAAATTAATGAGAATTTTGCATTCTACTCTTTTGTTTGTAGTAACATGAAAGCGGTATTTTGACCCACTTACAAATAAGTAAAATGGGTACTATAGTAAGCACAACCATGGTCAGTTTGGGGCTTCTAAAATTCCCATGCTTAATCCGAGAAAGCACCCTCTCCAGGAATTTAAAAAGCAGATTTGAAAACCCCCACAAGGCAGTGGAAAGGCAATGGAGGTATGTATATATATATACATAATGGGTGTGAATGGAATATATATACCAGAAGAGAAAAAACTTTTATGTTAAGGTGGATTTGTAAATAATTTTGAAAAAGTACAGAGTCATAATACAGTGATAATGGAGAAAAGAGAACTGATTCGAGAAATGCAGGATCTAGAGCCTGGGAACATTGAGAGATAAAGAATGAGGCAAGGTTTCTATCTTGGGTAGTTGGTCTCAATGGTGATGATATTTTTGAAAATCACAAATAAAGAGAGGAACATTTGTGAATAAACATATTTGACCACAGCTTGGGAACATATTGAGTGAGTTTCAAGAGGAAGCCATACCATAACTAGAGCTTTCCAGAGGAATGATATAAAATCAGGTCTAGAGTTCTAAAAATAAAAATTTGGATTAAACATAAAAAATTAGTCACCCTGAAATCAAATCTAGTCTATACAAGTGCTTTGCTTGACATACACAATGTTGAAATATGTTTCTGAACTAACATGAAAACATTTGGAGACTAATTTCAACTCTTCTTGAAATACTACAAGTTTGGAGAGACCTGAACTAAATTACCACATGACAATTCTTCCACTTACTAAGTAAAGGCTGGCCCTTCAGAAGAGGTACCCAACCTCCTCTATTCCACTACTCCTGAAGGAAGCACATACACTTACTTACCTCCATCTGCACTCATTTATATTACCTGTGAGACCCTGATGATTTTGTGGTCTCTGGTCTAGGTCAAAGCTAAAGCTGTTACTTTTAATGAAATCACTTATAGGAGAAAGGAGAAAAGTAAAAGAGATGAGAGAGACAACAAATGAAAGGAGAGGGGAGAGGTGGGGAGGAAAGGAAAAGAATGTTTTCCTTGAGCAACAGTTGAAAATTTGGAGAAAGAAGTGCCAAGAAAACAATTGTAAGAATGGTCAAGCCAGTAAGAAAACTGAGATCTGCTGTCATGAAAGTCAAGGGAAGAACGATTTCCAATAAAGAGACGAGAAATCCCGTGCAGTCAAGAGGTTCAGTCCAGGGCGCCTGGGTGGCTCAGATGATTAAGCGTCTGCCTTTGGCTCAGGTCATGATCCCAGCATCCTGGGATCGAGTCCCGCATGAATAATTTTATATTTAAAAGTTTGTGAGACAGATTAGAAATTATAAATGAATGAAAGAAACATTAGTGAAAGCATGTATTATGCCCAAGATTTATACAGATTATGGGGCGCCTGGGTGGCTCAGTTGGTTAAGCGACTGCCTTCGGCTCAGGTCATGATCCTGGAGTCCCAGGATCAAGTCCCGCATCGGGCTCCCTGCTCAGCGGGGAGTCTGCTTCTCCCTCTGACCCTCCTCCCTCTCATGCTTTCTGTCTTTCATTCTCTCTCTCTCAAATAAATAAATAAAATCTTAAAAAAAAAAAAAGATTTATACAGATTATCCTCTCACCCAAATACTAACAAATACATTACCAGAACAGAGTAAGTCCATTCACAGCCAATGATGTGTCCCATAGCCCACCTGTCTCAGCCAGGTTTGGCAGGAAACCAGACATACTCAAAAGGAGTATGTGACAGAAAAGAATTCACAGAAAGGAGTATTTTACAAAGTCTTCAACACAGTGAAAGGAAAACCATAAAGAATGATAGAGCATCCTTGGATGTTCAGGAAAGTGGGAAGAAGGCTCAGCCCCAGGCCTGAGTAATGAGAGAATATTTACTAGAAACCAGGTAAACATGTAACTCTAGGAAAAGGAGAACAGTAGCTGTGGCCTTCAAGAGAGCAATAGCTACAACCAACCTGAATTCAGTCTGACAGGAAGGGAGCTGGGGGGATGAATATTTCAAACTCATTGTCCTCCTGATCTCCAGTTTCTGGCTTTGTCTCCCATTCTAAACCTAATCAGAAGATAAGGGAGACCAGTTGATATGGCCATAAAAGTCAGCCTTTCCTAGCACAAAGCAGAATAGAAAAGTGCCCCCCCCCCACTAAATATATATATATATATATCAGAAAGAAAAATAAATGAGTTTTCCTTCAGGAAGTTGCCCAGACCTTGTAATATAATTTTCTTCAAGCAAAAATGAAGTAGAACCCTTATTCCAAGAGTAGCGAAGTTTCATTTTCTCTCTCATTGTTTGGAAGACTCACACATAAGGCTAATACTATACTGTACTGTTTCTTTCTTTCTTTGCTTTCAACAGCCTCCACCCCCCTTTCTTATTTTCAGGGAATTTGTCACTGTTTATTGTTTCCGTGGGCAAGTTGGGGAGAAGTGCTTCTGCCTTGGACTATGAAAGCTAGCCAGACAGACCTTTCCTCTTGCTATTCTTTGACCACTAAGGCGAGTCTCTGGAGCTAAGAGCATTGAATAAGATGCATCCTCCCAAGATTCTAAATTTGGAGGAAGTAAAATATATTACCTAAGGAATTAGGATGTATTCCAGGCAGAGGAAGATTTGCTCCATTTCCTTAGCAGCAGGAATAGCAGCCTGGCCAAGTTATTCTTCCTAACAATACTTGTAGTACCTTCTGTACTTTTACTACTGGAAGCACTTAGTTCAATCCATTCCACTAACCTAGCCTTCCAACTTCTCTGCAATTACATAATCTCCAAAAATTCTTCCAAAAATACTTTTTTAAATCTTTTTTTTAAAGATTTTGTTTATTTACTTGAGAGAGAGAGAGGAAGGAAGGGAGAGTGAGAGGGAGAAGCAGACTCCCCGCCGAGCAGAGAGCCTGACGTAGGACTCAATCCCAGGACCCTGGGATCATGACCTGAGCCGAAGGCAGTTGCTTAACCAACTGAGCCACCCAGGTGCCCCTCAATAAATGCTTTTGTTGTCTTCTATTATGAGTGCATCATAAGTGCAACAGCATCTTAAGGTGTATGATTCCTGTTTGCAGTGTCAAGCTGCCAGTTGAGTGACACCAGGTTTCCCATGGAACCAGTGGAGTGTATCCTTTGCATCTGTAACCTGGACCTATCCCTATTTGCCCTGTCCTCCTTATTCAGCCACTGAGTCCACTTCTTAGTGTCTTACCAAGTCCTCTCTTTGTGTTGACTCTGTCCTCATCTGGGCCCTTTCTCTTCCCATCTTTACCCATCTTATTAAATTTGTGGTATTTTTTCATCTCAATATCATCTTTGGACATATTGTAATTCCAATATTTGAATTCACTTAGGTGTGTATCACTGATAGAAGCTTCATAAGATAACCAGTAAATTTCCAGGTGTCAGAGGCACATAGTTCAGATATTTGGAGAACAGGAAGATCATCCTGTTAGTCTTAAGAAATTTCAGCAGTTAGAATGCTGACCACTCTGCTTAAAAACGTGGATGCAAGGAAACGAGGGAAAATAACATTTTGTACTTGTCCCCTGTCAGTCAACCACACTGTACTTTTAAAAAACATTATCTCCTTTCATTCTTACCATAAGAGAGTTTTTTTTTTTTTTTTTTAAGATTTTATTTATTTATTTGACAGAGAGAGACACAGCGAGAGAGGGAACACGAGCAGGGGGTAGTGGGAGAGGGAGAAGCAGGCTTCCCACGGAGCAGGGAGCCCGATGTGGGACTCAATCCCAGGACCCTGGGACCATGACCTGAGCCGAAGGCAGTTGCTTAACGACTGAGCCACCCAGGCGCCCTATTCTTACCATAAGAAAGTTTAAATAACTTCCCAAGTCACTGCTATCGAGTGGCGCAACTGGGCTTGGAAACTAAAATGCCCACCCTCAGCTCTTGCCACACCACCACTCTGCCAAAAAATGACAGGTACCTCTTTGAAGATCCTGGCACTCAAATATGAGTATGAGAAAATCAGTGGCAGCAGTCAGTTTAATGACAAAGGTGCGAGAGCCTATGTAGCACCTTAAATTTTGAGATGAATTTTTGACAGCACAGGAGGCATTTTATTAAGAAGTCATGAATTTGATTGGGTTATATGTAAAACATCTACTGGAAAACCATTTCTTAAATTGACATTTTATTTTCTATGATATTGATGGAAAGGAAATTGTATAATTTGCTCATGTGTCAGAGATAGTCTGCTTGCTTACTGTTAATGATAATCAAAGTATCTGACATGTAATAATGTTCTGGTAACACTTAAATCAACCTGATTATCTTGGAAACCTAGTAAACAATAACTACAGAGTTTTCTAATATGCTTCTGGCTGTTGAAGTATGGCCAATCTGTAAAATATTTGAATTCCAAACTGCAAATGGATGTGTATTCGATAGCGTAATCAAAATAGAGGAAATAAAAACACAGCTTTGATTGACTAGGCTTTTAACATTAAATTTAAAAACAAACCTGAAAATCATAAAAAATAGACTTCAATTTTGAATGCTAATTTTAGGGAGTTAATATTATTTTGTGGCCACGATGAGTTTCTTCCGTGTATTTGCATTCTTTTTGGTAATCGGGTTTCATAGGTGTGACCGGAAGCAGTTGCAAAAGCAAACCAGTTTGCTCAGAAAGAATATTAATGGCATTCTGAAATTCCTTATTCCCAAGAGGAGAGTAAAACTTTAAGTTGAATACTTGAAAGAATACACATTTTACTTGTTTCTTTTATTAGTGATGAGAGTTGCTTATTAATCAATGCTTAACAATGTAATTACAGCTGTTTTAGTCCCACCAGATAACACAGATTAATAAATGACCTGCAACTAGTGAAGTGTGCAGAAAGGGTAATGAATTCTTTCCATCAGCACACTAATTTATTAGTAATAAACAAAGACCATGACGAATTAGGAGAATTGTAGAGTTTCTGAATATTGAAATCAAATTTCCAGATGAAAGCATTTAATCATTCAGTTTTCCTTCATTTATTTCTCTTCATGTCTGATAATGGTTTGGGATTTGCCTTTCTGGACTGCATTAAATAGTTCATCTAAAGCTCATCTCTTATACTGTTTGCATGTTTACATTGATTCAACTCTTATTATATATTAGTTTTACCCAACACTGAAAGTAGTATAACTTTGATTTCAAGTAATTGGATTATTAGGTTTAGAAGAGCAGCTTGTTCCAGCTCAACAAAGCACTATTGGATCAGCCTTCCTTTTCCAAAACTGACTTTAACTACACAGAATTATATCTGAAGCTTCCACTTAACTCAAAGGAGAAAGATACAAATGCATGTCACAAGCACATCCAAAACTAGCATTGTACAATGTTTAAGACTCATCTCATAAATATTTTTTTTGTTTTAAATCTAGCCTTCTTTGGAACTTCTGTGGCATACAGTTGTTCAGATATGAACTTTACTTTGTGGCACATATTACAGTAAATGTTCCTTCAATTACCACCAATTGGGAGGGTGAGAGAGTGGGGGGAGGGCAACCTAAATCTGACTTAGAAATGCAATGTTGCTTTGAAGAAAAAAGATTAGAAGTATGAGATACTTATTTAAGATTTAAATAAGATATTATTTAAGAAAATTAAGAAATTATTGCGCTTAAAATCTCTCTATATTTTCAGATGGCGGTTACATTTGTGGTGAGTATAGCATAACAATAGACTTGTCAAATCACTGTGTTGTACACCCAAAACTAATGTAACATTGTGTGTTAACTATATCTCAATTTAAAAACTATATATATATATATACATACACACACACACATATATATATGTGTATATATATATATATATATATATATATTCAATTGAACTGTATTTTAAGATGTGAATTCTGAAAGGAAGATAAAAATCCCTTTAAGAAACAGGATGAAAGGAAGCTAGAAGTGGGAAGAGTCAAAGAATGAGGATTTGAAGCAAAATAAATTTTTGCACTAACTTCCTGACCTGAATGAAAATAAGTCTAGAAAGAAAATTACTCTTCTGATGAGAAAGGGCAAATCATCGAATTTTTCAAGAACCCTGAGGGGTAATGTCTCCTTCTGTCCGTATCCACATACAGTTGGAGGTATCCTCTCTTCTTCTAGTCAAGTCTAACCTTGTGGAGCAGAATGCTTTTTCCTTCATGCAAAAGAGGCATGTAAGAAGAGGGAGAATTACTCATGCAGAAGTGGGAGGTACCTAAATGCTTTTTTTTTTTTTAAGATTTTATTTATTTATTTGACAGAGACAGAGACAGTGAGAGCAGGAACACAAGCAGGGGGAGTGGGAGAGGGAGAAGCAGGCTTCCTGCTGAGCCGGGAGCCCGATGCGGGACTCGATCCCAGGACCCTGGGATCATGACCTGAGCCGAAGGCAGTTGCTTAACCAACTGAGCCACCCAGGCGCCCCCTAAATGCTTTTAATTTGTAGTACCAGGTTGCCAGGAGATTGGGGCAGAGTGGCACAGAACTGTGTCCATTCTGCAGAAGCATTCAGGAATTGGGGCTCCTCAAACCTACCCCAGATACATGAGGGCTCCAGCATGGCAAAGATCTGTAACTTGTTCCAAGTAAGAGACAGAGGAGACTGGAGAGGATGAGGCACTCAGTAGGAATGTTGGGATGGAGTTAGAGACTGGGCAAAGGAACTGGGACCCATTTAGCAATTTTCTCCATATCAATTAGGCTGCTAAGTAGACCATAAAAAGTTATATATATGTATTTTTTTGTTGTTAAAGAATAGTAACAGTGTTTTTGCTTAAAAGATAACTTTTGTAAAATTTGACTGCAAAGCACTGTGTTAAGTGAGTTATATTCATAATTTTGAATTCTTAAAATTACTCTGGGAGATGCATATTTTCATCTCTGTTAGACAGATGAGAAAACTGATACTCAACAGCTAGAAGAGACCTGCCCCAAATCACAAAGCAAATAAGAATAGGGACTGGGATTTGACCCTAGATATGCATGTGTGTATCATTATGTATCATTTAACAATGCACCCCAGAGTAAGACTGTAATAACCTTTTTTGATAGTGCTCCCTGGATAGTATTTATTTCCAAGATATATGTCTGGAACTAAGAGCTGGACTTACTACAAAAATCACATTCAATTAGTGAATAGGTACCATCAATTCTTTTCCTTTCATACAATTTTTCTAACAGTGAGGTCTTAGAACTTAGTTAGGCTTGAGTTATTGAAGGTACAGTTATTGAAAACCTTTGAGAAAAATGGATGAAAGCAAATGGTGAGATGGAATAGAGAATTCATTATCAACTTTTGTATGATGGAAACACAGGGAATAGAGCAGGTGCTCAGAAAATTTAATGAGCACTATTTGAGGTTATGTGATGCTAGAACTTCTACCTGAGGAAGAGACAAAAAGATAACTGTTATATGGAAACCTTTGAATTGAGAAAACCATCACACATAGTACCAAGAAATTTACACTGAAAACATACTTGTTTCCCCAGTCTGTCCATATATAGCACACCTGGTAGATCATGAGTTGCTTTAATAATTCCTTTTCTCCCAAGTAAAAGTATTTTTGTCTTTGAAAGATAATGATATATGGATAGCATTTTGCAACTATATTCACCTGCCCAACTGAGTTCAGACAAGGTTATTAAAAATGACTAATAAATTGTGGGATCTGCAATGTGCAGACAGAATTTGTTTATGGGTAGCTCTTTGGGTTTAAAGAAAAAATTAATCTATTACAGGCATGTGGAGTGTGTTTCTCTGATCAACTGCATATATATATATACACACATGTGTGTGTGCATATACATGTATATACATATATGTATACACACATGCATGAGACTTCTATCAGGGCATAAGTCTCTGTAGTAAGCTAAAAGGATCTCATTCCATCAAGCTCTGACAGGGAACTCTGTTGGGAACTTGTCTCATATTCTTCCTTTTAAGATGTTTTCCTTGCAAAGAGCTTCTGCCTTGTTACAGCAGATGCAAAGGGAGTGTGTCAGTGGCATTTGATCATTTTACATCTCAGGAACGACTGAAGTAGGACCTAGGAGTTGGGCTTAATGCAAGTTAAAGCAACAATTGGTTTTCCCTTTTTAATCTACTTTTTCTTTTAGTAGGTTATCTTTTGACCTCTTTTGTTTTTTACTTTGTTCTACATATTAAAAGTAGTGATCAAGTACATGCTATACATAATATAGTCTATTATGAGGATAGTTTGATCATTAAAGATTAAAGCTAGATTTATATCACTTTCCTTAAACATGTCCCAGATTATGGCCTTGAATATGTTCCCATAATTGCTTCATATTAAAAAAAAAAATCATTGCCCAGTCCTTTTCAGAGGCAGTTCTGGAACTTACTAGAACAACATGACTACCTGCTTTTCAGAAACACTGTATTTCAATTTAGAAAAACAAAAAATGAAAAAGCCTCAGGCGAGGGGGGCAGTGGTTGGAGGGTAGTGGGGAATTAAAGACACAGACAGAAAGAGAGCCTGGGAAATTATGGATTTCCTGGCTTCAGTTAGTCCTAAAACCAGCCTGAACTCTTCAATTCCTTATATAAATCAATAAGTTTTCAGCTAGTTTAAGTTATTTTGCCATCACTTTTCAACCCTGTATGTGCCACAATATTGCAATACTCGTCATGAAGTTAACTTCTCAGATTTTGCTTCTATCCTTTCTTCAGACTGTAGGACTAGAGAAACAGAGAATTCTGCCATCATATTTCCATCACCATAAAGTACATGTGCTTACAGTCCATGACCACTTCTCTATCTTATTCAAATCCTCATTATGCTTGACCTCTTGTCAGTATTTGGCAGATCCAACCACTCCTTGGAGAACACATTTCCATACTGTGTTCTAGTTTAATTGCTTTCCTTTGCCTTCCTTGATGAGAGATAGAAGCAGAAAAAGGTTCACCTTTCGCCCAGGAGGCTGACCTATAGCCTGCATAGTTTCAATAAGGATCAAATGAGTGTTGACTGTTACATTCTTAAAGGGTCTCATGACTGCGTGTAAATCGCACCAATAGTTAATATCGAACTAAATAATAAGCATCAGAGAATTTCATAGTTTTACGAATAGATATTCAAAGAAAACATATATGTTTTCTGCATGCCCCCTCCCCCTTGAGCAGTAAGCACATATAACCGCCAGCTTTGTAAAGCAAAGGTGCAGCTCTTTCTGCCCAGGGGTCATGTCCATGTGCTACTTAAATAAATTTACTAAGTTGCACTGGAAAACATCTCAAGAATTCCTTCTTGACCATTGTACTCAATGATCCTGCAATAGTCCTCACTTTCTCTTCTACTCCTTGACAACCCCTATATGTCGGGATCCTTGTATGTCCTCTTCTCTATCTACATTCTCACTCTATGTGAGTTCATCAAGATCTAAGGCTTTAATTACTATGACAAATGCATGTGTTTGTATCTGACCTTTCCCTTGATCTCCAGATTCGTATGCCCATTTGACTACTTAGCATCTCAACTTGGATATATTGTAAACATCTCAGAATTAACCAAGTACAAAATACACATGGGATACTTACCACATCACAAATCCATTTTCTGCTAGTTTTACCCATCTTGGTATATTACAACATTATTCAGACAACCTCTCATATCATTGAATTTATCTTTGATTCCTCCCTTATGCTCACTCCATACATCTACTACATGTACAAATCCAAAATGTAGTTGGAATCCAAGCACCTCTCTCCATCTCCACTCTTACCCTGGTCCACAACACCATCATCTCTCACTGAGAATTCTCCAAGAGTCCTCTAGCTAGTTTGCCTGTTTTGTTTTGGTTTTCCCACATACAACTTTTCCCACATATTAGTCAAGGTGATCATTTTAAAATGTGGATCACATTACTTCCCTTTTTAGAATCCACCAACACTGACCCATGGAATGACAATAAAATAAGAGCTCCTTACCTCTGCCTAGAAGAAAACATATGAGCTGGCCTCTGCCAACCAACTCCAAAGTAAATCAAACTATTCTCTTCAACTTGAGCCACACTGACCTTCTGTGTCTTCCTCAAAAAGGATTGCTTTCAATGAAAATTTAAGGTCTTTGTTCCAACTGTTCCTTCAACCTGAAAAACCCTTTCCCCAGATTTTAGCCCAACTGCCTCCTTTCATCTCATTAATTCAAGATTCAGCTTAAATATCAATTCTTGAAAAAGGATTTTGCTTACATCTTGATTTACAGCAGTCTTCTAATAAACTTTATTACTGACACTTACTAGTCTCTAAATACTTATTACTCTGAACTTGCATTATTTTTAGTTGTTCACATTATGTCTCCTTCATGCAGAGTAAGTTCCATGAAGACTAGTATGATTTGTTCATTGCTACATCCCCAGTATCTGCAACCTAATTTTTCTATGAGAAGGAGAAAGAAGAGGAAAAATGGCTGAGGAATAAAAAGGAAGAGAAGCATATAAGAGGGAAAGAGGGGAAGTGGAGAAGAAAGTGAAGAAATGTATTTATATAAAACTGAACCTCAACTTAGAATACTTGAATTAGCCAAACTCCAGATGTATTAGTAAATTTGGAACCTGAGACACTTGAAACATACTTCTAAATAACTTATAGAATGCACCAGAATAGGGGTGTAGATGTAAGGGTATTAATCTGCCAATTTACAATGGTTTTCAGACTTTGCTGGGGAAGTGTTATTAACAAATGGTGTTGGAGCAATTGGAGCATAGGCCCCCAAAATGAACCTTTACCTAAACCTTATACCTAATAATAGAGTATTAAGTCCAAAGGATCCCAATTTTAAACATAATATGTAAAATTATCAAACTTTTAGTTAAAAAAAACAAAACAAAACATAGGAGAAAGTCTTAAGTCTCTAGGGCAAGCAAAGAGATTTTAGACTTGATAACAGATATTCAATCCATAAAAGAAAAAAAATCAATAGATTGGACCTCACCAAATTTAAAACCTTTTTCCCTGTTAAAGACCTTACATAAAGAGGATGAGAAAATAAGCTACAGACTGAGAGATAATATATGTAAAGCACATATCCATAAAAAGTTCAGCATCTAGAATATATATAAAGAACTCTCAAAACTCAACAGTATAAAAAAAGCCCAAACAATATAACTGTAAAATAGGCAAAAGATATAAAGAGTCATTTCACCAAAGAGGATATATAGTCAGCAAAAGAGCACATGGGAGAATGTTCAGTATCATTAGCCATTAGTAAAATGCAAATTAAAACCACAGTGAGCTATCAATACATATCTCAATGAGTAACTAATTTTTTTTTTAAAGGTGGTAACACCAAATGCTGGCAGTGATATAGAAAAACTGATCACTCATATATGCTAATCAGAATGTAAAATGGTAGAGCTACTCTGAAAAAGGTTATAGCAGTTTCAGTTCCTTATGAAACTTGTGCTTACCATAACTACCATTCAGTAGTTATACCTTTGGGTATTTATTCTAGAGAAATGGAAACTTATGATCATACAAAAATCTGTACATTAACATTCATAGCTTTAATTGTAGCAGTCAAAATCTGGAAACAATCCAAATGACCTCCAGTAGATGAATGGGTAAATAAATTGTGGTACATTCATATAATTGAATGCTACTCATCAAAAAGAGAATGAACCACTGACACATTCAACAACTTGGATGAACCTCACACATACCATGCTGAGTGAAAAGAGCCAATCTCAGAAGGTCCCAGACGGTATGGTTCCGTTTGTACAACATTACTGAAATAACAAAATGATGGGGCACCTGGTGTTTCAGTCAGTTAAGCGTCTGCCTTCAGCTCAGGTCATGATCCCAGGGTCCTGGAATTGAGCCCCATGTCAGGCGCCCTGCTGGTGGGAAGCCTGCTTCTTCCTCTACCTCTGTCACACCCCTTGCTTGTGCTTGCTCTCTCTCTCTCTCTCTGTCAAATAAATAAATAAAATCTTAAAAAAAAAGAAATAACAATATGATAGAGGTGGAGAAGATATTAGTGGTTGCTGTGGTTAGAAATGCTGGGGAGAGGGGGTGACTGTTGACTGTAAACGGGAAGCATACAGAACTGTATGTGGATTATAGTGGTGGCTACAGGAATCTACACATGGGATAAAATTGCATAAAACTACACACACACACACACACACATAAATGAGTGTGTGTACAACGGGTGATGCCTGAATATGCTCCAGGTATTGTACCAGTGTCAACTTCACGGTTTTAATATCGTACAATTGTTGTGCAAAGTGTTCATCTTGAAGGAAACTGGATGAATGGTATATAGTCCCTCTCTGTATACTTTCTGTAACGTCTGTGAAGCTATAGTTATTTGAAAATAAAAAGTTTAAAAAAATCACCTAAGAATCTTTTTAAAACCCAAGCCCAGGCCTCATCTCAGATCAGTTAAGTCAGAATCTCTAGGTGTGGAATACAGGTTATGTTAAAAAATGTCCTAAGGGATTCCAGTAACAGTCAACATTAAAAACCACTGTTTCAAAGCAGTGGCTTTCATGGTGTGAACCCCAAATCAGAAGCAAAACATTACTTGAAAATTTGTTAGTCATGCAAATTCTCAGGTCCCAGCCTAGACCTACTGGTTCAGAAACTGAGCAAGCTATTTTAACAAAACTTCTAGGTCATTCTGACTTACACTGTCCAATAGGATAGCCACTAGCCACATGTAGCTACCGATCACTTGAAATGTGGCTAGTGACACATGTTGAAATGATAGTATTTTTGATATATTAGGTGAAATAAAAGGTATTAATAAAATGAATTTCACTGTTTATTTAAAATTCTTCCCAGCTCTATTGAGGTATAACTGACATATAACATTGTATAAGTTTAAGGGATACAACAAGATGATTTGATACACATTACTGTAAAATGATTACCATAATAAGTTTAGTTAACATAGCCATCACTTCACAAAATTACTTTTTTTTTTTTTTTTTTTGCTTTGTGTTGAGATCACTTAAGATCTACTCTCTTAACAACTTCCAGGTACACAATACAGTATTGTTAACTATAGTCATTATACTATACATAGATCCCCAGAACATATTCATCTTTTTAAAAAATTTTTTTTTAAAGATTTTATTTATTTATTTGAGAGGGAGAGAATGAGAGACAGAGAGCATGAGAGGGAGGAGGGTCAGAGGGAGAAGCAGACTCCCTGCCGAGCAGGGAGCCCGATGCGGGACTTGATCCTGGGACTCCAGGATCACGACCTGAGCCGAAGGCAGTCGCTTAACCAACTGAGCCACCCAGGCGCCCCCAGAACATATTCATCTTATAACTGGAAGTTTATTACCCTTTGAGCAACATCTTCACTAACCTATTTCTCTTTGATACTTTTAACGTGGCTACTACAAAATTTTAAATTACATATGGCTTACATTATATGTCTATTCAACAGCATTGCTCTAAAACCATATTTTTTAGCTCTGAATATACAATAGAATCACCCAAGGAACTTAAAAAAATACTAGTGCCTATACCCTACTATGTAGATTAGATCAAATTGCTTATAATGGAGCCTTGGTGTTGATAATTTTAAAAAAGCTTCCTAGGTGATTTTAATGTGTTGCCAGGTATGAAAATCATTGATCTAAATTTGGCTTCTGATTTTTTTTTTTTTTCAGCTTGGATTCCTTCAACAATTAGATTTGGGAAACTAACTCCACCCCCCCCCCAAGAAAATAAACATTTACACACTATTTGCATATATCTTCAAGGTATTTCTAGTTATCATATAAAGTATTGCTCTACAGCTTTTATATAACTTACTTTTAAGAAACTTGTGTTTTAGAGAATAATACTTTTTCATGTCCTTTGTTATCACATTTCATTTCTAAGTAGGTAAACTGGAGCTAGGGTGGGCTCTCCACTAGATCTTGCTGAACTCTCAGAGATGATTTTTTTATATACTAAGCATGTATAAAGAGAGCTTATTTTTGCTTAATTCTGCCTTATTTCCCTAATAATTATTTGCTATATTTTAATAGTTATAGCTCTCTTTAAAAATGAATATATATCCTCTGATATGTTGTTCTCTCTCTTGAATTTTATATATTAGCTACTCTAATGCTCTTCAAAGATTTGAATTGTTATTACCAGTGGCGTTGCCAAAAATCTTGCCTCCAAGTAATCTAAACTGCAAGAAATGTCCTCATAAAACATTTCTCTAGAAATAGCTTTATATAACTAATTATAAAACACATGGTCAAACTAACTGAAAACCATTCATTTATTTAACAATTAAGTACCTGACATATGTGTATAGGCACTGTTCTAGGCACCAGGGAAATAGAATTTAAAAATCCCCTGTCCTTATGAATCCTCATTCTAGTTTGGAGAGGACAATGTACAAGGTAAGTAAAGCTATGATATATCGAGACATGATAAAATCTGGGGAAAGGAACAAAGGGGATAGAGAAGCCCAAGGGAAACCTTTGTGAGAAGAGATAATTGAGTAAAACTGTAGGAGGTGAAGGAATGATTTATGTAAATGTCTAGAGGAATTACATACATCCCAGGCAGAAGACATAGGGAATTTGAATGTCCGGATGTTGACGCTTGCCTGGCCTATTAGAAAAGCAAGAAGTCAGTGTCATGGAAAAAGTGAGAAGGGGGGAAAGGGCAAGACAGGGGAATCAGATGGGTCCTAGTTTGGTGGGACTGTTTAGGCCATTAATGAACTTGATTTTTACCACTAAGTGATGTGGGAGCCACTGGAGAGTTTCCAGTGGAAGAGTGGTGTGTTCTGATACATGTTTTTAAAAGGATCCCTCAGGGCACCTGGGTGGTTCAGTGGTTAAGGCTCCCACTCTAAGATTTCAGCTGAGGTCATAATCTCAGGGTCATGGGATCGAGCCCAACGGGCATATTACATGTGGAGTCTGCTTCAGATTCTCTCTCTCTCCCTCTTTCCCTCCCCCACTCATGCTCTCTCTCTAAATAAATAAATAAAATAAAATCTTTAAAATCAATCAATCAATCAATCAATCAATCCACAAACAGTTTTGGGATGGTGGGTCAATTACTTGCCCACCAAAAACAGCCCTGGTCCCAACTCCTTGGTCTCTCCCTGCCCTCCTAGAATCTGCGTGAAAGGAGTGAAGTCCTGAAAAGAGTGGCAGGGTTTGGGGGACTATGCTAACTCTACCCCCCAAAACATACACAGGAGCCTTTGATCTCATTAAAGAGAGGTGAACCAGCAATAAGAAATAAAAAACAAACAAATAAATAAAAGAAAAGAATTCTCCTGGCAGGTGTTGCCTCAGTGAATGGACTGAGGGTATGAGCAATGCCAGAAGCACAGAGCCCAGTTAACAGAATAATACAAAATTATAGGGGACAGGTGTATTTTAAACTTAAATGCTGTATTTTATACCTAAATGTCCAAGTTACTTTAATCACTTCATTTACAATCATTTTCAGCCTGTGCTCTGTCCCAGGTTGGATAATGCAGGAAGGGGAAGGACAGGAAGCAGCAGGAATGCATATCTCCTGGATCTTTTTCTCTTTCTCTTGGAAAAAGCTGATGGACAGGACTTTAAAAGCTTTTCTATCTTTGCCATGATTCATGACACTGCTTACTACTTCCTATCCAGTGAAATGGGAAGACGAATTTGGGCAGATGAAACATTTGTGGGCTTGTCTAAAGTAATTTCCTTAAAAACTTAGCAGGATCTTCTACACATATAGTCATACACTGGATTTATG
The DNA here is from genome assembly GCF_011800145.1 of Mirounga leonina. NCBI lineage: Eukaryota > Metazoa > Chordata > Mammalia > Carnivora > Phocidae > Mirounga > Mirounga leonina. Next base: position 50,817,505 of record NW_023270807.1, on the reverse strand, counting down.
ACCAAAGCTTTATTGCAGTGCAAGGCAGAAGAATGGATCTTCCCAAAATGTTGCTGGGTTCATTGGATAGTCTACAGGAAAAAAAAAAAAAAAATTCATCTTGATCCCTACCTCCCACCATAAATAAAATCAATTCTAGGTGGGTTGAAGATCCAAATGTAAAAGGTAAAACAATACTTATTTTAGAGGAAAACAGAAAGAAATATCTTTGTGACCTTGGATTAGGCAAAGATTCTTGAACAAAATGTTAAAATTACTAATCACAGAAGAAAATAATGATTAATTGGGCCATATTAAAATGAAGAATTTGGGGGGTTGCCTACTTGGCTCAGTTGGTAGGGTATGTGACTCTTGATTTCGGGGTTGTGAGTTCAAGCCCCACACTGGGTATAGAGCTAACTTAAAAAAAAAAGTACTCATCCTTTCTGATGGCTGAGTAATATTCTATTGTATATATGAACCACATCTTTTTTATCCATTCATCTGTTGAAGGACATCTCGGCTCCTTCCACAGTTTGACTATTTTTTTTTTTAATATTTTATTTATTTATTTGAGAGAGAGAGAGAATGAGAGAGAGCACATGAGAGGGGGGAGGGGCAGAGGGAGAAGCAGACTCCCCGCTGAGCAGGGAGCCCGATGCGGGACTCGATCCCGGGACTCCAGGATCATGACCTGAGCCGAAGGCAGTCGCTTAACCAACTGAGCCACCCAGGCGCCCAAAGATTTTATTTATTTATTTGAGAGAGAGAATGAGAGAGAGAAAGCATGAGAGGGGGAGGGTCAGAGGGAGAAGCAGTCTCCCTGCCGAGCAGAGAGCCCGATGCAGGACTCGATCCTGAAACTCCAGGATCATGACCTGAGCCGAAGGCAGTCGCTTAACCAACTGAGCCACCCAGGCGCACAGTTTGACTATTGTCGACATTGCTGCTATGAACACTGGGGTGCAGGTGCCCTTTCTTTTCACTACATCTGTACCTTTGGGATAAATAGCTAATAGTGCAATTGTTCATATATACAATGGAATATTACTCACCCATCAGAAAGGATGAATACCTACCATTTACATTGACATGGATGGAACTGGGGGGGATTATGCTAAGTGAAATAAGTCAAGCAGAGAAAGACAATTATCATATGGTTTCACTCATATGTGGAACATAAAGAATAGCATGGAGGACCACAGGGAAAGGGAGGGAAAATTGAATGGGAAGAAATCAGGGAGGGAGACAAACCATGAGAGACTCTGGACTCCAGGAAACAAACTGAGGGTTACAGAAGGGAGAGGGATGGGAGGATGGGGTAACCGGGTGATGGGTACTGAGGAGGGCACATATTGTGATGAGCACTGGGTGTTATACACAACTAATGAATCACTGAACACTACATCAAAACCTAATGATGTACTATATGTTGGCTAACTGAACATAATAAAAATAAAAAGTAAAATGAAGAACTTTTTTTTATTCTTATGTTAATCCCCATACATTATATCATTAATTTTAGATGTAGTGTTCCATGATTCATTGTTTGTGCATAACACCCAGTGCTCCATGCAGAATGTGCCCTCCTCAATACCCACCACCACGCTAACCCATCCTCCCACACCCCTCCCCTCTAGAACCCTCAGTTTGTTTTTCAGAGTCCATCGTCTCTCATGGTTCGTCTACCCCTCCGATTTCCCCCAATGAAGAACTTTTTATCAAAAGATGTGATGAACAGAATGGAAGGCAATCCACAAAGTGTGGTAAGACATATATATCTGACAAAGGATGCCTATCTATATATATGAAAAAATCCTACAATTTCCAACAGAAAGACAACTCAGAATAAAAGGACAGTTTTTAACAGACCCTTCACGAATTATGATATTCTGATGGCCAGTAAACATATAAAGGTGTACTCAACTTCATTAGTCATCAGATAAATGAATATTAAAACCACAGTATGATATCACCACACAGAATGGCTAAAATAAAAATATGGAAAATATTAAGTGTTGGTTAGTATATGGAGCAACTGAACCCTCATACCTAGGTGATCTGATAGATGTATTGAGGAAAGAGAAATTACCCTAGGCATTTTAAGTTGAAGAGATTTAATTTGGAAATTAGGCACCCACAACAATTTGTGAAAGTTCTTGTATTAGTTTTAGATAATTGCATAATAAGTTAGCCCAAAGGTCATCCGCTTACCACAACCAATATTTATTACCCCAGGTCCTAGGGGTCAGGAATCCAGTGCCACGTATTTGAATCCTCTGGCTCGGGGTCTCTAACTGGCTGCAGTCAAAATGTCAATTCAGGGAGGATGTGCTTCCTAACTCACACACAAGCCTGTTTTTAGGCATCATGAGATCTAGTTTCAAGATCATTTAAATCAAATTTCTTCAGCTTAAAATGTCTAGGGTAGTTTCTGTTTCCTCAGAAAACTATAATTTATACACTCCCTGCTCTTGACATATTATCTCTGTTGCATGAAATTTCCTTTCCCCTATCATCTTTGTTTATCTGACCAGGTCTTCTGTGTAACCCCAAATCAATCTAAAATGCCAGTCCCTTCTAGAATGCTCTGCCAGTCGATTTACTGCTCTGCATACATCTAACAGATCACCTCTGTCATTTAAAAGGCACTGTCTGTTAATTGTGTATATTTCTGTCATGTACCATTAGGGAGACCATTTCCTATTCATTTTTGCATACCAGTACCTAGCCAAAGGCTAAATAATAGAATGTGCTTTGTAAAGTGTGATGAATGAAGGGAAGGAACAAATAAAAGAGAGAAGCAACAAAGGAGGGAATAAGAAAGGACAAAAGGGGGAGATGGCAAAAGGAAGAGGTAACCCTAAAACCAGGCTTTAGTCTACTAAGTATAGTCATTACAGTATAATGTTTCATAATCTGAGGGATAGGACATTCTATGGTATCTCATGATGTGGCAAAGGCATTGCAAGCTAAATGTAGAAGAAAATGATAGTAGAAGGGGTCAGAGCTAGAATAAGGTACACCTAGGCTTGCTAAAGAAAATACCTAAATCTGTAGGTGATGAAGGGGTCTAGAAGGGCAGGTGGTATTTATTGGACAATGAATAAATATTTGATGGGAAAAATGGTACTCCATATAAATAGTTGAGATCAGACAGATTCAGAAAACTATAGCAGGTGGCAGGCAAAAAAAAAAAAAAAAAGGCACTGAAGTGTGGTGAGTAGAAAGGCAGGTAGCAGATAGTTCACATCATGATCATTAAGAAGAAAAGCCTAAGAGGCCTAAGGCATAGGGCTAGGTTCTAGAACAGGAATCATATTGGAAGGATGGATAGTGGAAGTTTACTCAAGGGATTTACACTTAATGGGCCAAAACAGGGATTTGAATACCAGATTTAGAAAACCAGATATAGGCCTTGACTCAATAATGAAACACTGGTTCTCTGAGTATATAACTCATTCTCCTTGAATTCTGCCTCCCTAAGGCTAGGCTTAGTTTGGATAGAGACCAAGGTGAAAGCCTAGTGGCTTCTACTAGGTATAGAGAAATATACAAAGTCTGTGAGCCAAGTAGATCTTAGAAATGATACATTATATGTGTATCTGAATAGGTGAATATTTCTGGATCTGTGTTCAGTATTCCAATCAGTTATCTTTAAGTAAGTAAATGTGATAGGATAAGCATTTACTTTTAACAATGGGATACATTCCTTATAAAAATAAGCTTTGGAAACATTTTAATTTTGAATAACAGATATTACTAGAGAATATATTTCATGCTAAACTATAAAATATGAGAAAATCAAAATTATATATTGTCACAACTGTACAAAAATATATACCATCATATTCAAATTTCATATATAACTTTAAAGATCTTTATATACATATCTCTAACAGTAAAATTTATATAAAATTTATACTTTCATTATCTGGTCAAAAATGGATCTATTTTTTTAAGCCTTAAACTTTATTAAAGACATTTAAATGGGTGGGGCGCCTGGGTGGTTCAGTCGGTTAAGCATCCAACTCTTGATTTCTGCTCAGGTCATGATCTCAGGGTTGTGAGATCCAGCCCTGCATTGGGCTCTGCACTGGGTGTAGAGCCTGCTTAAGATTCTCTCTCTTCCTCTCCCTCTACCCCTCCCCAATCATAAATAAAATAAAATAAAATAACAAAATAAAATAATACAATACAATACAATACAATAAAATGAAATAAAATAAAATACATTTAAATGGGTGAATATAGAGTAGATTTTTTGAAATATTCATTGTATTTTGAGGTATTTGAATACATAGAACTCTAACATCAATCCTAAGCTTGTAACTGCATTTTTTTTTCCTTTTTCATTCAGTATCTTTACTATCCTGTTGTACAGCCTTGGGAACAAGTATAGCCAACTGAGTCATAGCTGTTATTCTGTAAAATGGATACAACTACTTTTTATCTAAAATGTGATAATCTACTTGACAGTTTCCTAAAAGTACCTGGGGACGTGCATGTTATTACAGTATGTCTTTATTCAAATTTAGAAGGTAATTATTTCCTCAAAAGTTTAATTCAAAAATATATGTAAATATAAATTGTTAAAATAAAGACAGAGATGTGATAGTATAGAAACATTAAATCCAAATTGAGATCTGAAAGTACTCTCATAAGGAGTCCTGTCCTCTTTATTGGAATGCAGGCTAATTTATTCTGTTCCTGTACTTGTGAGGTAGATAAAGGAGGTTTTGTCTTTTATGGTTCTCATCTATCCTTAAATGAGGCAACCTTCTCCCATGTTTTTCACATCTTTAGTTTTACAGACTTTGCCACCGGAGCTTGCCTGTTAAAAGACTGACAAGAGACTGACTATCAGATATTAAAATACTTAATTAAACTGAGATTGACCTCAGGCATTTCATCAGTCTAAAATCAACTGGAGAATGTGCCAGGTTAACTCTACAGCTTTAGCTAAGCAATGCATCTGTAAAACCAAACAATGATAATAATAACCCCATAGAATCTGAGATGGAGTGTAAATTTTCATGAAAATTTTCTATCTGATCTGAGTGCAGAGAGGGGAAAATGAAACAACCTTGGATAAGTCAGATGATAAAATCATACTGTACATTGAATCATCTTGTAGTTTATGGTCAATAATGTGATTATGAAGACATCATAACTGTTGACATGGCTGAAACCAACACTGAGAAAAACTGGCTAGTTTCCTATTTCTCTAAACATACGATCTCCTTGATTCTAAAAGGAAATATGAGTCACAAAGGAATCCTGCTGATGATATTTGGTCTCTTGAGTATTGGGCTAAGCTTTATTCACCTTCGTATGTTCCTTTGTGCCTTTCTAAATTTTTAATAAATACTTGAAAATCCTATTTTAAGTAAGCTGGAGGCCCAACGTGGGCTGAACTCACAACAAGTTTGAGAACCATCAGTGGTAGAGCTCTTTTAGTTCATACTTACATAATTAGAACAAACACCATATCTGGGTTGCTGGGTTCAGAGGACTTCTGAATGTTAGGCATATGTCTTCACCTAGCAAATATTAAGCCTAGAATTCCCTTTCCCTCACAATGAGTACTCCTTGGAGATAACTCCAGCTTGTTTACTTTTTAGTTAGAATCATCCTAATATTTCAGTGCTTCTAATATTGTTGAAACTCAAATGGGATTGCGTTGGGGACTTATGATACCTCTCCTCCCAGGAGGATCATTGTCTCATATAAATTTGCCCACTTTCTCCACAGAACAACATTATATATCAAGTCAAGGGGTTAGTATAAGGCACCACCTTCGGCAGTGTGCAGAATTTCATCCTTGGTCAGTGCAGAGAGTACCCAGTTTTATAATGTTATAGGCTGGGTATACTATTTATGTATTTTTCTCTCAACATAAAAACTCTATTTCTGAATTACTTTGATATATAGAAACTCCTACTGTTTGACCTTTTCTTAGACCTCCTAGAGAGTAGCCAGGCAAATTTCGATAGAATTTCATTTTTAGTATTAACCATGGCAGAAGGCTATGGTAAGAAACAGTTTCTGAAATTCTCCTCAAGCTAGAGAGTTCTAAGAACTTCACAGGATCCTTAAAACTCAGAACCATCAAGTCTGAGAGAATACTCAATCCCAACCTGGTCCTATGTCCTAGGTAAAAGACTTTTGGGAGTTAAGTGGGTGGAGAATAAGAGAATATCTGAGGTCTATCTAGAAACTCAGAGTTCCTCAGATGTTAAGTTTTAAAAAACTGGAGTGAGCTTTCTGCAATATAATTCACCTTCTAAGGTACTTTTGGAGCCTTCAGTTAACTTGGTCTCTAGAGACTGAAAGAGGTCATAGAACATCTCACAAATTTTTACGAAGGCCTTCATTTTGGCTGACACAGGTACAAAGAGAGTAAGAAACTTAAAAGTGCCAATGGGGCAAATATATATTAATTACACGTATAAAAAGTTATATAGATGTAAGTACATATAATTATATATTTAATTTCATAATTACCTTGTCTTTATTCAGTGTAGACTTGATTGTCCAGAACACCCAGAGATCCTGGTGCCCCCTGGTGGTCACTGAATCATCACAGATCTCCTCGACTCCTAAAATCCAAGGGTTTAAGAGCTAAAACACTGCAAGATGAGAAACTATGAGAGCATGTAGCAGGACTTTACATAACTTAAGCTAGTTCTTCCTATCAGTGCTGGTGACTTATGGCAAAATTAAATTTAGCTAATGGAAAGGAAGAACCTTTGCAGGCAAAATCAAATTAAAAAAATAAATTCTTTTTAAGAGTATTGTACATGCATTAAGTGATTGTGAGTACGATGTGCCACTTTCTCTGCTATATTTAGCAGTTCTTTTAATATTAGTCAAAAAATAAAAGTTATTTGACTCAACACTTTTGAATATTATAAATGAGTAGAATATTTGCAAGTGACACCTTAGCAACATTCAACTGGACTCTTACAATATTGATACAATTTTTTTTTTATCTGTTAAGAGGTCTTAAATTAACTCAGTAATTGCAGTTGGAGAATTATATTTGTTGTTTTCATAACAGTATCAATTTATCTGACCTTACAAAAATGAATAAACTTTTATAAAGGCACAAAATATAGTCTTGACTTACAATTTGATTCTTGACCTCTGATTTCCTATACAGATTTGGCTAAATCTGAAGCTTAGAAAAACAGGTGAAATTATGACTGTGTGTTTTATGAGCCTAGTTTATGTACATTTTTTACATTGGACTGCAAATAAATATTTTATATACACTACATAAATCATGCTAATGTAAATATGTAAATGATTTTCCTGCACAGTGGAAAGATTGTTTACATTTTGACTGAAATCACAAATAGAGAACCCAATTTTCTGTAATATCTATTAACTCTATCTGAGACATAATGTTTCTTTTCTGTTTATAATCAGTTTCTTCTGCACAGTACCTTTTCTAATTCAGTTTAAATTACCCCTTTTTCTGTGATGAACTTGCATTTTCACATTTACCAGCTGTGAATGCATTTAGACAGTAAGTGCAAAAGTAGTAGTTTCAAAAACAGCCCTTTGATTTCATTGTTGCTGTTAACTATTTAGTTTGGCAGCCTTGGATTTGTAACATCCTGAAGTCTCAGATTGTACTTTCTCCTCTAAAGGCCTGTTTACTGTACACACGTGCACACACACACAAACACACACATGAAAACGGCTTTTTATTTGAAAATTCATGGAACTTATTCCCTGAGGTCATTATAGTTTACTTCTAAGTTACTATTTCTTCCTTAAAGTCATAGAATATCTTCCAGAGATAAACAGTGAGGTGAATATTAGTCTTGAAGCATGTTAAAAGGAGATAACAGCTGTACCCTCATTTGGACTGTGTGTCTTGAATTTGTACATTTGTTTTCATATATGTATAGTTATGTGTGATTATTAGTAATGAGATAAAAATAACATGGTGCAAAAAAATTAGGTATATCTTCTTTGCATCTGAAAATAGGTATTTTTCATCTTTCTACTATACACGTATGATAGATGTTTCAAAAGAGGGGATATAAATGGAAATGTTAAAGTTTACCTCTATTTTTTTCCATTTTTTAAAAATTAGCTAAATATATGTAGGCTACTCTATCAACTGCATTGTACAATGAATACATAAAAATTAAAAAAATAGTTTTCGGAATTTCTTCTTTGGCTCACATGTGTTGATTGTATACACCATTTTGTATAGCTCAGGAAAATGATTTTTTTTAAACTCATTTTACATATACACACACCACATTTACTTTTCTAGAATTTGCTATACAGATAATAGCAAAAATCATAGATATGAAGCTAAAATAAGCTATTTTTAAAGTGATAGAATGAAATTCACTATTGAATGTTATTTTAAAATATGAAAAGTTCTGTGAACTGATTATTTTTTATTTCAAGGGCTTCATGAAAATAGGTTTATGTGCTTTGCTGTTAGCCAAATGCCTTCTATTAACAATATATATACACGAAAATACATGCTGTGTAATACTGCACGATAAACGTTCTTTTGTTGACTAAGTCATTCACTTTGATTTAAATGTTATGACTTCTTTACCAATATACCTAGATACAAAAGAAATAAGGTTGGTAAACCTAAAAATGAGTATCATTATGCAATTCTGCAGGGAAAACTGTCAGCAGCCTGGCACATGTGCATTTAATGTGAAGCCTCTTGTCTCTAAAAATAAAAGCAAGGCTGTACATGCCCCTATGTCTGACAGAAGGGACACAATAAGGGGACTCCCTATACCACCTACACTCATCAGAGTGAAGGATGTTACTTCTTTGGTTTCCTGGTTTAATGGAAAGTTATTTGTATTCACATCACTGAGTATTAGTCATTCAATAGATGAAAGGAATATTTTAAACTTTAAAGGCTACCTTGGTGTCATTGTAAGTAGTGGGGATGAGACCCTGGAGAAAGTGCTGAAATCCTGTAGAATTATTTTAACTATTAGAAGTGGTTTAATATTTGTGAGTTTGTGGTTCTGAGATTAATAGTTTTATAGCATATGTGTGGAGATTTATGTTTTTAATTATGTTTTACCTCACAATTTTTACTCTAAAGCATCTGTTTGTGTAAATACCACTTGATTTTCTCTGTAACACATGCACTCTACATTTTTTTGTCTCTTTTCAAGGTTAATCTATTAAGCAGTTTACATTTTCTATGCATCCTTTAAAGGGCACTTAAGATGCTTTTAGATATAATTTCTAAAATATTTAATTGGCATAATGGCTAGGAACAAGTAACATTTAAGAAATAAACTACAGAAGCAAAGAGAGGTTAGAGAAGGAAATTTCATTTCTTTCTTCTTTGTAATTGCATTAAGCAAGTTAAAACTACAAGAGACAATTTACCATAAAATAAAATGTAAAAATCTGGGGATCTGTCATCTCTGAGAAGTCTTTGCTATAAATACCAGAAACAACTCAATTTACTTTATATTTCTATATAGAAAGGATAGGAAAAGTTTGGAATTTTAGGCGAGATCAAACTTTGTGCCTCTTATAAATAAAGGCAAATCATGAATGACAGATTTTTTTTTTTTTAAGAGAGAATTATAGGACAAGAAGAACACGGAGCTCATCTTAAACATGTGATCAAGTTACTCTGCGGTGACCTTTGAAATTGGTGATTTGGCAATTAAGGTTTTAAAGTTCTTCCTCTTATTACATTACCCACCTCTTGAATTGCAAAGTGTCCGAAACTGCCTAATGGTAAACGGCTTTCTCTACGCAGGCGTCCTTGCTATTTTAGTTGGATGAATTCAACTGGAGATGTTGGTTACACTTTTTATTCTCAGTTTCCCTTGAAAGATTGAATAATAATAATTATATAATTGAGTAAGTATTGGAATGTATCAATTTGTGAAAGAGGTCTTGCTTTATTAATTTAATGCGTGGTAACATTCTTTAAAATTAAGTGTAATTTATGCAGCGAAATGGGAAACGTTCAAATTGGGGCGATCCAAGGAAAACCTCAAAAAATATTAAAACATGTAAGAAAAGTGATACGGAACCTTCTAAATGTTCTCTCTTCGCGTCCTACTTCACCCAACAAACTATTGTGAGATGATAGGGCGGGGGTGAGGAGGGCACCTAAAACAAAAGACTTCCTTTTTCCACTCCCTTTTCTCTGTTTCTTTTGCCAGAGCTTGTTGCAAACTCTTGGAAACACTGTTTGAACATAATACATTTGGATACTTTTATTCTTCCAAAGACTGTGCTGGGTGGTGCCTAGAGCTGACTGATGTTGAGTAACAGAAAAAAAGAAAAGTAGAAACCTTTCAAGAAATGAAAAGAACAGTTACCCGACCCGCGGAGGTTTTGAGTAACAAAAAAGTAAAAGGCACTTTACTTAAAGACACAGCTTATTTCACTTCCCTGGCTCCGTGCTTGATAGCTGAGAGATGGCTTGCATTGCCTCTGGTTTCTAAAAGGCCACGAGGAGTACCGCTATATATATAACACTCTATGTTGGGAGCGTTATTCTCGGATTGATTCTGCTCCACGAAAGCTGCGGTTGCTAAAAGCCGAGTGCCCACAGCAGCACGCACCTCGGCTGCCATCCGTGTCCTCCCTTTCCGAGCATCTAGCGAAAGCTGGGAGCTCAGACCCTGGAGGGAATCCTGGACCCGCAACCTGACTCCGCTCGCAGCCTATTGGCTCGCTCCCCGAAGCCCGCCCCCGAGGCCGGGGCGGCCTTTTCACCGGGACCCGCCCCTCGGCCCTGGGAATCGCCGCCCGGCAGGCCGGCTGCGCCTGCCAGTCAGCCCGAGTGGCGGAGGCTCTCTGCTCGGAGCCCCGCCCCCTCCCCCTAATTGATATTATTGGAGTGTGGAGCAAGCGGCCGGTCTGCAGTCGGAGACTTGCAGGCAGCAAACACGGTGCGAACGAACAGGAGGGGGAAAAAATAAAAAAGCTAAACGTGGAGCAGCCGGCCGGAGGTCGAGCAGGGGAATCGATGCGAAAAGCGCAATAAAAAATAACCCACTTCGGAGCAAACATCTTTTAAAAAGCTACGACTCAACTGAAACCTAAAATAAAACCTGCTCATGCACCATGGTTTTTCAAACTCGGCACCCTTCATGGATTATTTTATGCTACATCTGGCTGCTCCGCTTTGCACATACCGGGGAGGCGCAGGCTGCAAAGGAAGGTAAGGTGATGGGAACGCAAAGTTTGTTCTGACTTATTTATTTAGCGGTCTACCTGCATGAGCCGGCTAGTCCGCGGGGCCGCCGGCCGCGCCTCCGGCGCGGGGCGACCCTCCCCCGCCGGCTCCCCGCCCCCTCACCGGCCCCGCTGCTCCCGGCAGGCGGGCGGCAAGCTGGGCTACTCCGACCCGCCTTCAGCCCGGTGCCCGGGGCCGTCCGCCCGACGGGAGCGGGATTTCTGGCGCGGGCAGTCCGGAGGGCGTGAGCAGCAACGGAGAGCGGCGGGGCGAAGTGGGGTGGTGTGTGTGTGTGGCGGGGGTGGGGGGAGAGCGATGACCAGCGAGCTCGTTCTCTAGGATCGTAGGCGGGCCGATCTCTTCTTCTAGCCCTCTCCTCTTCCTCCTCTCGGCGTTCGCCTCTGGTGGGGTAAGCTGCGGCCGGAGTTAGTCGGAGACTGGGGAGTGCAGCTCTAGTGTCTTGGCCAGCCCGTCGGCGAGCGGCTGGTGTCCCGAGCCTTCCCACAGGGCCCTTGACTTGCGTGAGCTCCGAACGCTCGGGTTACTAATGAAGTGCTCACTGCGTCTGTGGAGGAGGCGCGGGCCTGCGGTTGGCGCTCAGCCGCGGGCGCGGAACAATAACGCCGCGGAGGTGAAGCGAGGGAGCGGTGCGCGCCCCGCGGCGGGGACGTCTGCGTTCAGCGCGCGCCGCGCGTGGGTCTCGGCGGCCGCGCCGACAGCCCGAGTCCATCCGGCTCGGCCCGCCGGGGAGGCAGGGGGCGGGCTGGGGCTGTGGAACTGATAACGAGGTGCCGCTTGGGCGACTGCAAGTCCCCAAACATCTGCCCGGCAGTTGAGTCCGAGTGGTCAGACCTTGCGAAGGATCTGGATCCTGAAGGCTAATTCTGGGTGAAGAGAGGAGGTTTCATTTGGGCGGCCAGATACGCCTGTATATGGTTGTTGTTGTTGTTATTATTATTATTATTATTATTATTATTATTATTATTACTATTTCTTCTCCTTTGAACCACTGACAAGGTAAAGTACCTTTCGGTGCCTGTAGTTGGAGCTGGGGAAAAATAAATCTCAATGGAAATGTCTTGCTTCTTGAGCAATGTTACAATCTCCAACCCCCCCACCCCCGTCCTCCAGACTGTAAATCTAACGTTGATTTCCCGTTATTTAAAAGCAAGATACTAATAATTAATTATTCCTGAAGTATGGAGAATGGAGGAATCTGTTATCGGATTTAGGTCATGATGGTGATGCGGGGCGGGGGGGAGGGGTTGTGTTCGATACTGGTTATCTCTTTACGTGGCCCTGAAAACTTAGTGATTTAGTGCTGCTTTTTTCCATTCTCTTCGTGCACCCCTCGTCTTTCGCTCAAACCACACCGCCCAACCCAACGCCACGTCCTACTTCTTGAGCCAGCCTGACCTTCTGACCCCAGTTTCCACATCTGCAACCAGTGTTGACGCTGAACCCATTCAGAGAAATTTTCAGAGAAAACCATGATTCCGAGCTGTCGGTTACGCGTTAGCCCCCAACCGACGTCTGCCAAAAACACACACCCATACACACCAGAATGCACGTTTCTACTCGCATGACACTAGCGATTAGGAACATTCAATTCTGGAACCTTGTACCGATTGCTCCGGAATAGCGGGAGCTGAGGAAAAGTTTGCACCGCTGCGGCGAAGCCGGGCGCGCAAGCTCACGCAGACCCGGCAGGAGTTTGAGCTATAAATAACTGCATCACTAGGGGGAGAGGTTCCTGCAGCCAGAATGTCTCGCTCGCTTGCTTTTCTCTTCTGGGTGCAAGATACGTGAAGTGGATTCTGATTCTAGGAGGCTGAATTCTTTAAATGCAGAAGTGAGATGTTTAAAAGGTGGGCGGGAGGGCGAATGCGCCCCGCTTCTCAGTGGCGACGCTCCCAGCGCGCAGCGTCGATCAAGAGCTGCGGTTCTGGGAGCGAGCAAGCCCGAGGGGCGCCGCGGCACCCAGGGGCGAGCGCTGGGAAGCGCCTCGAGCAGGTGCCAGGCCTCCCAGGTTGGCCGAGGGTGGATGGAGGAAGCTGAGGGACCTCCTTCCTCCACTTTCCTCATACGTGTTCTCTCGGGAGGTCCGTTCCCGCTACTGGGAGGGAATGGATAAGTCAGAATCTGACGCTTGGAGGCGAAGTGCAGCTGCTGTTTTTCCTTTTCGTAAATGCCGCCGCCGCCTCGCCCTCAAAGGAGACGCTGCCCGAAAGCCTCTTTCCTCCTCCCGGCTCCTTCTGGAGCAAGGGCGCCACTGGCTCCCTGGAGGGTCCAGGTCTGGCGGAGGCGTAATGGATGCTCGGCGCGGCGGGCGCGCCCGTCTGGCAGCCCCTGCCCCGCCCCGCGGAGGGCCCCGCCCCGGCCCCCGCCGCCGCCGCTACCCGCGCGGCCCGTGGCTGGCTTGGCCCGGGCGCGCCCTGCATCGTGCCCTTGCCTTTACCCCCGCGCAGCAGGGAACGGAGTCCCGGAGCCCGGACCTGTGCGCCCCAGGTCCTGGTCGGCCCCGGGGTACGCCTCCGTGGGCGTGAAGGGAGGATGGCGCTCCGCGCTCTGAGCGGGCAGGCAAAAGCGCGCACTGGCGGGTTTACCCAGAGAGCGGACGACGAGGAGACGCGCTGGTCACTTCAGAGCTGCTTCTGATTAAACGCTCAGGGCTGGTTTCTGTTTTATTTGTTAGTTTCTCTCTTAACTTGTTTGCCATCGTCACCCCTCCGCGGTCCCTTGGTTCCCACCCCAGACCGTGCTGAGGGGTAACGGAATGGCAGTAAACGATCATCGCATTGCTTGTTTCACTCTGCAAAATGACTCGAAGGTCACCTGGGTTTAAAATCCACTTGTGTCCTGTCAGTGCAGAAGACAAAAATAATAGTAATAATAAATCATCTCAAAAGGAACCTGGAACCCATGTTGTTTCGTTGTGCTAACTCTCTATTGTTGAGGACAAAAACAAAATAAACTTTAAACGTTATATAAATTCACTAGTCCAACGATTTATTGATGTTCCCAGTGCGAAATACAACTTGGTATTTTGAAAGTGTGCATTCCACCACCCCCACCCCCCCGCTCCCCGCGAAAGAGAGTCAAGTATTTGTGACCGAGGTTTGTGCTTTCATGGTCTTCCCAAGAGTCTTAAGTGTAAAACATTTTTGCAAATAAAGTGTTTCTTTATCTATGTGTTTTCAGTTGCAGGCAATAACCTTGACTAGAGCAAAGGAGTTGAACACATAATCAATGTGTTCCTTTGTTTTCTTAACGTAACATATTTTCATTACCTTTTAAATATAGTTTTTTCCTCTAGTGATTATTTAAAAGTTCATATAAGCGTATATTTTATTTAAGTCTAAATTTTAACATTTTTCTGAGGTTGATGTTATGCATATTTACAAGCTTGGAAATATATTCAGTATTATTTCTGGACAAGTTGATACATTTGTTAAAAATGCTGTAGAGTCAGAAATATTTTTAAAGAATAAAAACTCATAACTGAATCAGTACAAGCAGAGTGAATGCTTTAGGAGAGTAATTGTCTTAAAAAGCAATAAAATATATTGAATTGGAGGTATGATATGTGTCAATGTGTAATATTTGAATACATTATCTTATATTAATACTGCCAAGAGCATTTGTTTCATTTATATACATGTAAATGAATTGTTTATGCTTTTTGATAATATAAAAGTGGAATACAACTGTTTTTAAAAGTCAAGTCAGGAACAAAGTCAAGTCAGAGTTTAAATATATCATTTTGAAAATTAGCTGATGCTTTGAAATATTTGGAAATTTAAAAAACATAGATATATTGAAAACAGATGTTTGACTAACCCAGAAATATGTCTTGGAAATAATGGGCAATTTATTTTTCTCATGATGACATTGCTTGATATAGTTTTCTATTGTATTCATTTTGGCTTAAGTGAAGATACCCTGTGGAAAAGTTTTTAAAAAATAAACTCCAATTCTCAAAAGGCACTAGGAAATACTTTTGGCACAGTATTACAAATTAATGACTAGCTGAAGATAAATATGGAATTACATTTTATTATGTTCATGTTGTTATATCTGACAAAATTTGGAGTGCTCAATGGCTTATAAAGTTTTTAAAATATATAATTACTATAGAATCAATATATCACATGCAATTTTTACCCTGTCATATTTTTAAGTTTTTAAACTTGTTTTAATATTTTAATTAAAAAATACCAAATATAGTATAGTATTTTAATATCTTTTCTCCTTAAGAAAGGGGAATATACGTGTATCAGGTGGGTATTCATTTCATCATTCATTTACATAAATAACTGTTAATATATCTTAGATCATAAAGTGATACTTATATAGAAATTAGATTCACATTAATAACTTTTGCAAATGTGTTTACATTTTTCATGTAACATTTGAAAATAAAACTTTGTTTTTCAGTACTACTGCTGGATTCTAAAGCACAACAAACGGAGTTGGAATGGATTTCCTCTCCACCCAATGGGGTAAGTGCTTCTCCTCATAAAATATCACTTTTTATTTTTTAAAGTAAGAAACACAACCTCCCCCTCCCTGTGGAATTATTCACATTCTTCATATTTAAACTGTTTTAATTCCAAATGTCTCATTCAAAATTTTGTTGTGTTATAATGAGACATTGAGTTCTTTGAGTAAGAGAAGGTATACTTAGTACTTGGGGAAATGGATTTAAAAAAAAAATCTTTATAACCATAATCATTTGAGTTCTTATTGTGAGAGGAATCATACCTCAGGTTCCAGGCTATAAATGCTTACTAATTACAGGGAACATTTCCATCACAAACTCACTTAAACCTCTTTAGTTGCTTTATACTTAATCACTAGGTAGGTTGTATATAGTTCTTTAAAACAGTATGTGATGTGTTTCTTCTTTTAAAAACAGTTCTAGCATCATTCAGAGTACACTTTAAAAGGTAGCTGACAGTGTAATATGCTCCATATTTTAGCATGGAATTTACTGTAAAATATTATTTGAATTCTCCAAATTTTTATCATGTGCTATCTGCTGTTATTAGTCAGAAATGATGGCAGAGCATGTATATATTATAGTAAAAATCTGCTACAATAAATAGGAGTAAAAGCCTCCCAATAAAAATCTATGAAAATATAAGTAATTCTGACCATTACATTTCACATGTCATGATAGGTATATTATTTACTTAATTTTAGTTCGTCTTTGTCTTTAGGTCTTATTTTAATTGTAAGAGAGGGCACACACTTCACCCCTTAGGAAGAAAGGGGCTGCGAGAAAGGAGAGTATATATCTCATTGTTATTTAAGTTGATCTTCTTTACAGTAAGAAGCATAAGTGAGGATATAAAAAGTGTAACAAATTTTGCAAAGAGAAGAATGAAAATCTGAAAGGGAATTTTGAGTATAAGAACAGCATAAAATCAATATGTCATGAACTGGAAGTCAGTAATGCAAAATGTGAACAATGCAAATCTCCTTAAAATATTCAGATTTTTTTATTGAATTAATATTTGAAAGATTGCTTAAATGATATTGTAGTTATCTGTATAGGTCAGATTAAATTATGAAAAAATGACAAGTATTTTACAGATTAACTATAAAAAGCGCACTGAGTTTAAGGTAGGAGTATCATACTTTTCTTGTAAGTGGAATAGTTTCCATGAGTGAAAATATACATTTTAGGAAGACATTTACAATTAAAAAGAAACACCTTTCTTACCAATGACAAATGTAGCCCATTTTCTACCCTCCATCAGTTAAAACAAATAGAGATGGAGGATAGTTTTTATCTCTAAAGAGAAGTAAACTGATTCAGGATTGTAGTGATTGTAGTATTTCATCAATGTAATCCACGAAATGATAAATTATGACTGTCTATGTTATCTTTGACTCAAATGGGCATTTTATCAGTCCAAATATCTTAACAGTTAACCCTACATATCTGTAGGAATCAACAGATAATATTAGGAAATGATAATTGACAATATTTTTTATATATGAAATGGATTGGTTTGAATGCTATTAAATATCTTGCAGGAAATAAAGTGTTATTAAGATACATTTTTAGAAAATATTTTCATAAGTATACTATAAAAGCACAGTATTTGAATTAAGACTTCTTTCCTAATGGTGTCATTTATAGAAGTGATTGCAATCTCTTACAAAAGTGAAATAATAAAACAAGAGTTGTGTTAAATGCGTTTGTGTAGTCTTACTATTTGTGATCTATACAATCGTTGTCTTGAAATTTTCCCCTCAGGAATAAATTTTTAAATAAAAATTAAAATTAACTGGGTTTCAAAAGTAATGAAATTGATTTTTCATACATAAAACAAAGTAATATGATTGTTCTTGAAGTTAGAAAAAGGAAACCTTGAGATATGCCTTTATAATAATTAGCCTTGGTTTCTTTAGGCTGGGGAATTGTTAAGAGCACATTTATCTTTAGAGCTTTTGATTTCTTGGTAGATATCATTATTAGTTTTACTTTTTTTAATAATTTCAATCTGATTAAGGGACTAAAATCTCTGCATCCAAATGGATGAATTTGGGTACATTTGGCTAAGTGCCATTCATACAGATTATAAGCAGCTAACTGAAACAAAGGGAAATATGCACACCATTAACTAGTCACAAGCTCAAGTTGTGTTGAATAAAACCTGCACATGATAATGGGTTCTTTGCTGCATTTGAGGAGTTTTGATATGTATAATAAAATTGCAGCAAATATATAATGTCATACAAAAAATTTCTAAGTTATAGTATTTTGCTAATTTGTCAGTTTTCTAAAAAATAGCTTTAAAAGTAGATATTAATATTTTAAAGTATTTTAATAAATTAATCCTCTAATCAAGTTTTACAAATAAAACTCATTACCACATGCTTATTAGTTTATTTACTTTCTGCTTTTCTTGAAAGGATAGTTTAAATATTACATGCTGTGTGATTTTGGATTTGAATACTAACATTTTCATATTTGGCATTTTATATTGGGGAAATAAATACAAGTAGATGATGATTTCACTATTAAGGTAGCCTGCATATAAAATGGGAAATTTTGTGATAATGGTAAGAAAGGACATAATCAACTGTTACGTTAGACTTCTAGGAATATTTTAGGTGAAATGAATTTGCTAATGAGCGGTATAGATATTATTATACATGGCTTTATAATGTTTAGAGTTTTGCCAATTCTGCCAAACGTATTATTTTCCCTTTTCATGAAAATATATGTTTGCTGTAGTATATATTGCATCAGTATATGAATGGACATTTTTAAATATGTGATATTTTTCCTGTCAAAAAGCTTATTACTGAAATATGATCCAGCATGCTGATTTTCCGTGTACATTTGATTGTCTATTGAAAGCAATTTATTTATGAAGATGAATCATGCTTTTATAACTACTTATTTATAGTTATGTGGCTTATGTACAGTATTATATATAACACTGCAGTAAATAAATAGCTCTGTAAAATGTTACTCTCATATCTTATTTTGGAAAGATTGTAGAAGATTTTGCATTGTGAATATCAACATGTTGTGGGCTGCTTTTACATTTCAGAGCACTCTTGGCATTTTCTTCCCTGTGTTTTTTAGGTGCTCTAAGTTTAACATCAGCACTTAAAATGTCAACTGAGTTATCAGAGATTCTGCCATGTAGCCATATGCATATGCATTAAATGGTAATTTAAATGATTGTGTTATGCACTTAGTCTATAAAAATTATAATCTCAGTGGAGACTATAGACATAAGCAAACATGTAAAAAGAAACACTAATACACTAGCAAACAGATATTAAACAAAATGAAATATTTATTGTACGTACAAACGATGCAGGCAACCTGAATGATGTTGCGCTACCAGGGTGAAGCTGAGCTGAGAGTCCTGTCTTCTTAGGGTACAGTGTTTGCCAGGGTGGGAATCTACCTAACTCTCTCACGGTTCATCATGTGTGCTTTGCTAACGATGCCTCATGTGCTTTCAAAATGAAAATGTTGTGTTTTTTTTGCTGAATGACTTACAGCCTTTTTAAAACATTTTACAGTGGGAAGAGATCAGTGGGTTGGATGAGAACTACACCCCGATCCGAACCTACCAGGTGTGCCAGGTCATGGAACCCAACCAAAACAACTGGCTGCGGACTAACTGGATTTCGAAAGGCAATGCACAAAGGATTTTTGTAGAATTGAAATTTACCCTGAGGGATTGTAACAGTCTTCCTGGAGTACTGGGAACTTGCAAGGAAACCTTTAATTTGTACTATTATGAAACAGACTACGACACTGGCAGGAATATAAGAGAAAACCTCTATGTAAAAATAGACACCATTGCTGCAGATGAAAGTTTTACCCAAGGTGACCTTGGTGAAAGAAAGATGAAGCTTAACACTGAGGTGAGAGAGATTGGACCTTTGTCCAAAAAGGGATTCTATCTTGCCTTTCAGGATGTAGGGGCTTGCATAGCTTTGGTTTCTGTCAAAGTATACTACAAGAAGTGCTGGTCCATTATTGAGAATTTAGCTATCTTTCCAGATACAGTGACTGGTTCAGAATTTTCCTCTTTAGTCGAGGTTCGAGGGACATGTGTCAGCAGTGCAGAGGAAGAGGCGGAAAACTCCCCCAGGATGCACTGCAGTGCAGAAGGAGAATGGTTAGTGCCCATTGGAAAATGTATCTGCAAAGCAGGCTACCAGCAAAAAGGGGACACTTGTGAACGTAAGTAATACGTGCTATTAAAATTCCACTTTGCATTTTTTTTCTATTTCAGTATCAGAGATTTTGAGTAATAATAGTTATTTAAACAAGTGAGTCTGTGCTACACCAGCATTTCCGATTCAGCCGATCTTGAGTGAAGTCACTGTTGAGCTATCAAATGATTCCCCACAGTGATATCTGCACTAATGGTATGCAATAAATATTGGCAATAATGACATTCGTTACTAAGATTTAATTTGCCCTATGTTTGACCTAGAAGTCAATGGTTGCACATTGGTCTATGAGATTTAAGAGAGGAGAGTGAGCAGAGTGAGGTGTGACATCAATCAGGACTCAATGATAGGGGATTCCTCCTGTTGTGAAATCTGTTTAGTCTGGACTTGTAAGCAGCAGAAAAAAGGAGGTTATGGGGCTGCTAACGAGCTCTACTGACAGGGTACATACAAATATATTTCTAAACTTTTAGGATTATTTTTAATAAATAATAAAACTTTGATACAAAAATCATCAAATTTCACTTGATAGATCTTTAAAGTTACTTCTGCCAAAGCGATATTTCCTTTCTGGACTAAATAATAAAACAAATGCTTTTCTGATAAGTCATGTTATAATGGACCACGTTTTTTGTGGAAGTGGGCCAAAGCAAAGCTTCAGTTATTTTAATACATCAGTTGGGCGTTCTCTATGTTTTGAAACAATAATAGCATACGAATTAGTGAACCTTTTCCTTTGTTTTTTTAAAACTGGATTTTCTCTTGTATAGTATTTTGTAGTCATTATAATTGGCCAGTATTTTTCTATTTAAAGCTGTGTCAGTCACATGGATCTTCAAAATTGATATTGTTCTGTTTGTGCATATCCCAAAAAATTCTATAATAAGGTTATATTATTTATATATCTTTTAATTTATAAGTTATAAGACATAATCCATTCTGAAAAATAACTTTTATGTATTCTTTGTACTTCAAAGCCGGCAACATAATTTTAATGACTGCAAATCCTAGTTAATTTAGACGGGACTAGAGCTAACGATAGTAACTTACTATATGCAGATGCTCTTCCATATGCTTTATATGTACTAGTTCATTTAATGAGGTAGATTTCATTTTCATGTCTATTTTACAGAAAAAAGAAATTGGTAGTATCAAGGGTAAATTGCTTGCTTGTAATTACTTTAGGAAGTGATATCTGCCTTAGCTTAAAATCGGATTCAGGACACACTGATTCCCGAGCCTGGGCTTTTAGCAACAATATTGACCTGGTTTCTGCACAAAGCAAGGAGAATCCTAGCAAATATTATTCTCTTTCATTGCGAATTCAAATGTCTTGATCTTAGTAATTTGCTGTATAAATCATATTACTTCCCCCATAAAATTCTTATTCTAGTAGAATATTTGAAGAAATAATAGTTTAAAAAGTATTTAGATCTTGTTGTCCAACACAGTAACCAGGAGCCACACATGGCTCTTAAGGTCTAAAAATTGGCTATTCTAAATTGAGATGTGCTGTAAGTATGATTTGCACACTGGATTTCAACGGCTTAGTACAAAAAAAAAAAAAAGGAATGTAACATATCATTAACAATTTTTTATGCTGCTTACATAGTGAAAGGATCATACTTTAGATATATTGGGTTAAATAAAATAGAATGTTAAAATTAATTTTAATTGTTTCTTTTTATTCTTTTTTAATGTGGCTACTGGAAATTTAAAAATTACATCATAGCTCATACTATATTTCTATTGGACAAACTATTTAGATGGAGTAACTGAGCAAATATATTTTTCTGTCCTGATTGAAGAGTTAAATACTTCATGTGGATGGCCGCTAGCATATAAAATACCGAGGACCCAGCACTCAATTGTCATCCGTGTTATAGCTAATGTTGTAAAGTGAACTCTGGGCAAAATAGATGCTATAGGTTTGGGTTCTATAGACCAGTTTAGCAGCTTCCTTTGACACCCCCCCGAAGGAGTCAAACCCGTCTTACCCATGTTCTCGTTCCCCATCACTTACAGTGGTAGGATTTCTTATTGAAGAGATCATCCTGCAAGTTCCATATATGTGGAAATCAGAAACTGATGAAAATTTATCAGTACTAGTAGGCGGAATGCTATACTACTGGGGATGTGTAGACATATTCTTAGTGAACTAATCAATTCAGTGAAAAGCAGTGTTCTTATTGACTGGAAGTTAACAACTATTACTTGATAATAACTGTAATAAGAAAATTTATGAACATACTATTACACTTTAGCTGTAAAAACAGCTGATTTGAGGAGAATGCAGATTTTGGTTGATGTGAAAATGGAATTTAAACTTTTGCACAATTAAAAATGGGAAACATTATAAATAAAGCAGGAGTATTTACAAAAATGCCCAATTAAACCTGGCTAAGGAAAGTCTAAGAAATAACATTAAGGTTCCTTCTCTTTCAAGGCTTAAAGATTTTTAAGGAAAATTATTGTATTTTTTGTATCATTTTGTGTAATTTAACCTAAATGATTTCTGCATTTATTTGTTAAAAACAAACAGGAAATGTTTGCTTTTTATACTTACAGGTATAGAACTTAGTAAGAAAAACAGTCTTTAACTGCAGTAAGGACATTTACCATGAAGAAAACGCTCCCAATTTCTTCCAAATCAGCAAAATAATCTCATTAAATGTGGTACTATTAAAATTATCCACATTTATTTATTTCAATTTCAAGAATTGGAACATTTGAGTACCAAAATTATTGTCACCTGCAAATCACACTCAGGTAGTTAAAAATAAAGTAAAATGACTTCACTGTCTTCTACATGAATCCTGCATTGAAGTAGGTGGAATTAGGTATTAGAAAGAGTTCATTAAAAAACTGTGATTAGTCAAGATGCCTCCTTATGTTCAATTGAAGGAGTATGTGTGCACTGTTTTAAGTCAAGTAAATTGTTTATCACATAACTTTCTTAATTTTTGACCTTGGTGATGTTGACAAAGGAATTAAAGACCTTATACTTAACTTTGGCACTATGTTCATTTGCAAAAACACTTCCCTCCTTGGCATAATTCCAGTGCATTGCTGTGAGAGTACTTGCCTCTGGAATCAATCCAGGCCTGCCTTTATAGTATTTCTCCTGTTTCCTTTCAGGGATCCTGTTAAGAGTTTGAAAACAAATTCCAGTCCCATATTGAGGAAAACTGAAGTGTTTGGGAGAGGATGCTAGTGAGTCCCTAGCCAAATGAGGGTGGTTAGCCACTTAAAGGCATGTCTATGAAGGCACATTGTAGAGTGGAAGTCTACGGTGATATTTGCTAGGGTATAATTTGAAATATGAACAACTGTGAAAACTTACCACAGTTTTGATTATTTGATGTAAGAGCTTTTTTTATTTCTTCATGAGTTCGAAAAAAACCCTCAATTTTGAGAACCAAATGTTTCTCAAGCTTACTAATATATGGAGAACTTCTGTCTAATTCTTTATTATAATGCTTTAACGAAGACATCTCTTCAGTCATTTAAAAATATGTAATTCCAGTTGGTTAGCAGGCTTTTATTGTCAGAAAGTCATTTTAAAAAAATTAACCATCAGTTGACACAGCTTCTTTGCAAACTAGCAGATTATATTTTACATATATCAATATATTCAGAAGACTAATAAAATTGTATTCTGAAATATATTTTGAAATTTTTGGAACTTCTATATAATTAGATTTCATTTAAAAAGCAGAACAGTATTTGTCAAAGTGTGGAGCTTAGTATTATAACGGCTTTGTATGGGCAATTTGCAGTTTACACTAAACATCGTGTTCATTTTATCAATTAGTGCTTACCATATCACTAAGAGAAGAAAATATTTTTGTGTCTTTTAACATATGAAGAAACTGAGGCTCAGGGATATTTATACATAAGAAAATTGGGTAGGAATCCAGTATCCTGTTTACCAAATCAAATCCTTTTTCCTCACTGCACTACACTGCATCCTAAAATTTGTCCTGGACTTCAACCAATGGATTTTAGTTACTGAAGAAATGGTGAAATTTTATTCTAAGTAAGGTGACTGTATGCCTCATTTGTCTGGGATAATTGTTCTGTTAACATTTCTCTTTGTTTTCCAAAGTGTTCCGATTTGGATGATAAAATATATGGTCTCCCTAATTGTAAAAAATCCAAGGATGTTATTCAGTTTACATGCATATATATCAGATCTTGGAGATGGGATTTACTTGCATTATTTATGTTGCTTAATTTTTATTTTCTGAATTAAAATAAAAATTTAGGAATTTCTTTTTTGATAATTTTAATGTAAAGGGGAACTCCCAATAATTTTAGATTTCTAATTTTTGTTATAAGGAATTTCCCTAATAGTTGCTTCTTAATATTTTATATGAACATGTTTACAGGCTTGTCATTATTTTATTAACATATAATTAATGGACATATAACATATAATTAAATAAAAACATTTGTTCAATTTGAAAGCATTGATAATATTAAAGCCTGTGTTGATTAGATTTTTGAAAACCATGTGCTTTTTTTTTTTCTCAAAAAGCATGTAATTTGTACCATCACTTTTTATGAAAACAAATGAGTCCTCATAATATATCTTGTTTATAATCAAATATAAACAGAAAAGTAAGATATACAGGGTTAATAGCTCAGATGTAGAGTCACAAGAGTTTTCAAATTCTGGCTCTACAACATACCAGGTGTGTAAACTAGGACAATCTTTCTAAGCCTTAATTTCCTAAGTATAAAATGGGGCTAATAAGAATAGTACCTCCTGCATAGGGTTCTTGTTAGAATCAAATGAAATAATACATGTAAAAACCCTAAGAATAGTATCTGGGACATAGCAAATAATCAATGAATGCTTGCTATTATCTTGTTATTAATCAACAAGGAGTTTGCTAAGTAAAGAAATCTCATGGCAATGAGTGAATGAGGATAGATCTCACAGGCCACAAATAGTTAAATATCCTTTAAGCCAGTAATTTCATCCCTGGTAACTTATGGGAGAAGATATTTCAATGAAATAAAATAATTTTTTACATAACTCTTTCTTTCTTTCTCCAGCAATGTATACGATTTGAAATACTAGAAATAACCTAAATGTCCAAAATAAAGTGCATCACTTTGATTGAAATTAGTCCCTAAAATATCAGCCATGCGATATAGGAATTTTAAATTACTCCCTATTAATAATTTTGAATGAAAAATAAAGAATTAAAATTTTGCAAACACCGATATTTAGAATATGCAAGATATACATCGGGAAAAGAAGAGATGCAAGCATAAATAACACAATCGATGTGTCAGTCTGGTGGGATCGTGGGTGATCTTTTGTTCTCTGAATTTTTATTTTTTTATTTTTTTTAAAGATTTTTTATTTTTTATTATTTATTTGACAGGGAGAGACACAGCGAGAGAGGGAACACAAGCAGGGGGAGTGGGAGAGGGAGAAGCAGGCTCCACGCAGAGCAGGGAGCCTGATGTAGGACTCGATCCCAGGACCCTGGGATCATGACCTGAGCTGAAGGCAGTCGCTTAACCGACTGAGCCACCCAGGTGCCCTGTTCTCTGAATTTTTAAATTACCTTGAGCATTGACTTCTTTTTTAGCAATTATAAGTTATGTGTAACCTGGTATTTCATACAACAACAGCTTGAATTGTTTCTTGAATATATGGGTTTTTTAAATTAAGTTTGTATCTGTGTAAAATACAGGGCTCAGGTGATAGAGCAGTAGTAAGTAGAAGACATAGTTTAAATAATTTAAAAGGGGGAGATTCAAGGCCTTCAACAAAAACAGGTCATAGATTTGTTTGCTTTCTAGTTATTCATAGATGGCAAGAGCTTGTTTTAAGTATTTTACATGTATTAATTCATTTAGTCTCAAAGAGGGATGTTACTAACTTATTTTATCTAGTAGGTAAGCGCTATTATTCTGTTTAAAGGACAAAAATTACTCTTACTAAGGTATTACATTCAGTGTAATTACAATGAATTACAATGTAATTCAATAATTACAATATTTACCTATACTAAATTATATATATGAGATGCATATATATACACACGAAATGTATATATACATTTACATATACATATGATATATAGATGCAAATACACACTAACACACACACACATTATTATGTAAGGAAACCAAAGCACAGCGAGACGTGGGTTAAGTACCTAATATCGCACAGAGTGGTAGACTGCTGTTTAGTCAAGGTGGTCTGGCCAGGAATTTTTGCCCCTAACCAATACAGTGCCCACATCTTTACAGATGGGCATTTTTATCTATCACAAAGTCTTTTATAAAAAGAAATGTTCTTCCAGGATCTTGAAAGGTGCTACA
Source organism: Mirounga leonina (assembly GCF_011800145.1). Lineage (NCBI taxonomy): Eukaryota > Metazoa > Chordata > Mammalia > Carnivora > Phocidae > Mirounga > Mirounga leonina. The sequence continues at coordinate 50,791,242 of NW_023270807.1, read as the reverse complement.
AATCTGAACATTTTTTAAATTTATAGTAATTTCAAAGTACTTCTATCTCTGTCTTTCCTCACATCCTAAATATTTCGTCTGCTTTGCCATTATCTTTCCTATCCCAATTCTTTTTTTCACATGGCAGTCAGAATACAGTTTTGTCAAACACAACATAGATAGTATTACTTTATTAATCAGAAAATTTCAGGTTCCTCATTACCAATAAAAAATTCTCTGTTTTCTAGGCTGGCATTTAAGTCCCTCCAACTTGACCCTAATCTTTTCTAACATTCTGTCACATTATTTATCATACTCAAAGCCTCTGTTCCCCAGCCTGGTACTGATCTGTCATTCTACAGTAAGTATACCCATAGATATTTTTATGATACCGTTACTTAATATTTGGCCCCAAATAAACAGAAAAACGAACAAACATCATGGCCTCTCACAATTACCTATTGTATCTTTAAAAAATTTTTTAAATTAATTTTATTTTGTTATTTTAGTCACCATACATTACATCATTAGTTTTTGATGTAGTGTTCCATGATTCATTGTTTGCATATAACACCCAGTGCTCCATGCAATATGTGCCCTCCTTAATACCCATCACCAGGCTAACCCATCCCCCCACCCCCCTCTCCTCTAAAACCCTCCGTTTGTTTCTCAGAGTCCATAGTCTCTCATCCTGCACATTCCCGAGTTCTTCAGTGAGCTCTCTCTTCCAAATTCTGATGGCAGTTACTGGTAGTAACACTCTCTTGGTACTTACCATGCCTCACTTTTTTTCAACCTGCAGCATCAGCTAGCCTGTATCAGCTGGTTGAAATTGTGCCTTTCCTTACAATTTCAAGTTAAATGCCTCTTATTCTCTGTTAGAGCATCTTTTCTTGTGCATACTTTGCCCTTTCCCTGTGGGAATCATCACACACAATCTGATTATTTTTATTTTTATTTTTTATTTATTTGTCAGAGAGAGAGGGCACAAGCAGGGGGACTGTCAGGCAGAGGGAGAGGGAGAATCAGACTCCCCACTGAGTAGGGAGCCTGATGCAGGACTCTATCCCAGGACCCTGGGATCATGACCTGAGCCGAAGGCAGATGCTTAACCAACTGAGCCACCCAGGCACCCTGCAATCTGATTTTAGTCTTTATTTGTAATTCCTTCTATAGCTTCTAAGCTCCTTAACAACCACACCGTACAGTTTTCTGCTACCGACCATGGTACCCACCTAGCACAGTTCTTGTATCATCTTAATCTGCCAATAAATGTTTTTCAGCTTTCTTAAAGACTTAATCATACACTGCCCATTGCCAAGGCAAATATTTTTGTAATTTCATATTCATATCATGATTTAATTTCTTTTTGTATATGGCTAGCCTCTATGATTAACCCTAAACCTGATGAGAATGAGAAGCCTTTATTATATTTCTTCTCCTCATAACATATAGTAAGATGATAGGCCAATCATTAGAAAACCTGGACAGGAATCTGCTCCAGATTTGGAATTTATTTCTATGAAAATAATATATTTATTCATTGTCATATTCCCATTCTCTGTCTCTGCCTTTGTGTGTGTGTCTTTCTTTCAATTTCTACATCTCCTTCCTCTAATGAAATGAAAGCCATTTCACCTTTGTTACTAATACCTATGTCTTGAGAAAGAGAGAGTTCCAAGAGCCTCTAATATTTTCTAAAATAAGAAGGCCTTGGGGTGCCTGGCTGGCTCAGTCGGAAGAGGATGCGACTCTTGATCTCAAAGTTGTGAGTTTGAACCCCATGTTGGGTGTAGAGATTACTAAAAGAAAATAAACTTAAAAAAAAAAAAAAGTCTTGACGTATATTTATGTTGATCTTATATGGGAAAGTGATTTTTATAAGATTATTTTGCTTCCAAATTATATATTGTAAATATTATCTTGAATTGCAATACAAAATCAAATAATAGAAACAAACCTGAGAAATCGGTCCCTAAGCTAATATTCTATTCTATTCTATAAATCAGAAATTATTTAAATTCAGTATCATGTCCAAATATATTTCTGTTTGAGTTATAGCTATATTACAATTTTTTATACTCTTCAACTATTCACTTTCATGAGCTCATAATACTTGTTTAAGGCCTCTTTGCTAATGTGCGTAGATCTGGAGTCCATGCCATCCCTACGCTCCTGTCCCATAGGGCCTTTTTATAGTGTAACTACTGTTACCAGTTTCTTCTGTCCTTTACAGAGATATTTGCTCATAAGTCTTCAGAAATATGGATAAATGTCTTGGTCATAGTTAAATTAGAATCATATTAAAATTTCCTACTAGGACACCGTGGACTTCACTTAAAATTATACTGCTTTTTACTCATCCTCAGTCATCTTTGTATGTGCCCACAGTGCACTGAACGTAACTATTCACTACATACAGAGGAGGAAGAAGGAAGATCTGAAGTGAGGAAAAAATAAGGAAGCAAGGAAATATGAAATTAATGTATAAGACTTACCTTGCTACGGTTTATATGACTTCAGAACATTTCTAATTATCCTAACTTCAGCAAGTATGTGGTCAAACTTTTATATTTCCAGTGGCAGTTTAAATTGTCATTAATTTCTGGCAGGCAGTGTCATAATACGAATCAATGAAACCTGCAAACTTTGCATTTGGTTTGATTCCTGTATCGAACTTCTAGGCATTTCCTCTAAGATGAAACATTATAATCCACAAAAGATTTATTTATAATGATATTGTGCATAATATAGTCATTTTATACAAATAACAATATTATTTTCATGGGAGAAATTTGACCTAGCTATACATTTGATGTTTTCCTCTATGTGTATAAAAATCTGATGCATGATGCAGAGAGGAAAATTTCAGAAAGTCTCTTAACTCTAATTTTCCTCACATTTAAGAGAATTTAAGTTATCCCATCCTCTGCAGAATATCTTACTAATTAAATTTATGGAGGCACATCTTTATTAGGATACTCATGTCATGTTATTATGTGAAAAGTAGAAGGTTACATGCATATATAATTTGAGGTTTTAAAAAATCTGGTACCAAAAGCAGGCAGCTTTGAATTTAGGTCAAATTAATGAGTTACAGACATTATTTTTTGCTTTCTACCTATGATATCAGCTTTGTTAAAGAGTATAAAATCTGTGTATATATATCATAGCATTTTCCCCATATAACAGCATTTCACAGGATCACAGAAAAAGATATACCTTAGTTGAAGTAAATGTGTAATATTTCTCTCAGATTCTGTGGTTTTGTGAAGAAGTATGGAACGTTTATTATTCAGTTTACTTTGTTTAGCTTGGGTTCAATGAATGATACAGTAAACCAGGGAAAATACATTCTGGAGTATAGGAATTTGAAATTTGTTTCAAGATTATAATTTTTGTGCTGTGGGTTTTGCGTTTTTTCATTTGAAATGAAAAGATTACTTACTGTTAATGATGATATTATCTCTTGCCTCTAAGAGAAAACCAGGAGGCTTTGAAAGGACACATACTGTGTTTTATGTTTCATGTGTTACCCAACTAATACCTAGTTTAGCTTCTCATATATGGTGACGTTAGCCTCCGACCTACACTGAAGCCATTAAAAGCTGAATTAGAACCTTTTATAGAAAACCTAGGAGCACCATGATGCTTTTATTAGTAAAATAGACTATCAATCAGATATAATTATTACCCGCGTATCTTCCATTTGTCATTTATTAAATGGTTAACTATTATGTTAATATTACCTACTTTACTTTTTAAGAACATTCTTTCTAAAAAAGAATAAGATAAGAGAGGGATTAAGGATGGGAGTGGTAGGTGTGGAGGGGTAGAATATATCTAAAGAATCACTATATGTAATAAAAGCTAATTCTAAGAAAACTAAACTGAATATTAGTGACTTTACTACATTACTCTGTATTTTCCAGTGATTTATATGTTCTATGTTTACTTAATAGTTTACTATTATTAGCTACACTAGTTCCTATATAGACAATAACATCTAATGGTATTAACTTACCTAATGACATTAATTAATGACCTTAATTTAAATAGTAGATGGCTTAAATAAATAAACTTGATTGATTTTAAAAACATTTCTTCATATCTACTATTTTTAGCAGGCAGAATAACTTATACTACACAGTGTTCCTATTTCAGTTGACCTTTTCCTGTAAAGTAGTCTTATCCTTGAAAAAAGATGTGAGATAGGACAGGCACCTTACCTACTCAAATATATAAATTCATTATAATAAAACTGTTCTGTGGACATTCTTGCACTCCTTGAGGGTATAATCCCTTCCAAGACAATTAGAATCATGAATTCTTGGAGTTTGAGTGTACCTTAAAGATTATCAAAAATAAATTAGAGGGTTTTTTTTTTTTTAATAAGTGGGACAACTAAAGACCTCATTTATAGTTCTAACAGTTCATTCATGACAGATCCCAAAGTAAAATCAGAATTTACTCTTTCCAGTTTTTTTTTCCACTTCGACATTACGTACACTATATATATATATACATATATGTATATACACACACATACACACATACTCACACACATATGTACATACATATATACACACATACATATATATGCACACACACATTCACTACCCACCTCTACCTGCCCCCGGGGTAAAAAAGCATACATCAACATAATGGAACAAAAAATTAAGTTGATTTTTTCCTTGACCCATTTTTAGATTTCTAAATTGCTCTGTACTAATATTTTAATTTGGAAGTGCTGAATAGTTAAGACTTCTTTCTCTGTGGAAATCTCAATTGACTTTTGAAAGGAGCCTGAAAACTCTTATAGGATATTCTTGGATTATTGCATATTTAAAAAAGAAAAAAATAAATAAAAGCTACCTCAGCAATGTCATTAAATTTTCCTTCACAAAGAAAAACATTATAAACTAACTTTTAATGTTTTATTTTCAAGTAGATTGTTTTAGGTTTCTCTGCCATATAAGAAAGTAAAGTCCTTTTTTCCCCCTTCTTTTTCTTAGTTTCTTTCTTTTTTTTTTCTTTTAATTACCAGCTCCTAGGAAGGTAAATTTTAGCAATTAGCATGTTTTGGGTATTGTGGCAATTGTAAATAAATGTGCTTTATAATGAGGATAGTGGATATACCTCTTATGTTATCAGAAACCTAGAATTTGGAAGGGAGCAGCAACTCTGCTGTTTAACCTCGTGATTTCTGACTGGATCTCCTCTGAGAAACCCTTCAGACCTTAGCCCCTCAGACCTGGCAAGGACAGAGGGACAGTCAGGCTTCTGCAAAATCTATTTCTCAAACTGACCTTTAGAATTAACACATTCTAAGCTTAGACATTCGGGTTGTGAGCTGGAGCTGGGAAAACATGTGGCTCCGAGTTTAATATGTTGAGACAGTATCTTAGTTTGCAAAGGAAACCTGATAGGAACTTTTAAGTTTGCCATTTCAACCGTGCTTCTTGCTGTTTCTGATGTCTATTCTGCGCAAACATGTACAAGAATACTGTGTTTTTCAAGGCTGAACATAATGGTTTGATCATTTTGCCACTTCTTAACTTTTTCCAGTATGACAACATTACTATCCACTTCAAATTTCAAATAGCTCCCGTCGATTTTCAAGATTATTCACCAGGCCATCACTGTATGTGTAGCCATCCTTCTTTCTAATATCCTTCACCCTTCAATGTGGTAAAGCGGGTGTTCTCTCCCATCCCTGCTCCCTCTAGTTTCTTCCTTTTTTTCTTCCCCCGCATCTTTTCCTATAGTGTCGCAGACTTTGGCAATAGCTTTTCATTTACTTTTCAGAAAATTCTATGCTATTCCCTGGTTTGAAACTTCTCAGAACATACCTTCCCATCTACTAAGTGGATTAAAATAGCGAGAGTATATCTTCCTTACCTACTCTGTGTTTTCACCTACTGAAGTCTAGGCATATAGTTGGCAACACTGTCTTTTTGCCTTCCTTACATGACAGTGATTTCACGTATTATAATTTGGTGCTATGCATATCAATTAAAAAAGATTGAACCTTATTAATAATTATTACTCATTATTTTTTGTAAAATTTTGACCTAATGATGGCATAACTTTGTGTTTTGAACTACTCTCCATCCTTTTATGTTTTTGGTAGAAGTCTTAATTAGGTCTAATAGGAAATCTAGTTTTTACCTCTTCACATCATTGGTAATGTTCATTATTTACAAAAATTTGTAAAATTTAACTTTTAATATTAAATTGAGAAGAGACTTTCATAATGGAAAGCTAATTTAAAATTTAAATTTAAAAATAAAAATCGCACCTCATAATATGGGGCAAAACTTTTATAATTTGAATTCTAACTTGTTTTTATTGAGCTAAGAAAAAAAAACATACTTTGATCAGTGCTGGAGGTTATAGTCCCTTTTGTAACGTTTGGACTATGATCATATAATTCTAGAATTACCAACTGTCAGTCAGTATCATAAAGGAACTTAGTCAAGATGTATATATGAATGCTTAATTAGTTAAAGTTCTTAATTCTTACTTTTCAAAATGCTGTAACAGTTTTGTTATGGTATTAGAAGGGCAGATGGATACTTAACAACAAAGGAGAGTGTAGTAATAATGTAAATAATTTTTATCCATCAGGAAGGCAGATTAAGGGTGAATACAAAAGAGAAGCAAGGTTCGGATACTGCCACAACTTCTGATCTTTAGTTTTTTAAGGATTTTCTGTCATTGTATACTCTATTGCAGAGACAACAAACTATGTGTTAGGTCTGTAAAAGATAGCATAAATATTCAGGGGCCTATGAATACAGCTCATTTAAGCTTATATGATACAAGCTGAGCCAAGGTTGACTTGTTGAAAAACAAAACACTAATGTATACCAGAGTTCACATTAAACACATCTTTTATTGCAGGCACTTGCTTTTGTTTTTGCTTTTGTATTTTTTTTTTTATCATTTCCTAATGTATGAGATGAAAAACAAACAACCCCCCCAAAAAAAACCCACAAATCTGCTTTTGCATATAGGCTAATCTATACTGACAATAATATACATTGGATTCATATAAATCTAAAGGGCATGCTTATTTATTATTCATTAATGTCAATAGATAACTGACTGTCACTTGCAGTCAGAGTGGGGTCTGACAGAATGCTGACAGTGATTGACGGACATGCTCCTGAGAATCTGCATAGGCAGGATACTTAGGTCAGTTGAACAGATTGGGCATGAGCAATCTTATTGGTATTTTTATTTTTAAAAAACATTGCATAGTCCTAAGAACTCATTTGATCTTAAGATTAGTTTTAGATCTTTAGTGCCATAATTATCAAATTAAAGTAGTAACTAATTTGATTTTTTTTAGAAAAATCAGGTTCCTGATGCCTAGAGGCAGAATGTTGATTTTGTTCACTCTCTCTTATAGGAAAGAGGAATTAAAAAAAAAAAAAAAAAAAAGGTTGATAGTTGCCTTGTACATACATACCTGAAATTATTGGCATTGTATTGAAGGAAATATTATTTAATTTAGAGAATAAAAGTTAAAAGTCATTGATGTACAGTCTATATGATATTAAAAATAGAAGGGAACTAACTGTGTTCTTGAATTTTTCCCTTGAATGGTCTCAGCACTGTATATTTTTAAATGGATTCCTTAGCCTTAAAAAATATACTTATTTTAATGAGAGTTGTTAAAACTATATCTAGAACAAAAGGTTTGGCTATAGAGATTTTAATTAATAGTTATTTTCAACTAAAATTTGCTAATTTTCTCAACTTGGATGAAAGCATTAACACTGAAAAATAACATACAGAATTTCAGAATCTTTTAATAGAGGTTTAATAGTTTTATTTCAGATACAAGAAAATCATCACATTATATTTTGTCTGTAGTTTAACAAAAGGGTTAACCCGAGTTAGAATTGGTATGTCCTTATCTTCATTTTTATGTAATTTATTTTTATTTTTAGTTCTCTCTTTTTGTATTGAGATCAGTATATTTTCCATACATATATATTTACTAGCTAATGCTGCAATTCCAGATATGCCAATATGTTAAATTGTATTTTGCATGGAATAAATGATGTTGACAGTTATGTATTATAATATTATAGAGCTTCTGAGTTAGAAATCCATACATACTCAAAATAGTCATTTCTCGTAAAATGTGTTACATGTAAATTTGTTTGTAAGAACTTTTCATCATTTGAGCACATGTGTTTTTGAACATTTGAATTTGAGGTTAGGTAATTTCTTTTGGATTATTCAAATATCAATAACAAATCTCCAACCTATTAAAATAGCTCACAGCCAGGATCTCAAAGCAATATGTAATTTATTATATCATTATAGCATCTTTGTTATGTATTAAATATTTTCATGTATTTTTTTTAGTCCGGGAAGGCCATATTTCACAGTGTCAGCCTACAGTAGTAGAAAGCAAAATGGAAAAAATTATAGAGACTAGAATTATGTAGAATGAAAATTATATAGAATACTTTCAGGTACATTTGTTTTAAAATATGGTTGTCGGTAACTTCTTATATAAAATGAGAAGTACTTTTCTTCCTACCTACTGAATACTTCTGCATAATGTGTTTTACATATATTAGTCATCAAATAGACATGAAATTTTGACTTTCCATTTAGAAGGATACTATGAGATTATCTAAGGGTTAATTTCTGCAGACAGATGACATACCACTTTCACTAAAATGGCATTGGGTAACTGAGATAAATAGTTCAACATTTTCTGTGCTGACATGATGTTTGCCTGTCTGACTGCATCCTTTCCAATAGACAGCAGAGATGCAATTACAAAAAAAGACATCTGTGCCAAGGTTTAGCTAGCCAAAAAGGGCAAACTCTTGTGTTTAAAAGGTAGAGAATCCAATCGATGAAAATGTCTGGACCTGTTAGCACCAATAAAGCTGAAGGCCACTGGGAAGCTCAGAGAGGGTCTTTTGTTGTGGAGATAGAAAGAGACCCAAACTATGACACTTTAGGGGAGCAGGGTCAGCAGAGAAGATCATCCATCTTCTTCAGTGGCAGCTTTCTGTCAAGATTCTAAACCCGCTCAGTAGAGGAACTAAGTCTCTACTGTTGACACCAACTGATTCTCAGCCAAGTGTAAATGAAGCTAATATTCACTGACCTTATGCATAGCAAATGAAACCCTGTGTGTCATTTGAGAAGTAATGTTTTCTGACACTTCAAAAAGTGAATGATGGACGGAATGTGTGTGTGTGTGAGTGTATATGTGTGTTGGTCAAGTAAGCAAATATAGATCCCTCAGCCACTCCATATTTTTAGTTGATTTTTCACAATAGCCACAGATGTACCATTTTAGACACCAGTGTAGCTTTGTATTATTTTCCTATACATGTCATGACATTTTACATGCAGGGCTTGCCTGCATGTAAAACATGCATGTAGAACAGCTCTCATTTGGCTTCTGTTAGTCTTTGTAACAGTGCCTCATCACAGGAAGAGAAGATTGAGTTTTCACTAATAAAAGATGTAAATTTCAAGAAAATTCTCAGTTCCTAGTTTGCAGTCAAAACATAATGAAACACTATATTTCTTTGTGATTATAAAAAGTGCAATGGTCTCATTAAAGACAAAGTCAGGAAGGCTATATTTTATTTATCATTTTTACAGCATTGTCCAAAAGCACCTTTTCTTTCTAGTTAGCAATGTATGTTACAACCTAATAACCTCCTTCATCTGTAAATCAAGATTTCACATATTTTGCTTACTGAGGATTACATTTTAAATGTATAGTGTGCATTTTTCACTCTGAAGGATTTTTCATAATACTTAAAAAAATTTTCACAAAAATGGTTAACATGTTATCAGTGATCATAAATGTCCATTACATCAACAATACTAAGTAGCCTCTGTACTGTAAGTAAAACATTACCACTGACAAAAAGAGAAAGAATGGCTGCAATAAATATAAAACAATAATTTTTAAAATTTTGTAGCATTTAAGGGTTTAGGGAAAAGATAACTTAAAGCACAGCATTGAATTTTCAAAGAGTTCCATGGAAGGTGATTATCTGACATGGTGGATTCATGAGACTCACCAGGACAGAGCTGCATCTAATTGACATCAGCCATGTTTGAACTGAAAATAAACAGTTGTAAAATTTTTGGAATCTGTGTATTGATTTTTGTTCACCTCGTCAGTTTTGTTTATTTGTAGTTATTAAAGCAACGAACATGTTTTTTGTTCCACCAAACTTAAAAAGACAGCATCTGATGAGTAAGATATTTTCTTCTTACTTCTTTTTTGACAAGTAACTAAGATCAGATGAGATCATACACAGCGTTTTCTCCTGGCAGTGTTCCTGAACCTAATCATGCAAAGACACTAAACATGTGTTTTGTCAATTCTTATTTTTCCCCACATTTGTCTGAATCTAAGCATCCTTCTATGTAAAGTGATGTTCCAACACCAAAGAGAAGTTATTGTGTTGATAGCATCTTATGCTATCTCATTAGTTGGTTATCTTCTGCAGGATTTAACAATGATTTACATATAAAATGCAAGTATTAAAGTTGTAGCTTTGTCACTTTATTTATGAATTGTATGTCGTATCTGCACATACAGATGTTAAAAGAAGTCAGTGAATCAGTGATTTTCCAAGCAGGAAAACTTCCTCGGTTATGTTCTTGTGCTTAGTGGTAGTGGTGGTGAGGGTGGTGGACTAAACTGGGCTAATTTTCACATCTGTTGAATTACATTAGTTTGTACGAAGGGTCTTTGAGTTGAATCCGGTGACATAAATACACACAAACGTACTCCAGAAATGACAGGAGCCTCCTATCCTGGATATAAGTTTGCTCTTAGTGATCTGTACAGTCTGTTCTCTTTCATGAAGATTTGTGAAAAGCTGTCTGGAGTACGCATACAATTTTGCTTAAGTTTTTTGTTTTTTGTTTCCATTTGTTGTGGATTTTCTTGATTTCTTCAAAAACAAAGAGCTTCCAAAATAGGAGAAAATAAGGAAGAATTGGTTAAATGGCAGTAGATTTTTGCTTCGTGGAATCCCTGGCTAATGGAGTTAGCCAGGTGTTTGAATCTAAATTGAAAAGGCCAATTGTACTTTATGATCTGCAGAGTCAGTTTGGATTAGTAACGCTGAAGTTTAGAAGCCAGTGTCATTTTATGCTGCTAAGTATCAGCCCCTTTGCCCTTAGAGCTTACAGAGTTCAGTCCAGTTCAGTTCTGCAAGCCCAGGAGAGGGTGTTTTATATGCGGATCAGTGTATAATGGTGTCCTAAAGGTTTCTTTCTGGTAACTTTCCAAAATCATTCCTTGTTGAATCATTTGAACCAGGAGGGTCATCTCGCAGGACTTCTTGGCTTATTCTTAGAGGCATTGTTTTGGATTGGAAATTTTGAGACTAGGCAGTTACTGAACATTTCTCATGGATGTGTATAACAATCACTCATGGAGATATCTCATTCAACATTATACTAGATACTATATTCACATACAATATTGATTTATATTTCAGATTTCTAGGCAACAAACAATGCCTGAAGTAATTGGGCTTCCTAGATTCTGGTCCGAAAGCCATAATAGCTGAGGGCTATGGTTTGAGAAAAGATACCAATAGAAGGTTATTAGTGACACCTAAATAAATCATGGCACATCTGTATGAATTGTGATTTATTAGAGCAGGTCATAAATGAGTTTCAGAGAGTTTTACATTCAGTCAATCGGCAGGATCAAAGCATCCTTTTCCAGAGTTTTTTTTTGTTTTTGTTTTTTTGTGATTATTGCCGTATATTATTAAATGAAATGAGGTATTTTGTCCTAACTAATGATGTTCTTTAAAGTAAGAGATTGCTGTAATTTATTTAATAAGTTCACATGTGTATTCAACAATCATTCCCAACAAAAAATTTGTTTCTATTTATTTAAAAAAAATTGACATACTTCAAGTAAAATTGCTTTTTTTAAGATTTTATTTATTCATTAGAGAGAGAGAGAGCCTGAGCTTGCCTGAGCAAGCACAAGTAGCAGGAGGGGTGAAGAGGGGAGAAGCGACTCCCCGCTGAGCAGGGGCTAGATCCCAGGGTCCTGGCATCATGACCTGAGTCAAAGGCAGATGCTTTACTGACTGAGGCACCTAGGCTCCCCTCAAGTAAAATTCTTAATTTTATATTTTATGCTTCATTTTTAAGATCTTGCCTGGGAAATACATGGTATCAAAATAAGCATTATGCTTGTTTTTAAATAATAACTGGTACTTTGTTATGTAAAGGACAGGCTTCACATGCTTATTTTTTTTTAAATATGGAAGAAATTACTATGCATTTAAGTGCCCTCCCCCAAAAGTCAGTCAGTCTTTTCCTTTGTAGTAACTTTACATACTGTGTTACAGTGCACTAAATGTTGCTTTCATAGCTTCAAGGAGCAATTTATGGAAAAATCAGGTAAATGGATAGTAGTATTTAGTTTTAAATGCTTTTCTGTTTTTCCTGTTTAAAAATGTAAAGAAAAAATGAGACTGGTTATTTGCAGTCTAATCAATGGAGGAGAATCATCAGGTGAATAGTGACATCTCTAACCGAGAGCCATGGAAGTTGTTTAATTCCTTTGTGTCAATCTGGAAGAAAAAATAAAGTGGCAGTTCTAATACCTGGTCTGACATTTCCCATCTTTTCCTAGTGAGGCAGCCAGGCAAAAGCACACACTACAACTGAAAAGGTAACCATCTCTTTGAGGGCATAGTTGATTTTACTTCTGATTCTTGCTGCGCTATAGGGGTCAAGAATTTCTGGAGAAACATGACCTATGTTTGCTGTCAGGAAAAGTGGGTGATTCTCACTTTCTATACCTGCAGGTCTCTGAAGTTATGTGTAGATTGGAGTTTACTCCACACTGCTTTGTCAGCATAGCTGTGGCCTTTTTTTTTTTTTTTTTGGCAGTTGTAAAATAATCTTGCGATGGAAGGAATTGAGTCTAAAAATTGCTTTCTTCTGTAAAGCAGGATACTACTGTATAATTTTTCAAATTTTAGATTGTACCATAATTTTTTTTAAATTTTAGGTTGTGCCATTTCATATTTAAGGAAATCATGGAGAATGCTGACTGATAGATTCCTCCAAAGTATAAACATTATTATGAGATGACATCCAACTATAATTCAGGTCTTCAGTTTTAGATTTTCTTTTCCTAAACCATGAAGAGTTTAACTTTTATTCTATTTTTAAGTAGCTGGAAGTTACATGAAGAAGTAATAGGTTAGAAAAGTCAATTATTTTATTCTATCCTCTTTATCTTTTAGCTGGTTAACTCCATTCTTCCCTCTCATCCTTCCTCCTTCCTTTCTGTTATTTATATTCATAAATACAATATAATATAGATAGCTCATACCTATATAGACATATTCATAAGTTTTCTGAGGTCAGCAGGCTCTGCAATATATCCTTGCTTATCTTCATCTTTTCCTTTGTGACAGGAAATTATTCCTGTTCCTGTTACTTCCCTTAGGCCCTTCTCTGTCCTGTTCCACCAGGGCATAAATATGGACGTGAGGAGGTCAAGTCGCTCTATTTTGTTCTTGATAAAACCATATAATTATGCTTCATCATTTGTATATTATAAAGTGTTTTCTGGTTTTCTTTTCCTTTACTGCCAGTTGTCTGTTTCTGTTTATTTCTTGGACAGTGGCATCATATTAGTAGTTTTTCTAGTGAAGGTGACACTGAAGTTTCCATTTATACTTTTAGACCTGTAATGACCTTCCTTGCCTTCAAGGAGAGATGTGTGTTTTGGAATCTGTATGAACCTCTGGAGGGTTAGTGTCTGGTATAAAATTCCAGAGAGATTGCTCTCATTAGAGTATACTCATAGCAAGGCTACATATTAAGCTAGATTTAAATATTTGTTGACAATTTTAATTATTGGCAAAATTTAATGCATTTACTGAGAGAAAATTATGAAACTGACAGGCATATAATAAAAGGGGGATTAGGGATTCTTCAGGGCTGCATGGCGAGTAAAGATCAAACAAAATGAAAATATTGGAGTTAACAAGAATTCAGTACTAAAAAGACTTGGGGAAAGATGTTTGGGATATAAAACCAATTCAATTTAGTTCAACAAACATTTCTTGAGTGTTTTTGTTTATAGATAACTATGATAAATTTGTCGGGGAGAGATAAAATTACATGAGTTTATAAGATTGCCAAAAACACTTAAAATTAATAATGTTAACAATCCAGTGATGAGTTTAATTCCATCTGAGAAATTTTTCCCTTATAATTTTTCCCTTTTCAAATGTTTAACTAATAGAAAAGTAGAAAGAATAGCACAATAAACACGCTAGTTGTCTTCAGACTCTCCAGTTTTTAAAATATTGCCACATTTGTGTGTTTACCTCTCCCCCACTTGTGTGTGTGATTTTTTTTTCCTGACTGAATCATTTGAAAATAAGTTGCTGACATCATTACACTTAACTCCTACTAAATTACTCTAGCATATTTCCCCAAAACACATTCTGCTACATAAACACAATACTATATTTCAAACCCAAGAAATTTAACATTCATTAAAAAGTTTATCTAATAAATAATACATATGCCAATTTTCCAGTTGCCTCAAACGGTTCTTTATAGTTGGTTTTTTTAAATCCATGATCCGATTAAGGATCCTATATTTCTTTGGTTCCCATATTTCTTTTCTTCTCTTTTAATATAGAACTTTCCCTTAACTTTTGCTTTGTTTTACTGACTTTTTTTTTTTTTTTTAAGATCCAAACCAGTTACCTGTTAGAATAATGCCACATTCTATATTTGCCTGGCTATCCCCTCATTATTTGATTCAAGTTAAATTTTTGGCGGTGATAACTATCATTGATGTGATTTACTTTCCTTTGCATCACATCATGTCACTTCGTCCCCTTATTTGTAATGCTAAGTTTGATGACTTGGTTAAGCTTATGTATGCCAGATTCTTCTATTGTAAATTTACTGTTTTCTATTTGTAGTTAATTAGTAAATATGCAATGATACCTGGAGGCACTGTAATTTTCCAGTTCCCTGACAGTTGTTCACCCAGTAAACATTGATGATGTCAAATGGAATCATTTGTTAACTTTGGTCATTGAAAAATGTTGATTTTTAAATTTTCTTTTTCCTGTTACGTTTAGTAGTTTGTTTTATTCTGTAAGAGTTTCCTTTTTCTAGTCCCAGTTTGTTTTGAATAGTACTATAGACTCAGATTCCAATAAAATAGTATTTTAAAAATACTCATATCTACTGAGTTTTTACTTAAAGAGGAATAATTTCTGCTTAAAGAAGAATGAAATTGAATATTAATTATATTTACTTTGAAGTCAGGTTATAATTTTTAGGATTTAAATTCTAGCCCACATCTTCTAGTGTTTGTTCTGTTTTTTTTACTTTTTTGTTTTTAAGCCTCTGAAGAGAGGTTTAATGCATCTTTATTGTTATGTATCTTTTGTAATGAGTAAGTATTTTATTTTCAAGAGACTTTTTGAGACATCTTTCAGATTGGCAGCATTACCTTAATAAAATAATTAAATAATGGTTAAAAATATCTCTTCTGACTACATATACATATGATCAATTAGCTGTGTGCACGGGCAAGCTACTTAATCTCTCTAGGCCTTGGTCCCTTACATTCAAAGTGGGAAATATTAACAGTGTTTAACTGCAGAGGTTGTGTGTGGACCAGATGATCTAATATACAGAAAGCACTTACACATGGAAAGTGGATAATAAATATGCATAAAAATAGGATGGTGCTTGTTGAGCATTTAGGATACTGTCTAACACATTGTAAGTAAATAATAAATGTTAGCTGCAATTGTTACTATTCTAAGAATTGCTCTCTGTGTTTCTATTTTGGTAAATGTGGCTGGAAAAGATCCAGAAATTCTATTGATTCTACTTCTATAAAATTTCTCCAATATATCCAAACGATTTTCCCCATCTTACTGACACTATCTTGGTTTAAGTCTGTGTCATACCTGCCTTAGAGGAGAATGTCGGTAGCCTGCCCAATTTATCTTATTGAGTTTGTTCTTACTCCTTTCCAATATTTTTTTTACTCATCCTCTGGAGTCATTTTTAAAATGCAAATTCTGTCATACTGTGGCTTTTTTAAAAATGTATCATTTCTTCATGTAGCTTCCAAGATATTTTTTTAAATTTTATTTATTTATTTGAGAGAAAGAGAGTGGGAAGAGGGAAAGGGAAAGACAGGATCCCTACTGAGCAAGGAGCCTTATGTGAGGCTAGATCATAGGACCCTGAGATCATGACCTGAGCTGGAGACAGACCTTTAACCAACTAAGCCACCCAGGCACCCTCCAAGATATATTTTAACATCTTATTCAAATCCTTCTAACTTGCCTCTATTTATCCTTTTGCCCATTACTCAAACATACTGAATAATTTGAAGTATCTTAACTACTTAATGCCCCCCTGTGATTTTCATATATTATAATTTTCTGCCTAAATTTCCATCTTTTTTTTTTTTTTTAGATTTTATTTATTTGAAAGAGTGTGAGAAAATGAGAGAGGTGAGGAGCAGAGGGAGAAGCAGGCTCCCTGCTAAGCAGGGAGCCCAATGCGGGGCTCGATCCTGGGACTCCGGGATCACGACCTGAACTGAAGGCAGCCGCTTAACCGACTGAGCCACCCAGGTGCCCATAAATTTCCATCTTTTTTGGGGAAGACTTCTAATCTCATCATCTTCCCCTCCCATTGCTGCCCCCTGCCCCACAAGGCCACAGCCATGCTGGTCTGGCAAATTTCCAGTGTGCATCAGCTTTACTGTAATGGGCTCCATTAGATTATAGGTTACTACAGGACAATGGCATTTCTTTTCTTTTTTTTTTTTTTTTTAAGATTTTATTTATTTATTCATGAGAGACAGAGAGAGAGAGGCAGAGGGAGAAGCAGGCTCCCAAGGAGCAGGGAGCCCGATGTGGGACTCGATCCCAGGACCCTGGGATCATGACCTGAGCCGAAGGCAGACGCTTAACCATCTGAGCCACCCAGGTGCCCGGCATTTCTTTATATACAACTAGCACCCTGCATAGCTCACCCTCCCTACCCAGTAAATAAATGAGGCATGATTAACCATATAAATGAAGTTATTTGGTTAACTCCTATAAGGCAAGATACAAAGATTATAAATGTGCAATGTTCAGTTAATTGCCAACAAGTAATTTTGATGATGATAATTATGATAATTGGGATTCTCTTCCAGGGCAAGAAAAAGACCTTTGACTCTTGAAAAGGAGGTATCACCCTAAGTGTCCAAGAGTAGGAGATTAATACTATAATGAAAATCCATAAGATGAAATGTCATATAGACTCTGAAATCAGGTCATTAAATTATGTATGTTTACATGGGAAAATGTTCACAATATTAGGCCAAATAAAAAAGCAGTGCACAAGTAGTGTCATTTAATTTTTAGGAAAAGAGTACAAAAACGTACATAAAACTATTGATATGAATCATCCATGGTCAGTGGGATATAGGTTATATTTAGTTTTCTTTGGATTATTCTGTAATCTTTAAGTTTTCTGCTTTGATCATGTATGAGTCCACATGTGTATATATATACATGTACACACATGCTTCTATCTATCTAATCTATCTCTAATTTTACAAAGAGGAAAAGGAGTAAAGAAGTAGAACATGACAAAATTAACCCATCCTTGCTTTGTTCTTCACTCTCATGAACAGGTGGGGTAGAAGTACTATTTTTGGTTGTTTAAAAATATGGGCTACCATTCTAGTTAACAAATACAGGCTTCCTTATTTTCAGGAATATTTTAGTATTAATTTAAAATACAATCTCGACCAATTTAGTGACTGAACCACTATAAACATAGCAGGAAAACAGGGACTTCATGGAGTTTAAAAAATTATGAAGTGTTTTAATTTTTATGATTTCTTTGTAATTGCTGGATGACACAGACTAGACTATTTAAACACACTGTAATATATAAAATTCATCAAAATGAATTATATTCTATGTATATATACACATACACATTTTTTAAAACTCTTATAGATTGGTAGTCCTTGAGCTATTGCCGTTACTAATAAGCCATTATGCATTTACAGTCAATTGCCTTGTTTTGTGGCAATAAATATGACTTATAGAATAAGCTGCAAATGGGTAGCATGTGTTCTAATAGGTTTTATGTATTAATTCCCCAAAGGTAAATGTATCTTTTTGTGTGAGGAAGAAATTGACATATAATTGCATATTAACTCTACAAAAGTAACCAAAATAAAAACTTAACTACCCAAAAGAAGGAATATATTGTAACAGTTTTCTTCAATACATATTGAATCTTGCTATATTCTGTGTATTACATACATATTTGTATTTGTAGTGCAAGTAATTTTTTATTGTCTGATATACCATATCCAAATTCTCTGGGCTTCTTCTATCAAAAATACAGATTTTTTTTTAAAAAGATTCATTTATTTGAGAGAGAGCATGAGCTGTGTAGGGTCAGAGAAATCCTGAAGCAGACTCCCCATTGGGTATGGAGCCTGACGTGGGGCTTGATCACAGGACCCTGAGATCATGACCTGAGCCAAAATCAAGAGTTGGCTGATCAACCAACTGAGCTACCCAGGCACCCCTCAAAAATACAGTTTTTAACTTTCTTTTAAGGAGTTAACACTCACTTTTTTATTAGACTACAGAAAATATTTTAGGGAGCTACAACATCTGTGAATCATATGATAGAGTATAATTTATTAAGAAGTTTTTTTTTTTTTTTTTTTTTTTTAAGATATATAAACTTATGGCCTCTAGCCCTGCTTAGTCCTGTATAATTTTTGGTAGATCACTGCCTTCTCTACTCAAATGTTCAGGAGATAGATATCACTTCAGGATCTCAATCTCAGAAGCTTCTTTAGCACCAGGAACCTTGTGATTAGTAAAGTGGATGGATAGGCTGTCCAGGCTTGTGTTTTCCCATTGTAATAGCTGTTGCCCAGTGTAAGACTTGCATCAGGAAAACCCTGCTGACAATTTCTTCCCAAATTTATCTCCCCATCCATTAGTTGAAAAATAAAGCAAAGCAGAAAAATAAAACAAAATTGTATTGAGCATCTATTCTGTGCACGTTAAGTAGACTTAATATTTTCATCAAGGAATAAATGTTTAACTAACTAATTACAATATAAGCCAGGAAATGCTAATTGCATACAAATTCTGATTAAGTGAGGAAATAAATTTCAGCTGGAGAGAAAATAAAGGCTTGCAGGAAATGGTATGCACACTGAGTTTTATTTTATTTTATTTATTTTATTTATTTTTTATTTTTTTTAAAGATTTTATTTATTTATTTGAGAGAGAGAATGAGAGACAGAGAGCACGCACGAGAGGGAAGAGGGTCAGAGGGAGAAGCAGACCCCCTGCTGAGCAAGGGAGCCCGATGTGGGACTTGATCCCAGGACTCCAGGATCATGACCCGAGCTGAAGGCAGTCGCCCAACCAACTGAGCCACCCAGGCACCCTGCACACTGAGTAGTTTTTTTTTTTTTTTTTTGACAGAGAGAGACACAGCGAGAGAGGGAATGCAAGCAGGGGGAGTGGGAGAGGGAGAAGCAGGCTTCCCGTGGAGAAGGGAGCCCGATGTGGGACTCGATCCCAGGACCCTGGGATCATGACCTGAGCCAAAGGCAGACACTTAACGACTGAGCCACCCAGGCGCCCACACCCTGCACACTGAGTTTTAATCAATAGATGTGAAATCATACAAAGGTACTTCAGGCCCAGTGAACGTTATGAGCAAAGATGGGGGATGTGTGAAATTGTAGGTCATATTTGGTGATCAGATAGTTGAGGTTTGTGTGAAAAGGATTACTGTAGGAAAGCTGGAAAAATAGAAGATAAATTGAATGAAATCCTGGGGAAAGGTGGCTTTCTATGTTGTATGAAGGAATCTGTAGTACCTTTTGTAGTTATGAGGAAATCATCAAGAACTTTTAAGGAGGGCAAATAAAGCTGTGCTATGGTAATAACTGCAAGGGAAGTCAGAGACCGGATTAGAGGTGGGAGAAGCTGAAAGCAACAACTCCTTTTGGAGTGACTCTAGGCAAAGACTATGAACTAAGACCCTATTACAGAGAATGGGAAAGAAAGGATGTAGTAGGGACCTATTATGAAGTAGAACTAATGCTTAGAAAAACAACATCTAAAGGGTGACACATGACATTAGAATTTTGAGCTTATCGTTTACTACTATCCTTTTAAAAAAAAAAAAGATTTATTTATTTGAGAGAGAGAGAGAGCAGGGGGACTGGCAGAGGGAGAGAGAATCTTTTTTTTTTAATTTATTTTTATTTTTTAGAGAAATAGCGAGAGAATGGTGGTGGGGGAGGGGAGCAGCAGAGGGAGAGCGAGAGAGAATCTTAAGCAGACTCCATGCCCAAAATGGAGTCCCCCTGCCCAGTGTGGAGCCCCCTGCCAGGCTCGATCTCAGGACCCTGAGCTGATTTGACATAAGCCAAAACCAAAAGTCTGAGGCTTAACCGACTACACCACCCAGATGCCATTACTACTATCCTTTTAAAGCCCATTTTACTTCAGCCAGACTGATTTGGTTTGTCAGTACTTTTTTTTTTCTTTTAGATTTTATTTATTTATTTGACAGAGAGAGACACGGCAAGAGAGGGAACACAAGCAGGGGGAGGGAGAAGCAGGCTCCCCGCTGAGCAGGGAGCCCGACACGGGGCTCGATCCCAGGACCCTAGGATCATGACCTGAGTCAAAAGCAGACGCTTAACGACTGAACCACCCAGGTGCTCCTTGTTAGTAGCCTCTAAATGTAGCCCTTACTTTTTGGTTTCAATGATTTCTATTGTGCTTGTTTCACTTTCTTGACATGGCTTTTCTTCCATATCCTCACAAAATATTCATATATTGTGTGTCCTTCAAAAGCTCACGTGTTAGTTCTTCAGGTAACCCTCTCTGATTTTCAAGGTTAAAATTAATCTTCCTTGTTCTAGAAGTGCCAGAATACTTGATTTTTCTATTTCTTATGAAAAATAAGTTATTTTCTAAGATACACATTTTAGTTGGTGTCAAATTTTTATTTTATCTACTAATTGTGACCTTAGGCAAATTACTTAATCTCATATAATCTCAGATTCTTCATTTTAAACTGAGTATCATGATAGAATCTATGGATTCTGAGTGATATCTGATATTATTAACATTAAATTATATAATGTGTATGTATTACTGAGTGACATCTCAGGAACAAAGTAAGTGCTTGGTAAATGTTAGTTTAACTCTTTAGGTGAGGTGTGAGATGATGTAAATTACCTCGAAGATTTAAGGCAATGGGGAATGAGGCTCTCCTATCAAAGGATGGGCCAGTCGAATTGAACTCTTAAAGGTGGTTTTTTAAATAAGATAAAGACTTTGATTGGGTGCATTGGACGAAGAAGGGGAGAGTAGTTTCAAATACCTGCATTTGCTAGTCTCCTCCTTGGGCAGGTGAGAAAACCTGACAGGGTGGACTTCTCCCTTTAAAATTAATGTGGCTGGGGGCTCCTGGGTGGTTCAGTCATTAAGTGTCTGCCTTCAGCTCAGGTCATGATCTCAGGGTCCTGGGATCAAGCCCCACATTGGGCTCCCTGCTCCATGGGAAGCCTGCTTCTCCCTCTCCCTCTGCCTCTCCCCCTGCTCATGCTCTCTCTCTCTCTCTCTCTCTCTCTGTATCTCTGTGTCTCAAATGAATAAAAAAATCTTAAAAAAAAAATGAATGTGGCTGCAGATGGTGGCTGTGTGTAGATGGTGGCTTGTCAGGGGTATCTGTGAAAATAGTAGTAGTAGAAAGTAGTGGATAAAGTTGGGGAGACAAGTTAGATTAAATCCTGGTAGGAGGTTTTTCGGGGGGGGGTCTCATTCCATCACCTAGACAGTGGTGAGGGCAGAAACCAAATTCACGTGAACCAAGAATGAATGGCAACTTGAGAAAATGGCTGGGATGAGAATAAACAGTTGCCATGAAGAAAAGAGGGCAGTAACAAAGTAAACTTGTAGCAGAGTGGTTAAGAGTTTAATTATTTGGATGATACCCATAAAATGGGATCCGTTCCCATTTGGAGAGTTCATAATATGAGAAGAAGAAAGCTCTGAGAGGTTGTATTAAAAAAGACTTTTCTGTCCAGAGTTTGCTAAACTTATTTGATTGATAGAATGTGGATAGTTGACTTTAAGTTAAATCCTTTTTTTATGTAGTTCTTAGTAATACTTGGAGCAGTGCTTGCAAACACAGTTGGGGAAATGATCATCTAGGGTCCTTGAAGGAGAAGGGCATAGAAAGCAGGATTACAGTGGGAAAGGAACAAGATTCAAGACTGAGACCAAAGTGAGGCATTTCAGTTTGTTAGTGGGAAATGAAAAAAAAAAAAAAAAAAAAAAAACCTCTGTTTGATGATGATGGCTTAAGTATGGCTGGGCTTGTTGACAGATGGGGATGCTATCAAGTCATCTCTCCAAAAGATGAAGCTAAAGAATTGGGATGAGAGGATCACGGGGTGTGAGAAAAAGGGGGCGGGGGGAAGAGAGAGGAGTCTCATAGAATTCCAGACTGTAATGATTTTTTTATCCTAACTTATTAGCTCATTGGTTCCAACAACCTTTGATACCGTTTTTAAGGTTTTTAGTTTGTGAAATAATTTGTGATTGATTTGATTTAATTTGTGATTAATCTGCTAATGTTTATTAATTATCCAGTTGTTAGAATTACTAACAACATGTATTAATAATCACAATATCAAAAGAAACAGCTCATTTGCCCTACAGAATAAATCAAACAGAAAGGTTCTGGTTTTTAAGGACATAGGTTGAAATGAAAAGTTTTTTTTTTTTTTTTTTTTTTTTAGCAGAAATCTTTACTTTGTTTCAGGGAAGGTAGTAAAACACAATATGATCTTTTAAAGGCATATTGCATTAGATCTTGTGTTCCCCACCATTTCTCTTCAGTTCTCAATTTATGAAAATATGTATCACTTACCAATCCAATAACTTAAAATAATGGCTTGCTTTTACTGCTTATTTTCCTTTTAACTTCAAATTTATCACCTTAGAATTTTCTCTGTGTGTAATTGTGTTGTCAGGGACATATGTACAGGGAGCACTGAAAGTAGATGAATTTGTTAGCAAATGTGATCCTTTGAAGTGAATATACCTGATTCTAGAACAGCAAAAATTTTCAGAAAAATCTATTCTGTACTTTTTCTAAAGAAGACTTCATTATTTTTAAACAAGATGCTCTTTGAAAATGTTCAGGAGGCACTTTTTTTTTTAATGGTAAGTGAACAAATGAAAAGCAAATGGAAACAAGGCATTCACCTTCTGCAGAGCTTTTAATAGTTACAGTGAAACATTAAGGACCACCTGCCATGTTGAATTTTATAAGTATGAATGATATAGAGGTACTTGCCAATACATTCATGACTATGAAAAAGAGGGGTTTTATATAGTAACACAAACCTTCAAATGGAGTTAATAGAAGACAAGGCTTTTCTCTACTGGGTGGAAAGTTATCTGCTATAAAGAAAGGCCTCCTGAATGAAACATTTGTCTTCAAATTCTTTTTAATCTGCTGTGAGGTTCTGCCTGTTACCTCACTTGGAATAATGTACCAATTCTGTAAGGATAAAGAGAATTTTATCCTTTTTTCATTCCTCTAGCTTCTTGATGCAACATTTCCTTGAATTTCACAGTACCTGTCTGTTTTTAGCAGCTCTAATTTCAGACTACCACTTTCCTGGACTAACGTGTAAAAACTGATATTCTCATCTCCTTGATGGAGGATATTCAAGAAATGCAATCCCAGTGAGAGTGCTGCTTACTAATGGATATTTCTTTCTCCAGGCATCTTAAAAAGTTCTGTTTCTGTTTCAACTCCTTGGTGCCTCCCGTTCTGTACAAAAATGGATTAAAATGTCTCCTATCCATGAAGGAATGCTTCTGTGGCAGCATATTGTTTTTGTATTATATATTGCAAGTGGTTCTTGTCACAGCTCAGACTGTAATGGTTCTGAGTTAAAGTATTTTTCTTTGCCACTACCAAAATATTTACTTTTTGTCCTGTGACAGTTTAGAACTGACAGGCAAGAATTGTGAGAGCAATAATAGGGTTTGGTTTGTTTGGTGTTCATGCTTTACTTTTCAAAGTTAATGGGATATTGTTCTTATAGAGTTAATAGAGTTAAATGGAAATGATAATAGATTTTTAAAATGCTAGTGGAGATTGATACCTGGTTTGTAACTGTGGCAAGGAACCCAAATTCTAGCACTAAACAGGGTACTTTAGTTAGTGTGGGGAAAGGTTAAAAGCAAACAGCCACAAAATCTCCTCACAGTTTTAAACTCAGTTTTAAGCACGTTGTTATTGTGAAGTATATTGAATTTAGCTTCTAAAAACATTGGTAGAGGAGCTGGCTGCTAAAATTTCTCAAATCTTCAAATTTCAGAATTTTGGTGTATGTCCAGATTATTTAGTTACTATAGTTGTATACTAAAGTGAATTTTATTCAGGACCTCATCATCGGAATTTCAGGAACTCTTAGAAAAGCCATTTCCCCTTGTTGTTATCTCATTCTAGTGATTAAGGTGACACTCATTCTGTTGTTATTAATGGCTGTCCTTTCAGTCTTGAAAGGGTCCTGGCTGGGATGATGAATTATATAGTTGCCTTCCATATAAAGCATTTGCTGTTCTCTTACCACCCATTTTATACATTTCCAAAATAATCACTTTTTAAATTGTATTCTAGTACAAAAGTACTAGTAAAAAAGCTTTTTTAAAATATAAAGTTGTTACCTCCCGTATCCAAAATAAAATTTATGTATGTGTAACTGGTAGTTATATCCACTAACAAAAGTAATGATTTTACCCTAAAGTTATTAAACTGTGACTCAGGTATTCATATTTCATGATAGCAAATTAATTATAGGTTTCTTTTGGATTCAAATTTAGAGCTGAAAAGGTAAAGCACCTTATAGGCTTACTTGTCAAATGCAACTCGATGGAAAGAAAAATTATGTTTTGGAGGAAGAGGCAGTTCAACTTTTCTGCTTCTCTGGAATTAATGTGCATTTAGAGTGAACTTTCATGAAGGCAAATTTGATTTTCATAATTCATTAAATATTTATGTTCTGATCATACTGCCAACTAATTCACGTAAAACATAGTTTTAGCCTGGACAATGCTAATAGGTCTCTTTTTCCTGTATTACTTATATTAATATAAATGTCTATTTATGATTTTATTCATTCAGTTATAATCAATATAATCAGGGTTTATTCTTTTTTTCCCCCATTTCTTTGTGGAATGGTTACTGAATATACATACACATTAATAAAGTGATTAGAAAATTATACTTGACAGTAATCAGGTGCAAGAGTGCATAGTATATACCAAACAGCCCAGAACTTTGGCAGAGGTGTAGATCCAGAAGAAACACACTACTAGAAACCAAACTGGATTCAGAAACTGCTGGCTGGATTCTAAGCCCATTTTTACCACCTAGTAACATTATAAATTGGTGTCAGTTACTTAAGGTCTCTGAGCCTCCACTTTATCTGTTGAACGAGGGAAATTGGCTTGCCTTGCCTTTCATATGATGCTGTGAGGACCCTCTCAGCTCTCGTAAATCAAACTGCATTTTAATTTCCAGTATTTTAAAACCAAAATTGCTGGCGTGAGCTGGATAATTGGAAAATGTAAGGTAGAGCCTGAGGAATATCTAATAAAAATCTCTTGATTCTAGCTCCCAAAGACCTACTGAATGTCCAGCTCTCTGCAGACGAACCCATGTGTCGTGTTCCAGTCCAGCACCATTTCCCACCCGTTATCACACAGCCCTGCCTTTCCCCTGTTCTCCTTTTCTGCCTCCTGCTAATACCTTACAGCTACAGTGATGTTTCTCAATGTGAGTCTTATCATAACATTGTCTTCTGAAAACCCGTCCATGGGTTTCTATTCCCCGTAGAATGAAATAAAAACTTGTGAACGCTTATCCCTGCCCCCACTTGCTTCTCTTCCATCCATAGCCTACATTCCAGCACATTGACGTTCTGCCATGGCTTCCGACTGCCATGATCTTTTTCCTCTCTGCTCTTTCTTTGCCTGTGAATAATCTCTTTCTACTTTCTTTCTCATACTTCTTACTTATTCTGCAGGTTTCACTCCACTTTTCTGTGTTCCTGAGCTGATCCCCTGTTCATGACACATCATGCTTTTTAGAATTGCTTGTTTCATTCTTGGCCTTCTACTAGACAGAACTCTGTGAGGACAAGGGCTGTGTCTGTCTCTCTTCCCACAGTGTCTCTAGTTCTTTGCATAGTGAGTACATAAGAAGCATTCATAATATTTCTTGGATGATGGGGCGCCTGGGTGGCTCAGTCGGTTAAGCGACTGCCTTCGGCTCAGCTCATGATCCCAGGGTCCTGGGATCGAGTCCCACATCAGGCTCCCTGCTCTGCGGGGAGCCTGCTTCTCCCTCTCCCACTCCCCTTGCTTGTGTTCCCTCTCTCGCTGTGTCTCTCTGTCAAATAAATAAATTAAATCTTTAAAAAAATATATTTCTTGGATGATGAAGAAGTGAATAACTGTACAGGAAGATAGTATAGTCAGTCAGATAAGCAGTCAGGTCACAGGGTTACTGTACTGAGAGTGTCAAAAGAATAATGGATGAGAATTAACTTGATATGAGAGGTAGAGGGAAGTAGAACCTCCATGTTTCCTGCCACTGAAGGAATAACAAGTTCAGTTGTTTTTGTTTGTTTGTTTGTTTTGTTTTTAATTCTAGGATAGGATGGATTTTATAACTCTGGGGACATACCTTACATGAAGATGGAAATTTGAAATAAGCATGTTTCTGTCAACTTAAATCTATATATCATTTTTTAAAAAAAATTTTCAAACCTTTTTTTAAAAAGATTTTATTTATTTATTTGTCAGAGAGAGAGAGAGCAAGCACAAGCAGAGGAAGTTGCAGCAGAGGGAGAAGCAGGCTCCCCGCTGAGCAAGGAGCCCAATGCGGGACTTGATCCCAGGACCTTCGGATCATGACCAGAGCCGAAGACAGATGCTCAACTGACTGAGCCACCCAGGTGTCCCTCAAACCTTTTTTTATGAAGAAATTTCAAGTGAAGTTAATTTCAAAGCAAATTATCTAGAGATTTAGCTGGAGAAATTTGGAGAAAAACCAAGTTTATAAAAGCTAAAAATAACTTCTGTTACAAAATTATGTTCTATTCTGTTGAATATGAAAAAAATCTAGGGCACCTGGGTGGCTCAGTCGTTAAGCGTCTGCCTTCGGCTCGGGTCATGATCTCAGGGTCCTGGGATCGAGCCCCGCATCGGGCTCCCTGCTCAGCCAGGAGCCTGCTTCTCCCTCTCCCACTCCCCCTGCTTGTGTTCCCTCTCATGCTGTCTCTCTCTCTGTCAAATAAATAAATAAAATTAAAAAAAAAAAAAAGAAAAAAACTCTTGCTGTACTTTGTTTTTCTCCCCTAGTTAGGACAGGGCTTTTTAACAAGGAGATACCTAGGACTCAAAAGTAAAACTGACAGATACCTGTTTATAGTAAAGTAAGATTTCTCAGCAATAGCACTATTGACATTTGTGCCCAATAATTTTTGTCATGGCAAGTCCTGTAGGATGTTTAGCAGCACCTCTGATGTTTACCTACCAGATGCCAGTAATATCACCCCCGTGAAAATAATCACAAATGTCTGCAGGCATTGCAAAATGTTTCCTGGGGGCAAAATCAACCCCACTTGAGAAGTATTACACTGGAAAATTAAAAATTGTATTCCTATGCCATATGGATACGAAAACGTTGTAATATATTGGAGCCTTGTAATTCCCACATAAATTGCTCCTGGATCTGTGTTTGGTGATTATTAGCAAAATGCAAAGGATCAATGTGACTACTTCCAGATTTTGTGAGCAATGTGAAAGTGGTGAGGACTCTGGATAACTTGTCTCAGAAAGCAAAGACATCTAAGGAATAGAATGGATGATAGAAATGTAAGATAAGAAAGGACAGTGAATTTGTGTTTTGAAGATCTGCCTCAAAGGTATAAAGATTAATTGCATTAGCCTGCCTGGATCTTTGACTTGGGACCCAGGATTGAAGAACTGAAGAAGCCTTACCCCACCCAAAGGCTGGGCTTCAGTTACAGGGTGTGTACTTATGTATATAGTCTTTATTTTTGTTCAAATGCACTTGAATGGAAGACAGTGACTATTTCTTATAATGGATGGATTTTCCAGAAAATCAACTGCATGTATTCCTGAACGTGGGAGAAACATCACTGGGCTTCTGTTCTCACATATTACTATCAGTTGTTTTCATGTCAGTTGTTTGGCTGTGAACTACCACTGTTGTATTAGTTTGTGAAAATAAAACTGCAAAATGCCACTTGGCCCTGGTGACGGTATCACATGCTTTCTGGACTGAGTTCTCTCTCCCTCTTGTCTTCAGACTTGTTATTAATTAGGAGAAGGCCACACCTCCTGCTGCCTAACTTCTCCTATATCCACATATCATTAATCTCTTATAATGAAGGTTTTGTGGGCATACCTGATAAGAGAAATAATGACAGAAGTCCTAAAATACTGTGATTTTTCTTCTTTGGTTGTCATGAAGAAAGAGAATGGTCACTTTCATTTTTCTTAGTTGTCTTTAGAAAAAAAACTGTCAGACTTTACAGATATGGATGGAAATCAGATTGATATCAAATTGTGTATGGATGCTTACATCACTGTTAAGGGTAGCAAAGAAAACTCATGAACTGACTTGAAAATAAGTTGTGTTATCATAGAAATCTATTCTTTCTTCATTACTTTTCCTTCCTTCTCTCTTTTTTTCTCTCTTTCTCCCTCTCTTTTCAGTGAATGTTTTAGCTGTAATAGCTGCTTGCAGTGAACTGGAGCTTTTCTTGACCCTTTCAGTTCTCTGAGTTTTTATCAGTGTGTCTTATGTTGTTTTATTTTGGTGTTACATGGCAACTTAGACAGATTGAAACGTGTGTTTGGCATATTTCCTTTCATGGTAGAGTAGAGGGTAAATTTGTACCTCTACCTAAATAATATACTAAACAAAGTAGATTTATCCAGACCAAAACAACAGAAGGGAAAATAGATTACATTTCAAATGAAGATTTTTTTTTCAATGATATTATTTCAAAGAATTCTTTATACATGATTTCTTTAGCTGTTGAAACTATTAAATGAATTCCTAAATTGAAACTTTCAGACATTTAGCTATATAATTTATATAATGATGCAGTTAAACAGATTGCTTGTAAAAATGTTGGAGAATATTCCAGAAGGTTTTTTTTAGATTTTAGGGGAAGCAAAATTATCTTAATAAAAGAATAGTGTTCTTTACTGTGTTAACATAATAAAGAATTATAGTATTAATTAACATATATAAGGTGCTTAGTATGTGCTAGGCACTTTTGTAACTTCTTCAGTCCACATGACAATCCTATTTGGAAAAAACTTACTTTTCCTAGGCAGTTTCCTATCTAGTGGTTTAGGGATAAGTCTAGCATTCGAACCTCGGATTTGAACTCAAGGTGTTTGGCTCCATAGCCTGCATTCTTATAGACTGTCCTCTACTGATCTATTAACTTTTTCTTAACCATCAGTATGTATTCACATGTCCAGGTTTCCTCTATTTTGACAAGTAAAATTATAATCTACATAAAAATACATAAAACACTAACACCCTGGGTACTATTAAAGACTTGCTTACTGAGGCATAACACTCAGAAGGAAGACTTCAAAGGAACAAACTCTTGTGCAATACAAAGGAAATATAATCAAAACCTTTACATTTGATTTGAAGAATATGATAACTATCTTGCAAGATTGTAGTGAGAGTGTAATGTATCCTGCACGAGCTAGCTAGCTAGAAAGATAGATAGACATAGAGATGTAAATCTTAGCTATAGTGTTTAATTATAGAAATGGCAAGAGACAGGAGGGACTTAGTTGTTTAAACCAGAGGTCAGATATGGCTTCACAAGAAGATGTGATTTGGAATTGTAGCAAATGCATTTGTAATGAATCTTCTTCAGAAGGTTTAGCATCACATAGCTTACATCTTGATATAAATAGCTCTGAATTCGAGCCTGACTCTAAAAAAAATGCTCTAGTTAAATACCTTTTGTGAGACTCTATGTTATTTTAGTGCTTTCTGTTAGTTGGAAATTCAATATTCTACTATTTTCTTATTATTTCTTCTGACATCTGATAAATTCTTCTTTATTTATTATTATGCTGTTTCTCCCTGAAAGTTAATAGGAGTATTTATGAAACACTGAGGTGTACTGTGAAAGGATTTATTCTTTCATATATTAATCAAATATGTAAAATGGGATTGGAAGTACAATTTATTTTTTCCTTTTGCAAGAAAGCATGCAATATATTTATCCATTAGTAAATGGCATGCTTATGTTAAGCTCATGATCCTTCAGAAGAGAATGCATTCGAGGAAAAGAAAGAATAACAAAGATAACATAAATCTTTGTCATTCTAGAGATATAACTTTGGAGATGTTGGTGAATCTTCCCTGAATACTAAAAATACCTCTAATTTCGATACTATAGTCAAACTCACTAATTAAATTATCTCCATAACACAATGTGAAAATCCTATGTGGTAAACAGCCGACAAATCAGTCATATATCAAATTCCAGAGAATCAAGAATATATATTGATGGTCAGATTGAAAAACTGTTCCATTGTATTTCCAGAAATTATATTGAATAAAGGAAATACGATTTTAAAATATTTTACTTGGGCTTCCTGCTCAACCAAAGTATTGATTGAAACAATTTAACTATAGGATTCTCTATTTCTAAAAAATCAGGGCTTCTGTTTCATACTTGATACAAATCTGTTTATCACTTGACCAAATTCTTGAAGAACTAGTTATATGGAGCATTTGGATTTTAAGAAAAGATAAAAATTTTTGCTCATAGTTTCCTGCTAAATTTATTTTGTGATTTTTGATGTTAAAGCAACAAACTAGAACTTTAGGTTATGTTAATAAAATTAAATGTAATATAAACTATAGAGAAAATGTGATATCTATCGGTCATTTCTAATATAAATTATTATAAGTTTTGATTATGTCAAAATACATAGATCTTCATTGTATTATTATGTAGCACAATTAAATATTTGAATAGAAAATATACAAACTCTTAGCTATTGTGACAATTCTTTTAAGAAATATATAAGTCTGTATATAATAACTTAGAAGACAGTAGTATGTTTTGAGAATTCTCTATTCCCTTTGCAATGTAACTGTTTTCAAAGAATAATAAAAGAGTTAATTTAATAAATTAATGAGTTTGTGATATAGACATTAAGGCAATAGCAATGTATGAACCTACTCAACTATCATATTATCCATGTGAAAAGTGGAATGTTTAACTAACCATATTAAATAGCACTAAGGTTGTTAGGTTGTTGTAAGCATTGTACTTTGCAGTTAGGTATTCCACACATTTCATGAATTTAAGTATTTAAGGTTTGGACAAACTGCATGCCTTTTGGAGATATAACTTAGATGGAAAATTTAATAAAGCAGAGATGGTAAAGAGTGGTGCACCTTATCTTGATAAAAAGTTGTTTTCCTCCGAATTTTGCAAAATATTTTATAGCACACAACACTTGTCTATTTCTTTGATAAAAGAAGGATCTCATTTTGGGAAAATCCAAGAACTTCAAACCTTTACTGACACTGTTGCTAGACATACTCTTCTAACATCTGTAGCTTGACAAGATTCACTTTTTAGCCTCCTACTTAAAGGACTACTAATTTTAAACTACAGAATAATCATATTGAAAAATGGCAAATGGAAAGGAGTGGCAAAAGTCGTATTCTTGCAAAGTTAGGATTCTCTCCTCTTACCATTGTTGGCCTTTGACAAGGATGACCATTAGTCTTATCTTGCCATAGGTATTGTTTACTGTTTTCATTATGGTGAAATTAAAATAAAAGCATATGAAAATTATCAAGCATCAGATGTCTCATTTTTTCATTTTTTCATTGGTATACATCCACTTACAAAGGGGTTTCACAAATTCTTATACAGTGCATGATTATCCCTAGAAGTCGATTATACCGTGGCTTGTAGACAATCTGTTTATTTAGACATACACAACTGGTATTCTAATCACTCTTTTGTTGAACATTTACAAAAGAGTAATTCAACTTAAATGATGAAAAAAATTACTCTAAAAGTATTGTCTGACCCATTCCAGTTGGTTTCCATCTGTGACTGTGTCTTCACATGCGTTTTCTGCTTTTCTCCTGTATGTTCTTTACCATTAATTTCGCGTGCAATCTTTGAACTGCTTTTTTCCTTCATTATTATCTGTATTCTGGTATAAATTGATATTTTCAAAACCTTTATGTAAGTTTTGAGCTGACTTGAGTCTGATTAATTAGGAATATTTAATGCACTGCCAGCTCTCTGCTATATTATAGCACTATTTTTTTTTAAAGATTTTTATTTATTTATTTGAGAGAGAGAATGAGATAGAGAGAGAGCATGAGAGGGAGGAGGGTCAGAGGGAGAAGCAGACTCCCTGCGAAGCAGGGAACCGGATGCGGGACTCGATCCAGGGACTCCAGGATCATGACCTGAGCTGAAGGCAGTCGCTTAACCAGCTGAGCCACCCAGGCGCCCTATTATAGCACGATTGGTGTAGAAATAGAATGGATCATTATATGCTAGTTTGTCCTTTTCTTTGTAAGAACTTCCAACATATTTTTCATTTGGAAATGGACACACTTACATTATTATCCTTTACCATGAAAAAACAGTATTTCACCTATAAAGTTTTCATTTTTTTCAGAATTAAATATACTTTGTAGTACTTACATTACTTTTTCTGAGTTCATTCTTTATGGTAAGGTACTTTGTTCTTCTCCAGTTTTCCTGTCTTTTAGGTTTCAGTTTTAACTTGAAAAGAAGTAAAATACTATAGGTACGTATAAATAGGCTTTAACCCTTAGTTTTGTCATGCCCCTCCACATAGGTCGTATACAAAATGAATTCATTTTTATCTTAGATACATCTGAAATTGAATGCATAAACACAAAAGTACAGAAGGATGTGTGGATATATGTGTGTTTATGCTTATAATAAAAGATGTAACAGGCCATTGTATTTAAATTATTTTTTTTGTTACAATAATTGTTTTTTAAAATTTAAAAGAGAGCCAGTAAGAAATAAATTGAAATCATTTTTCATAATGTAAGGCATCAGTGATATTTCTTTGTTTTCCAATAGAAATATTAATTACAAGAATTTATGTTAGGGCGCCTGGGTGGCTCAGTCGGTTAAGCGACTGCCTTCGGCTCAGGTCATGATCCTGGAGTCCTGGGATCGAGTCCCGCATCGGGCTCCCTGCTCTGCGGGGAGCCTGCTTCTCCCTCTCCCCTTCCCCCTGCTTGTGTTCGCTCTCTCGCTGTGTCTCTCTCTGTCAAATAAATAAATAAAATCTTAAAAAAAAAAAAAGAATTTATGTTAATAGTGGCCTGTCTAGTTCCAGATTACTAACAGAAATGAAAGCATTTGTATTTTCTAGAATATGGCAATTACAGACTATCTACAACTAGAATATTCTTGTTTTTGAGTTTGGATAGGTCATATATTTAAGGAAAATATGGTCTTCTTTTTAAGAATGTGGAGCTATCACTTGATCATTTTGTCTTAGAAAAGAGCCTTACACTGACAGTTTTATTATGATTTATAATTCACAACTAATAGTTTTCCCTCCCTTGGAACTTTTCTTTCCCATGTTCAAAGAAAAATACTCTAATTATATGCTTATAAAATATTTCACATCTCATTCATATACTTATTCATATCACCATGTTAAGAGTGCTCATAGAATCATGTTACAAATTATCTAAAGCATTAATCTAAACGTAGGCAGTGCAATTGTCTTGCACAGCATGACAGAGAACTCCTTCTTAAGAGTGAGGCCACGTACTATCTTTCCTTAACTGATATAGTCAGGACTCTACTACATTCTACTTAAGAATGCGCCATGCTGTTTCCGTTGATCTGATTACTATAAAAAGTTTACTAAGTTGCGTTGGTGATTAGCCTTTGGTAAGTGGGATAGTTATTACCAGATGCATAATATTGCAAGATGAATAGTGATTCTTTCATTCAGTAAATTCAAGTTAACTTCCGGCTATGTGCTAGATATTGTGCTAGGCCCTGGGATCTACAGATACATATAATCTCTGCCCTTGAGGGTCTCACAGGGAGCTGGAAGAGACACACATGGACATTATGACACTCATGTATGGACAGTATGACGCTGTTAATGCCATAATTGTGGTATGTTGTACAGACTGGCTTGTACTGTTCTCCTCAGTAGCTTTAGGAGGAGGTAAAGCTCTTAACTGATTCATGAAAGATGAGTTAGTTATTCATTAAAAACAGGAACTAAACTAGATGTCTTTTTACGTGTCTAACATAGCTACCTTTCCTAAAAATAGTTTTTATTAAAAAACGTATTAAACAATAACCTAGTCATACCTATATTCACTTTTTGCAAAATGCTATGAATGCAAGTGGATCAGATACAGATAGTGCTGTGTCAGATTATTTGCTTTGTGTGAAGATTAAAAATGAACAATTAATTGGTTTTCTGTTATTAAGGAGTAGAAAGTATGGGAATGCAGTTACAGAGTTCTTACTGTTTTATTTCTAACAATTCTGTTTATCTCAGAACTCTATATATACATACATACATACGTGTGTATGTATGTATAAGTCTGTTTGCCTGTGTGTGTGTGCGTGTAGTGAGCTCCTTTTTTGGAAAAAAGGATTGAGCTCGACAACATCCTTTGTTGTGAGGATATATTCTGCCTGTTACTTTCTTTTATTTCTAAGAATTAAGGATTGAGTGAATATCCTCATTGTCCTGATGCATCTTTTTAAAATGTCATGCTTCAGGGCAAACTGATTTCTTTATGATCTTCAGAAAATTTTCCACTGACATAACAGAAATGATTATTTATCTCCCCACATGTCCAAACTGCCTTAAACTGCTTTAGGGTTATTTGCTTCACAAGACTTAGTATTGATCCATATTATATAACTGACTAAATAAGGAAAAAAAACTAGTCTTCACAAAATAGCTAGAAAGATTGTTTTAACTGGTGATTTTGTTTTAATCATTTATGAAATTTTTGCTGAAAACTAATGGTAAAAAAGCTCCTGTTTTAAAAGACTGCTTGGAATGGAAGGACTGATCTTTGTTTTAAGAAATTAAAATGGAATTATTTCTTTTCATTTTAGCTATGGATCTTGCAGACTTTTTCTACAGATAGTTAGATTTAAGTGTATTGTGGGAGAAAAACCAATTGTTGATGAATCACTAATGAGATAGTTTAATTTTCATTCTTTGAATTGAACTAAGTGTTCACTTCATTAAATATGATTAAATTTCAAACTTTCGTATTTATATGCATAGTCCTTGCCCCACTATATTTTTTAAACTTGAAGTAATCTGCTTTTATGAAATATTAACTGCCACAAATAACTCTCCAGTTTAAATATAATTGATCAATAATGCCCCTACCCACATTTCCTGTATATCTACCTGTGCCGAGTAGTTTTCTCTCTTCACATTGACGAAATGCTACAGCTCTGGCAGGAAAGGTGACTTTAGAGTCTGTATTCACCACTGAAATAGGAGATAAACACATGGCAAAAGATACAAATTAAGGCACAATATTTATAATTTATATAATAATTTCTTATGAGATACCAGAAATTTAATTAGCTTAAGCACATAAGCAACTGATTATCCATACCATTTGATGCCAGATCAAAGGTAATATGTATTTAGAGATCATCATATTTGCTTTTTGGCGGACATAACTTTGGTCCACTGCCTAGCACAATGCAAAGAGTAGGCAAACAATAATTATTGAGTCAGGGAAGGAATGAGTAATTTGTGTTTGTCTAAAAATTAATTTGTGTGTTTTGTTTGCATACACATCTGATAGTGGAGAAGTGGTTCATTGTTTATCAGAGGTAGAAACTAGGGTGAAATCAAAACAGCATGGAAATTGGCATTATGAAATAATCATAATAGCTATTTATTGAGTGCTGATTCTCTACCAGGCACTGTGCTAGATTTTTCACATAAATTATGCACTTTAATTCACAGTAGTCTTATGAGATAGTCTTATTATTAGGTTTCCCTGTTTTAGATAAGGAAAAACTGGGCTCAGAGAACTTAAGCAGATTTGCAAAGGTTGCACAGCTAGGACAGGCGAGAGGAGAAGCCAATGTCATAATTTATATAAAGGGCATGTTGTATCACCTTTTCAGGATTTTTGAAGTGGGACTTTCTGTGGTGAAATTAACAATATCTGCCATTCAGAATGTGAATTTCATCCTTTAAGAGGTGTTGTTTTAAAAACGATTATGTTAAAACCAGAGTATTGATCTTTCAAAAGATGACTCGTCTATTTTGCATCATTTTTTGTCTATAGAGTCAACATTGACCTTTCTTGGTATGTTTTCAAAACTGTGAGGAGTGGCTTAGTATAACGAGAATGAATAATAAAACTGAAATTATAAAACTTAAACAGTGTTATAATAAATATGAGAGATATTTGAAAATAAACTTGATGGTGGCCTAAAGGCTGTAGTAAATTGTACCTCTGCCTGAAACCTTCCCAACACCAGTTGCTGTTTAAGAGCACTCCTCCTTGCAGCCTCTTGTTCATAATGACAATACCCTCAAGAATATCTTTTAGTAAAATAAAATACTGTGTCATAAATAAGCCACTTTTTTTGGTCACTAGGAATAAATAATGTTTCAGTTTGGTTAGCTAGCTTCCCCTAACTTAAGTGTTTTCCGTCCAGTAATTACACTGTTTTGCTATAGACTTGAATTAGGGTTAAAACTACTCTGTTTTAGGGGCACCTGGGTGGCTCAGTCATTAGGCGCCTGCCTTCGGCTCAGGTCATGATCCCAGGGTCCCGGGACCAAGCCCCACATCGGGCTTCCTGCTCTGCAGGAAGCCTGCTTCTCCCTCTCCCACTCCCCCTGCTTGTGTTCTCTCTCTTGCTGTGTCTCTCTCTGTCAAATAAATAAAATCTTTAAAAAAAAAATTACTCTGTTTTAGTCCTTTTCCAGTAGGTTACTAAATCCTAAGTTTGTGTAGGTAATTCAGTTTTTCTACCTGTAGGTTGATCTCTCAGCATGGACCTATGAGGACAATATTGAGTGAGATCCAGGAGGGTCTGATTTCAGTATGCATCTTTCCTTTTATGGGAGGTGGTTTTTAAGTTATTTATATAATTTAAAAACTCCACTTCTGGATTCTTATCTGCATGACCAAAATGAATGTGCATGTGTGTGGGAACACAGACGGTGTTTGACAACAATGTCACCGTGAGAGCTGGAGGTGAACTGCTAGGCAGATGCATCTTGACACAGTGCGTGCCACTGCCCATCAAGGATGGAATGCAGAGGCAGGCCAGCCCTTTAGAACCGGTCTCTCACACTCTTGCTGAGGCACCACTGAAAAACTAAGTGGGTGTAAGTTTGTATGTGGGGTTTTGGGGGTTTGGTGATGGTGGCTGAAACACGCATGTTTTTAAAGATAACATTTCAACGAAAACAGTTGTAGGGGAGTTTGACATCTAGATAACTGCTTACTGTGTTATTGTGAAGACAAGTTTTTGTAAATATAAATATATATATAACTAGTGTATCTTAGCATTTAATAATTAATTACAAGGAAACAAAGGCACTGAAGCCCAGGAATGTGAAGTGACCTTGTCCAAATTATGTGCCATTATTGGTAGAGTAGATTTGAACACAGATTTTTTAGTTAAAATCCAGCTCTCTTTTGCTCTATCATATTACCTGTTTAATATAACCTAATATTTATAAAGTAGAATAAGAAGTCAAAAGAGATCTGAATGTTCTAATTTGATACTTTTTCTTCTTTTTTATCGTTTTGGTAATGACATCATTATGGCAATTTTCTGGTAAAATAAAGAGTATTTCAATTCCAGGCCTCAGCAAAATTCCTAGTGTATTCCAAACTGATAATTTAATGAAGGACAAAAAAACCCTGTCTTTATATAATATGTTGTTTTCTTTTCTTTTACAGTCTTTTAAAACAGTTTTGAAATAAAGCTTTTAAAAGGTTCTTATTTTACGTGTTTCTTTTCCACTCTACAGTGTTAATAAAAACATTAAGTACTCCATTAAATAACAAATAAATAACACATATATATTTGTAATGCCCTGAAATTAATTTTTCCTTTTTTAGTTTTAAAAATCCCCCAATATTTTCAGCACTTGAGCACCCATTACCACAAACTTTATATTCCACATCATTTCTTCTCTAAACTCTTATAAGTTAGCTGTAGGGTAATATGGATGGTGCCTTGCAAGCTGTAATATCCTCGTTACATCATGTTGTTTTTATCCTCTCTGCCCACTGTTCATTCTCAATGTGAAAAATCATAGCGTATCAGTGACAGGAATCTGGCTTTCAGGCAGACTTTTGTAATTATTCCCACTGAGGCACTGTCAATAGGATTAAAAAACAGATTCCGGATCTGTCCATCCCAGATGAGGTCAGCACTTTGAGCAGTGGGAGTACTAGTTCTATAAGCTGTGCTTTCCCCTTTGCATTATACAGCATAGACGTTAATATGACACAAATATTTGAAAGATCCTATGGAAACGGACTAGCTTTGCTCTGAATTAGGCTCTGGATTAAGTACAATGTCCATCTGCAATAAATAAAATAAGAACAGTCATTTAGAATCCCTAACTATGTATGTGTGTAAATTCTACAATAATATTAAGTCCCAGAAAGTTTCAGTTACAGAACAATCCACTTATAGTTCATAATTAATAAACTCTTTGCA
This sequence comes from Mirounga leonina, assembly GCF_011800145.1. Taxonomy (NCBI): domain Eukaryota; kingdom Metazoa; phylum Chordata; class Mammalia; order Carnivora; family Phocidae; genus Mirounga; species Mirounga leonina. The sequence goes on along the minus strand of NW_023270807.1, from coordinate 50,752,262 downwards.
GCTGCATAACTGCAGCCGGAAACATCTGGAAAGCCTCATATTTTACACACAGATACATACACGTAATTCCTTCAGAAAAAGTTCAATTGTGCTTAAAATTGCAGGTCTGGAAACAGAGTAAGACCTGAAGAAGCTGAATCTAGTTATCAGTAAGCTTAAAGGGGGACTGGGTCTTCTTTTATCTGGAAAAGAGGTGAGTGTTAACTAGATAATGTTTAGAGTCTATTCAGATATTCACACAAAACTAACCTTGTATAATTCAAAATCTCTCCTAATTATAAGTGTGATTTTGATAAGAATCTATTTCTTTTGTTATAAAATTATTCAAATAAAATTGCTACTCCTCAGATAAAAGATAAATTATGATTTATGAATCTCTAAAATTAACAAATGGGTAAAACAAATATATTGATTATAGATTATAGTCTAGCTTATAGATTTAAAAATTTCCAATATTTTTTATAATTCATACTTAATTTATTACACCTAACTACAGCTTTAATTTTTTAAGATTTACTTATTTATTTTAGAGAGAGAGAAAGCGAGAGCCCGCAAGTAGGGGAGGGGCAGAATGAGAGAGAGAGAGAGAGAAGCAGACTCCCCATTGAGCGTGAAGCCCCCTTGAGGGGCTTGATCTCACAGGGCTTGATCTCAGGACACTGAGATCATGACCTTAGCTGAAATCAAGAATCAGGCACTTAACCAATTGAGCCACCCAGGCACCCCCTAACTATGGCTTTATAAAAATAGATGAATATAGAGTGTATGTGTTAGAAAGGCAAACTAGCATATTATTGACAGATGTAATTTGGCATTTTTTCTTAATGTTTGCTTAGTCCTGTGTTCAATTTGAAGTTGTATTACTAATGGATTTCATTGTATATACCAGCTTTACTGTCTCTTTGTCTCTATAGGTTTGTTTATTCTGGACATTTCATATAAGGGAAATATGTTTTTGTGACTGGATTCTTTCACATAGCCTAATGTTTTCAAGGTTCATCCATGTTTGATTGCTGAATAATATTACATTGTGTTTATTCATTTATTAGTTGTTGCACATTTGGGTTGTTTCTGCTTTTTTGGCTATTATGAGTAATTTCGCTGAGAACATTTATGTATAAGTTTTTGTGTTGATATACATTTTTATTTATCTTGGGTATATATCTAGGAGTGGAGTTGTTGGTTAATCTGATAACTGTGTTTAACGTTTTGAGAAATTGCCAGTAGCTACATAATTTTACATTCTTAACAGCAAGGTATGAGGCTTCTAACTCCCCCATATTCTTACCAACACTTGTTTTATTTGCCTTTTTTCTTATAGTCATCCTATAAGTAGTATCTCATTGTGGTTTTGATTTGCATTTCTCTGATGGCTAATCATGTTGATCATTTTTGTGTGTGTTCATTGGCTGTTGTATGTCTCCCATATGGAAATATCTATTCACATTCCCTGCCTATTTTTGATTGGCTTATTAATGAATTTTTGTTTCTCTCATTTTTATTTTTCCTAAAATTCTAATTTGTTAGATTTCTTAATAATATCTCATTTTACCTCCGTCATCAATTTTATGGTGGATATATCTTGTCATGCATTCTTTAGAAACTTCAATAGTTGGAGAAAAGACCTGGGACTTACAGGAAGATGGTTCTAAACACCTGGAAAGCTTTTAAAATATAAAAATGTCCAGGCCCTAATAATGATTCAGTTATTTCGATAAGGCCAAGTCATTAGTGTTTTTTCAAAGTGTCCCTAATGTGCGGTCATGGAGGACAGCTGACCAAGATATAGATTATCAGTGCCTTAAAGTCCAGGATGGTGTCAGGTTTGTCTGAGATTAGAAGTGGAGCTTAAGATTTCCAAAAAGTGATTCCATTAAGGACCAGAAAAATCTTTCTTTTTTTTTTTTTCAAAGATTTTATTTATTTATTTGAGAGAGCGAGAATGAGAGAGAGTACATGAGAAGGGGGAGGGTCAGAGGGAGAAGCAGGCTCCTCGCTGAGCAGGGAGCCCGATGCGGGACTCGATCCCGGGACTCCAGGATCATGACCTGAGCCGAAGGCAGTCGCTTAACCAACTGAGCCACCCAGGCGCCCCAGAAAAATTTTTCTTACCTGTAGAAGAACTCTAGAAGCATGTGCATTTTCTGGGATAACCGGTTTGTGGGAAAGGGTCCTTAGAAATATAATCGATAGGATATCCCCCTACCCCAAGCTTACCCTTATAGGTCATAAACCTAAAGAACCAGAAGGAGTCTGAGTGTCTGCACCCTCATTCAGAAGGAAGATATATTCCATTTCACCTGATTGCTTTACCTACCCGGAAATTTGTCTATGGCTTTGAGGATGACCTTTAGAATTGTTAATCTGTGTTGAACACAGATTTGTTCTACCAGTACCCTGATTGTTCCACAGACTGCATGCGTCATGCAAGTACATGCTCAAAGGCCTGGCACCCTGTTGCTTAAACCCTTGATATCCATTGAAGACAAGTATGGAATCTGATTGTGAGGAGAGTTTAACTGAGAAATCAGAATACAAGGCTTTAGTATCAACTCTCATGTATTTAAATGAGAAGCTTGAGTAAAATACTCAAATTTTTGTTGAGAAATTTGTTGCAGTATTATTACTTTTAAGTAATTCATTTATAAATGGGAAACCCTATTGCCTTTTGTGTTCTTTTTTAAAAGACTTGAAATTTCAAACATTATTTGAACCAATGTAGTTACATAAGGACACTGTTCTTATTGAAAAATAGCTGAAATTAAACATAATAAATTATATTTATTTCATCACAATAGATAATATAACAGGTCTTGTAATATAGTATGCTGTAACATAATTTAGTGGATGTGTTGCACTATATTTTTAGTGTGTGGTAAACAGAAGTTTCACATGCTTCCTAGATTCCCTTTTTCTTTGATAGCTTTTCATTTAAAGAATGGACTTGGGATGCCTGGGCGGCTCAGTCGTTAAGCGTCTGCCTTAGGCTCAGGTCATGATCCCAGGGTCCTGGGATGGGGTTCTGCATCGGGCTCCCTGCTCAGCGGGGAGCCTGCTTCTCCCTCTCCCTCTGCCTGCCACTTCCCCTGCTTGTGCTCTCTCTGTCAAATAAATAAAATCCTTAAAAAATAAATAATGGACTAAGTGAAAACTTGCTTGGTGTCTGAAGTCTGACAAGATTATGGTTCTCAGCTCTGGGGTAATGAACTTATTTTATTCATTAGGGCCCTAAAGGACTGAAAAAAATAGTTGAAAGAATGAATCCAAGGCTGTTGTGGTAACACTGAAAAAATACTGTTACTCAAATAATAGGTGAAAGATTATTTTTACAAAAATAATTAAACATGGAAAACAAATTTTATACGTATTCCCAGTCTTCATCAACCTAGTGAACATTACCTTAAAATAATGTTCAATTAAAAAAGCAAAAACATCTGGGGCGCCTGGGTGGCTCAGTTGGTTAAGCTGCTGCCTTCAGCTCAGGTCATGATCCCTGGGTCCTGGGATTGAGCCCTACTTCCAGCTCCCTGCTCAGTGGAGAGCCTGCTTCTCCCTCTCTCTCTACCTGCCTCTCTGCCTACTTGTGCTTTCTCTCTGTGTCAAATAAATAAATAAAAAAATCTAAAAAAAAAAAAAAACCCAAAAAACAAAAACATCAAAAGGAAGGAAATCAAAATTGTAGGTTTCTTGTTGTAACTAACTTTACCATAGCGCTCGTACTATATTAATTAAAGTTTGCTTTGAGTTCAAATGCTATTGAACAGATTGAGAAATAAAGCAAAGAAAAAAAAGTTTTAAAACTGCATTTTCACAATTCCTAGAAAGTTAATTCTTGCATACCTCATAGTTGTGTATGAAGGGAATGTATCTTTAAGGTTTCAGAAGGCATTTACCTCTAAAAACTTTTGTACTAGTACTTTTTAGAAAACCAGCTGCATTTGTAAAGAGAAATTGCCTTGATTTCCACATAGGCTTTTCGGGAGCCATTGCAGAGCTCACCTAGTTCTTCCCTATGTGGCTGGCTCTCAGAGATGCCACTTCATCCCAGTTTCTTGCACTGAGTATTTTACTCAAGCTATTTTGTATAGATATCTCATCTAAAATTGTAATTTTAAGAGCATCTGTTACTTCCTTCCCAAACTTTTTACTACTCAGTCGCTAACTATTATCCTAAGAGATACAGCTATGCCTTTGCATGTTCTTGGCTTTGCTCTTAACACTGTAGCTCCAAAGATTTTGCACTTATATTTAAAAACTCTAAATGAATAGTCTTCCTAGAGATTAAGTGAAAACTGTCTTGTCACAACTTATTATTTCCAATATTAACTGAACTGAAACAGAATATTACTTCAAAGAAAAAATGTTAAGACTTTGATGACCACATTTTTCCGGTACTGCCTCTATCATTATCTATTTAATGATAGCCATGCCTGTAATCCACAATTTTGCAGGCATCTTCGGTGCCAAAATTCACAGTGCAATTGAGAAGACCTACTTAGTATTATCTCTTCTGTGAGGTGTGCTAGGCTATTATTTCATAGTTTTCTAAATTAAAATAATAGCTTTAAATTAGTAAAAGGGTATAATAAAAGACAACAGGGACCCATAGAAAATTAATTTTTAGGGTTGCTAGAGCCCTGGAGACCCATTGAATAAGGGCCAGACTTTGGCTCATTGAGCAGTCAAGGCTGGTGGAATAGCATATGGTTGAGTATCCGTAGTCCTGTGTTCTAAATCCAGTTTTAACCTAGACAAACAGAATTATTTGAAGAACTCAGGTTACTTTTGCTTCAAATCTGCTCTCCCATCTGTTAAAGTGGTAACAGAATTTAACGTAACTTTGAAAGTTGAGTGATAAGGGTTTTAAATTTCTCTGCATTAGGTACCATATATATTCTAGAAACCATGCAAGTGGAGCAAGAAATGTCCCTTCTTATTTGTAAGAAAAATAGGAATACGCCTTTATTAGAAGCTTTTATTTGCAATGGGAGAATGAGGATTCTGTGGGATCCCACTAGGTAGTGTGCTGCCTAGTAATTCTGGAAGCCTGCCTTCCTTAGTAGATGGTAAATTATGTCACCATTGTGCTCCCCACTTCCCTGCTCCCTAACCTCCTCTCCTGGTAAAAACTAATGCACACAAGTCATTAAAGACTGTCAGCACATATCTCTTCTCTCTGGCTCTTTCTTTTCCTTTTTAAATTCTCTGGTCCTTAATGTTATCAAAGTGCAGGTTGTGAGTAAAACATGGTCTTCTCTATCTTATGGATGTCATATGTGACCACTGAATTATAGATAGTACATAAAGCAAGGTACAGTGAATACTTAAAGAGAGGAATTTCTATCCTGAGAAACCCATGCCAGCTCTTTTATCTTACCAGTTAACCGTTTTTATGTGGCAAGATCGTATCTTCAGAAACATTTTGAAGTGTTATATTTTTGTTACACTATTTTGCAATCAATCTAATTGTTCTCCCTGTGCCTTAGATTTGTAGCAGTTGCTACTGAGAACATGTGAAGTTGTATTAAGCTTCTTTTCGTAAGATGTTTGTGAATGCTTTTCTCTTACATGAATTGCCGAAGCCAACTAAAGGCAGAATGGCCTCTGAGGACAGTAGTGGATCATATATTTACAAGGAGATAGTTGTAGTTCTGTTTACACATCTATCACTTATCTATTGCAACATAACTTGCCTTTAAATTTCTAAGTTATCTAAAACACTTGTCTCATTTGCGGGAAATAGCCTTATTTCCTTGAAGCTCAAAAGATGATTTTGAGCTCTCAATTGGATCAGAATTATGCATTAAATATTGAACATGTGAATAGAAGTAGAGAATGACTCAGTATACCATCTTGATTAGATAGGATTGTTTATCCCACCTAAGAGTGAAAATGTGATTAAGTTCCTGAGTGATGCCCAAGTTGAGGGCATTAAAAAATGTGAATATAATAAGTTAAAAGTTATAATTGAATTTATGTTAAATATTCACTAATCTTTCTTTATAGATATGATGAATTTCTATTAAATTTGAAGTCACTAAAACTTAAACATATATTCATTTGATAAATATGAAGGGTAAATTAAACATATTTAATATAGTCAATGTATAATGCCATTAATAAAAATTGTTGAAATAATGAAAATTTAATTTGCTAAATTTTAATTGAGGATAAATATATAAAATGATCAGTGATAGAAAATGGTTCAATTAGCAGTAATCGCGCGTTGGATAAACCTCATTGTCTAGGATACTGCCACTGTGCAAAGCTAGAAAATGGTTCAAGACTACTTGATTTAATAGAAAATAGGATCTAAATGAGTAAGAGCAACTTCACAAGGAGGTGATAGAGACATTCTTTGTACATGTCTATTCATTGCTGAGAGCAGTTACTGTTGCTGTTTTAGTGTGACTACTGTTAACCTCTCTCAGCAGAGGAGAAACAGTCCGTATCTGTTTACAGTTGAAGGCTTTCTCCTTATTTCTGGTGGAATAGGTTTCTCCTTTTCATAGGATTTCATTATTTTTAGTAACAAGGAAGTTGACTTAGTGGAAAGCAGCCTGCCTTATAACTTAAAATTGGTTGAAATTATATCTTGAAGTTTTCTGAAAATTTGGGAGGGTATACATTTCTATCATATTCAGATGAAATTTTTTGTATCATTGTTATTTCTAGTCAGGTAATTAAAATTATTTTAATATTTTTCAACATGAACCAAATTAACACATAAGAAGTTAATTTACAGCTACATTATATTAAGAAAACATAACTTTGAAGTATGTCAATATGTATCAACAGATAAGATAATTATATTGAAATTGAACTTACCCTGAATTAAATATCCTGAGTTTCTGTCCAATTAAATTATGCTTTCGTTCAGTTTTGGGCTCTTGATTTTGAACTGATGCCAACTACAGGTGCAAGGTTGCTGTATCATTTGGTTTTTATTGTTTAACTTTAAAATGTAGTATTATAAAACTGGGTTATTGATATACACTAAAACAAAATTTTACCATAGAGAGCTTGTTTTTCACAAATTAAATTTCATATTTTATTCTTTGCTAAATATTACTAAAATTAAAAACGTCTATTTGCTCTCATGTTTCTATTTTCACTTTCTTTTGCATACGCAGCCTGTGGCCGTGGGTTCTACAAATCTTCCTCTCAAGATCTTCAGTGCTCTCGTTGTCCAACTCACAGTTTTTCTGATAAAGAAGGCTCCTCAAGATGTGAATGTGAGGATGGGTATTACAGGGCTCCATCTGATCCACCGTATGTTGCCTGCACAAGTAAGTTCGTAATAGTAAAGTAGGGAAGGACTTTCAGAATCTTTCCACTCGTTTGTATTATTGTGACATCATTGAGATAGGCATCAGGTTTGTGAATGCATTCTTAATTATTATTAAATGCTTCCATTTTTTTCATGGACTGTTAAGGCTAAATAACAGAAAATAGATACATCTTATGTCATCTTTAGTGAAACTTTCACATCTGCAAAATCAAGATGCATCTTAAGATTTTTCACATGTATCTAATAGGAATCATAAATAAATGTAAGAGTTATTTGAGTCTTACTTGGATATGAAATGTGATTAAAAAGTCTGGTTTCCAAATTAAAATTCCATCACTAAACAAAGCAAATCTCACATCTTGGTGCTTCAATTAATGAATATCGGAGAGACCCAAATCCAAAGCCAATCCCAGACTTGCTCTAAATCATTCTTGAGCACAGTATGAATGAATGGATGTATTCTCTGTTATATGGTTAAAAGGGAGACTATTTTTAAACAACTGCACAACTGTTTTTTTTAGGTGCATTAACTGTTCTTTTTAATTGCTTGGAAGAAAAATAGCTAAAGACTTTTGCAGTACAAAGTACAAAAGTACAAAGACAGTTGTTATCCTGTTTTCATTTTGACGTATTAAATGGAAAATAAATAAAGCCTCTTGCCAAGTGAATTCAAGGAGGCTTTTATGCAGCTTCTCTAGGAAAGGTAATGAAATGTTTATGTAAAAGAAAGCATTTCAACTAGTTTTCTCTATGGTAACTGAGCCACTAGCTTAATGGCCCATGCAGATCCTTTCATTCATTTTTTTGGGGTTGATTTTTTCTATTTTTGTTTATTTGTTTGTTTCTTTTGGTTTCCAAAGGACCCCCATCTGCACCACAGAACCTCATTTTCAACATCAACCAAACCACAGTGAGTTTGGAATGGAGTCCTCCTGCAGACAACGGGGGAAGAAATGACGTGACCTACAGAATATTGTGTAAGCGGTGCAGTTGGGAGCAGGGCGAATGTGTTCCCTGTGGGAGTAACATTGGATACATGCCGCAGCAGACTGGATTAGAAGATAACTATGTCACTGTCATGGACCTGCTAGCCCACGCTAATTATACTTTTGAAGTAGAAGCTGTGAATGGAGTTTCTGACTTAAGCCGATCCCAGAGGCTCTTTGCAGCTGTCAGCATCACCACTGGTCAAGCAGGTATGTGTTTGTGTTTGTCTTCACTAAGTGAATAATGCAACTCCATAAGTGAGGTGTCTCGCTTGGATATTTAGTTAACTTGGCTACACAGAACTCGATTATTCCAGCCTGTTGATTATTCACACCTTTAACTTTTCTTTGTTATTTCTCCTGTTGCCTATTAAACCATTGCTAGGCTCGTTAACATCTCCTCCAGAGATCTGGCAGGAGAAATAAAAAGGGATAAATTGTAAAGCAGTTAAGACTGTTCTAAGACAGGGGTGCCTGGGTGGCTCAGTTGGTTAAGAGACTGCCTTCGGCTCAGGTCATGATCCTGGAGTCCCGGAATCGAGTCCCGCATCAGGCTCCCTGCTCAGCAGGGAGTCTGCTTCTCCCTCTGACCTTCCCCCCTCTCATGCTCTCTCTCTCTCTCTCTAATAAATAAATTAAAAAAAAAAAAAAAGATTGTTCTAAGACAAGCAACTCTGCTGAAAGATCTCAAGGAAGGGAGTGAAAATATTGGACAAAATGAGATTGTAGGCTAATTCTTGCAGTTTTACTTTTTTGTGTGGTATGCACTTATGATCAAAATCTACATGATCATTAGGAATGATGAAAGAATTGAGTGCACTGTTTCACATCACTTTAGCCAATATTTTACCACATAGAATGTGATATTTGTAATATATGGCAAGTCTGTGTTAAAATTTGCATGAGAGAATTTTAAGTTCATCAGTAGTAGATTTGTGATCATATTACTGTTCATAATATTAGAGCACGTACTTGGGAGATCTCATGAGGATTTCAAAAGAAATGAATTAGGAAATAATAACCATGATGATTGTGAACTTGTAACTTAGCCTAAAAGCAGTTTTCATTTACTTTCTTCTTGGCCTTTGAGGTGCCCTACTCAGTCATTCTTTATTATGGTATGTTTTGGAAAATATAAATTGGAATGGAAGTTTCAGAAATTGGAGACTGTCTAGATCTTCAGAAAAATCTTATTACTGAAAGAAGGTTCAGAAATTGAGGGCTTTCTCAACCTCTTGCTGCTGAAAGAAGATGCTATGTAGTAGATGTAGCCAAGTGCCATGTCATCATCATTAATAAAATGGGACCTGCACTGGAGTACTGAGTTGGGTGAGCATCATAATAAGAAGCTTATCTTATCTTCTTGATCTTTGGCTGGCTGTCAAAAACCAGTATTATCCCAAATTTCTGGACATAGGTGAATCTATTCTTCACTTCTATGCCAATTTTAACAAAATGTTACCTATTTAAATTGTATCTGCAGAATGAAAACTATTCATATGGTCTCACGCTTACCATTTTGAACAGATTAGTGCATTCTTATTCTAAAGGTTTCTTTTGATGTTTATTTGAAAAGCTATTGCAAATCAGATCTCCTGTGTAAAAGCAGAAATCTGGAGGGAAAACAACCTAGAAAATTTTTAATTTTCAAAAATTGGACAAAAGAAATAACTAATTTAACTGATTTGGTTTGATTCATTGTATTTACCCTGATCCTCTTTACTATCCTCTTAAAATCATTTTACTGGATATTTTTGCTTGTGTTGCTTTATATTGAAATTTGTCACCATAACTTTCCTGTTTTTTTTTTTTTTTAAAGATTTTATTTATTTATTTTGAGAGAGAGAGAATGAGAGAGAATGCATGAGAGGGGGGAGGGTCAGAGGGAGAAGCAGACTCCCTGCCGAGCAGGGAGCCCGATGCGGGACTCGATCCCGGGACTCCAGGATCAGGACCTGAGCCGAAGGCAGTCGCTTAACCAACTGAGCCACCCAGGCGCCCCATAACTTTCCTGTTGAGTGGGTTCAAAACATTTTAGGATCATGATTGTGACACTATAGCTGTCTTTGGAACCATTAATAGAAACTCTTAGGTCTGCTGAGCTAGCATAGTTCTTTTATCCCTGCTGATATCAAGCGTAGAAGGGACATTTTTATTTATTTTTGAGTATGACCCAAAGATGCTGAACTAATGCCACAAATAGAGTTCACCAAATAGGCTGCTTTGGGGAGCTGTTTTTTTTTTTTGCTCCTTAAATGTCTGTTGTTTAATTTTTTAGGTTAATACTGCATGGGCTAAGTAGGTCATAGATTTTTCCCGTGAATTCTTGAATCAAATATCCCACAGTAGTTTGGTAAAGTAGCTTTGGGTGTTGATTCTCTTCCGGTTAAGAGCAAACTAGGTTTGTTTGTTTGTTTGTTTGGAGGGGGGAGGTGATTTAAATGTACAAAATTAGGGGCGCCTGGGTGTCTCAGTCGGTTAAGCGGCTGCCTTCGGCTCAGGTCATGATCCTTGGGTCCTGGGATCGAGCCCCACGTCGGGCTCCCTGCTCGGTGGAGAGCCTGCTTCTCCTTCTACCTCTGCCTGCAACTCTGCCTACTTGTGCTCTCTCTCTATCTCTCTGTCAAATAAATAAATAAATTTTTTTAAAAAAAATAAATGTACAAAATTAGATTGTGATGATTGCAGAGCTCTGTACATATAATAAAGAAAATATTGAATTGTACACTGAAAATGAGTAAATTTTATGGTATGTAAATTATACCTCAATAAAGCTATTAAAAAATTTAAAAAGAATAAATATAAGAAAGTTAAAAAGCAAACAGTGTTTATATTTTTATGTTAAAATATTAATTCACAATTTCCTAGTCTCTATTGCATCTCAAATGCTAAAACCCCGTGAATTTAAAGTTAGATTTTTTTTTTTACTTTCAAAAAGAAATGCATCTAAATAAGACAGCGATCTGTGGTAATTGTAGAAGTTTGTAGAACTTTTGCTTTATTTTTTTAAAGGTTTTATTTATTTGTTTGAGAGAGAGAATGTGGGTGCAAGCTCAAGGGAGCAAAAGCGGGTGTGGGGCGGTGTGGAGAGGCAAAGGCAGAGGGAGAAGCAGACTCCCTGCTGATCAGGGAGCCCCAATGCAGGGCAGAAGTTTTCCTTTATTTTTTAACAGAGGAAATTTAGAATATATTAGCGACTGTTCTATTGCATGTGTATACCCACTCCCCATTGCTCCCCATCACCTGTATTTTTGCTCTTTCTAAAGGAGGAATGATTTGAAATTTTGCCCGTGTTCATTACTATCCATGGAAACCTGCAATGATCCTTGAAATTCTCATTCTCTATTAACTAAACAGCATCACCTCCCACCTAGTTTATGCTACAATCATTTCAATGATGAGTTTAAATCTGGATCTCTGGACAGTTATCCCCCTCATCAGCAATCCACCAGTGCCTACTATAAAAAGATTTATTAGGAAAATCTGCATGTGTCTGGATAAGAATAGAGTGAAGATGGAAAATAATCAGCCTGTGTTTGAAAGGTAGTGTGTACTCTTTGTAGTTTCTTTTCTATTAAGTTTGGAGTCTGGAGCACAAGACCCCTTTCCCAACCAGTGTTTGTAGAAATGTCAGTACATTGAAGACCCTTTATGCTTTGTTCAGGGTAGGGGTAGGGTTTTTGCGTTAAAGGACCTGTGCTCCAGCCCCTCCCCTGCCACTTAGGAGTTATGTGCTCTTCGCTGGATCACTAAAGTTCTACATGACTAAAGTGGAGATAAAATGTTGGATGATAGATATTAGAAAAAACTTTAAAACTCTTGAGTGTCATAAAAATATTATTGTAGTGAGTAGCAAAATGAATGCTGAGTTAATCCTCTTTTTGTATAACTCTTTCTGAACCTGTCAAGGCAAAAAACTGTAAAATCTTTATCTTTCACAGTGTGGGGGGGAATTCATGGGGGCTTGGAATTGGCAATTATGTTTTATAACATTGGAGCGGGAGGAGGTTAATTTTGTTTTGCTTGTGCAAAATGTGACTATTATCTAGTCACAAGTTATCTTAAGACTGAGATTCTACTTTAAACCAATAATTAACTTTAAGATGAAAAGTGTATAGCGAATAATATGTGCTATTCATATTTCAGTAATTTTTGTATTTATTTATCCAGAACATATGACCTACAGAAACTGGCTGATATATATATATACTTTTCATTGTTGTTTAATTTTGTTAGGAATGATATGACCTATTTAAGGGTGAAGTCACACATATCAAACATATGTATGTCGGAGGTATTTCAAAAATATATAAGAGAGGATTTCAGAAAGCACATGCATTTTATTTATGACATTATGATCCTAACTCTTCCTTACATTGGAAGGTTCTCTTGAACAAAAGTGATCTTAATAATCGCATATGTGTTCTTAAGACCTATTTAAATGCTATTTTTTTTTTAAGATTTTATTTATTTGAGAGAGAGAGAATGAGAGAGAGCGAGCACATGAGAGGGGGGAGGGTCAGAGGGAGAAGCAGACTCCCTGCCGAGCGGGGAGCCCGATGCGGGACTCGATCCCGGGACTCCAGGATCATGACCTGAGCCGAAGGCAGCCGCTCAACCAACTGAGCCACCCAGGCGCCCCTAAATGCTATTTTTTATAACAATTATGATATTAACTCAGCCAACTATACTGAGTCGTGTGAATCAAACACTGTGGAGGACACTGAGGATAGGAAGGTAAGGTTTGGGCCTCCCCTAATGAGGAGCCCATATTGTAGCAGATAAATTTACTTACACATCTAATATGAGGGAGCACTTGAATATAATGTGATGCATGTTGTAGACAATTAGGAACAAAATACAGAAACTCCAAGAAGGAAAGATCCATTCTATCTGTGGGAAAAAGGAGGTCCTCACAGAAAAGATACCAGTCAGTGTAGAACATTGGAATGGATTTGATTTTGCCAGGAGGGTGAGTGAATCATATTGTAGGCCCTCAAGAGGACCTCCCCCATTGAACATTGTTAAGTGCCACTACATTCCTTCTCCAGATTAAGTGCATTAACACAAAAATGGTCTGCAGAAGTATGAAAGCTCCTAAGAACAGGTCACCCTAAAATTATGATCTCTTTTTATAATACCTCAGTTCACTGTGGGATCACTTAAACAATTAGACAATTTTTAAAGCATACAAAATTACAATATGTAGTCTTACCCCCAAAGAGACTTAAGGGATTCAGCAATTATTCTTCAGGTCAGTGATTATGTTATGTTCATCTGTACCTTTACCGTGTAACACAGTTCTTTCTGTATGCAAGGTGTACAATGAATGTTGTGCAATTAATTCCAATGAGGAAACTAGTCATACACAAGAAAAGTTAAATGATTTTACAAGAGTGGAAACATTGAGACATGAATGGAAAATGCATTGGATTTGATATTCAGTGACATAATTACTTAATTTTAGATAAGTTATTTCAGCTCTTCGAACCTGAATTTTCTCCTGAAATGGTATCATGCTACTTGACTCCTCATATTATAAAAATTGAGCTTTTAGCTTAATACCAGTTACATTTATTAGAAAAGTATGTTATAGTACTATAACAATTATAATAGTAGGAATAATAGAGTGACTAGTGACTGAACTCTTACTATGTTCTTGGTATTTTTTAAATGTAAAATGTACATGAAAAGAGTGTTAAGGGATGCCTGGGTGGCTCAGTCGGTTGGGCGTCTGACTTCGGCTCAGGTCATAATCCCGGAGTCCTGGGATCAAACCCCATGCCGGGCTCTGCTTGGCTGGGAGCCTGCTTCTCCCTCTGCCTGCCGCTCCCCCTGCTTGTGCTCTTTCTCTCTCTGTGTCAAATAAATAAACAAAATCTTAAAAAAAAAAAAAGTGTGTCAAAATTGAGTAGTTTAACTTCTTTGAACTCATTAGCCCTCCTAAGTAAAGGAGAGGTTTGGGACAGAAGACCTCTAAGAGCCCATCTTATGCTCATAGTTAAATGGACAGTTATAATACAATACAAACTATACATTGTGCAGTGCGTTGTTGATTGGAATTATGGAGTAATTTATAGCTGAGTAATATGTGTACAGATACTATAATTTTAATGGGATTGATAATTGTTAGGGTGGTGTAGAAAGCATTGTGTAGGAATTAAAGATGAAAACTATAACCTCTTGAAAGAGGATGTAATTTCCCAAGTTGGGCTCTCCAGGAAGCAGACACTTAGATGGGTATTAGGACATGTACTTGGGATCAGTGCCATAGGAAGAGAAAGGAAGGGAGCAAGACTGGAGCAGAGGGGAAGCTGACCTGTGGTGCAATTTCGTTGGAATCCTCAGCCAATTCCGTGGGGAGTTCTGCACCTGTAAGGGACCTCCATATTGCCCAGAGGTGAAGAAAGAGTGTCAGGCTTTCATACCTCTGTGCTGTCCAGACATGGGTTCAGGAAGGAGCCTAGAAAGGAGCAAGGTGTCATTTTTCAGACAAGGAAATTCTAAAGGGGGGCAGGGAACTGAGGTCTGCTTTTTTAGCAGCCATCTCGGCAGCTGGGCAAATAAATTCTTCAGTCCTTCACTGAGGAGAATGCGGGCAGTCCCTCACAACATCCCAGATTATTGCAGTCAAGTACACTGCTTATCTAGAATTATTCAGTGTTATGTAATCTTATCATGGACTACTGTATTTTAAGAATTTCGCTGTACAATCCTTTACATAGGAATTTGCTGATTGATTCAATGGTCTGGTGATAAATTACTCTTCAATGAAAAAGGGACCTACTAAGAAGTGTTATTTCTGGAGGATATTAATAACAAATAAAATCTCTTGGAGAGAATGATGGTTACTGTAGCATTTGCCTTCTGGCTATGATTTTAATGCCCGTTTATCAGAAACTTCAAAAGTACTTCTGCATACCTTAATTTGACTAATTTCTCTTATGTTTTCAAATTTCTTGTCAAAATTAACATTTGCTTCACTGTTATTTTCATTTAGATTTGTAATGTTTATATAATGTCCCAAATGAAATATAACCATAGTGTTATACATACATAAGCAAATTTACACAAAAAGGAGATAGTAACAAAAGTCATTTCCTGTATTAGTCAGAAATATCTTCACTCACATTTATTAGTGTGATTCAACTGTGACTATTTTTCTCATAAATTAACTCAGATCATCTCTTTTCAGTGATTTAAAATAGTAGGCCATCAAGGTATGTGTCCTGTAAGTAAGATAAATTATTCCTATTTAAATTTATATATTTTGATATTTCTTTGGAATTTATAAACTTGATTTATATTTTAAGGGAACAAGATGTTAAGAAAATATATTTTCTTGTTTGAGAGCATTTACTGATTATATCGAGTAATAAGAAACACAGCAATCTCCATAAAGTGAAATGAGATAAATGCAAAAAAAGAAAAAAGAAAAAAAAGAAATCCACCTCTACTACCAGCAAAAAAACATTTTGTAGAAATAGTGTTAGTTTTATTAAAACATATGTACATAAACACACACGTATGCTACAGCAGAAGAATCAACTGAATAAGATTCCTTTAACAGTAAGCCATTCAAGATACACATTGCTGTCATGTTTCTAGTTATTTTATAAACCTGATTTATCTGAAAGGCAGAACAGGATTCAGTCATGCTAATTCACGCCTTAGGGCATGATATTTTAGAAATTTATACATATAGTTTGTTTAGCAAGTAAGAGTCTTAGACTATGTTAGTGAAATTTAATTCTTTAAAGTTTAAGTATTTTTGACACCATTAATTTAAAAATAAACATGTAGATACATTTACAGCTTTTCTTTAGTGGCTATCAGCAATTAAAACATATGTAAAGGAAGATCTTTTTGGATACTATTTTAATAAAATTGGCAACCATGTTGGCATTGATACTGACAACTAAGACTTACTGAGTACTTAGTATGTGCTGACCACTTTACATGTAAAGACCCAGATGCCTACACAGTATCTTCACATCCCAAACTTACAATGGAAATTTGGTAGAAAATTACATCTTACAGTAAATATCTCATGGCTTTTCTTATAACATTTGTGACATATTATTTGTGAAATGTCTGTCTTTCACATTAGACTTAACAGGGTAAGCAAATAATGACATCTTTGGTCTTATTCTCTAGCCTCTGTAACCAGATGGGCCCAGGGTACATGCTTAGTAAATTTGGTGAATTAAACACATAAATTCTTTGTATATCATAATATGAAAAGAGACTTTCTAAGATTATCAAGATTAATATAAAGGGTTAGTTTTATTTACATTAAGCAGTAAATATATAATAATTTCAAGTATAAAAATTTTGTGATTTGGTCTTGAAACTATAGATATATTTAGAATCTTAAAATGAGTTTTCACTATAACTTGGTATTTAAGCAGAGATTTAGAACAAAAGCTTAAACTTGGTATTTAAGCAGAGATTTAGAACAAAAACTTAAAGATTTAGAACAAAAGCTTTTATTTCAGAATATTAAGCTACAAATTACCTTTATATTTGAAAACTTTTACAATTCTTCATATTTTGAAAATCTGTTGAAAATAAAATTATTTTTTTCTTTTAATATAACATTGAATGGAGGGGTACCTGGGTGGCTCAGTTGGTTGGTCATCCGGCTCTTGATCTCAGCTCAGCTCAGGTCTTGATCTCAGGGTTGTGAGTTCGAACCCAGTGTCGGGCTCCGTGCCCAGCTTAAAATGTATCTATATATATTTTTCATAATGTATTTTAATATTTTTTCCTTTTTGTAGTTTTGTGACTTGTTAAGACTATATCACATAGCTAGCTATTCTATGAATTTTCTCAATTAAAATATATGTAAGGAAATATCCCTAAACAACCTGTGTTCTCAATCCCATATCTTCACCTTCATGAGACCTCCATGTTTTCTAGTTCCAGAGTCTATGTGAGTTGCCACATCCACCCTTTTCTGATTTTATAAATATTTGTAATGAACTATTTTGCTTATGTTGAGGTTAGGTTGAGGTTATTAACAAGTTGATCTGCAGGCTCTTGAATGCTAGGACTCTGTAAACATTTGAAAGAACCCTAGGGCAAGGTGTTTTAAGTAGCCTTTCATATTTTCAATTTAATATATCTTAATCTTTTCTTAAGTTCTTTGATTTCAGCTTTGCTAATTTGTGGAGAATTATATTTAAAGATCTGAGAAGAAAGAGTTAATTTGTGTAATAACTCAGTTATAACATTACTATGGATTGAATTGGTACCAAATTCATATGTTGAAACCCTGACCCCCAGTGTGACTGTATTTGAAGACAGGGACCATAGGGAGGTAATTAAAGTTAAATGAGATCATGAGGTTGGGGCCCTGATCCTGATAGGCTTAGTGTCCTTACAAGAAGAGACACTAGAGAGCTTGCTTTTTCCCCATGCACATTCACTGAGGAAAGACCCTGTGAGGACACAATGAGAAGGTGGCCACCTGCAAGCCAGGAAGAGTGGTTTTATCAGAATGTGAATCCTGCTGGACCTTGATCTGGGACTTCCAGCTTCCAGAATTATGAGATAATAAATTCCTGGTTTTTCAAGGCACCCAGAATGTGGTGGTATAGCATTCTGAATGGGCTAATACAAATATCCATCCCTGAGATAATTTAGTTCCATCCTACTATGTTGAAAGAATTTATTTTCCATATGCAAAGGACAGGCATAGACACTTTTGTGGGTGGGGCAAGTGGTGGAAGTTGAAGGAATTTCATGCATTTCTATGATTTCTCCCCCTCAAAAATGTACTAAACTTATTTAGTGCAATGCGTTGGTAAGTGCCAGAAAGACCAATAGTAATATTTTGCGTTTGACAATCAAGGCAGTTTTTTTTTTTTAAACAGAGCCAATTTATTATCTCATAAATTACAGAAGGTGCTACTTTGATGGTAGCAGAACATTCTATATAAAGTAAGTTATGTGGTTTGTCTCTGAATTTTCAAGCTTGAGCAAGTTTGTCAAATTCTTGACAATGTTAAACGAGCAATTTCTACATGATTAAGAAATGAATGCTGTTTAGGATTTTCTAGTGAAAAAGTTTTTGTAACTGTATTTTGGAGATTTAAATTTGTAACTTGTTAAACTTAAGCTTCCTCTAAATAGGCTCTTCAACAAAATATATGACTGCCCATTAGGATCATTGTCCTGGAATAGTAGATAATGATGGAATTATGTAAAGTAATTCTTATTACATGTCTTGCCCTTAATAGGAGGTCCTTCATTTTGCTACTCTTAAGTTTATTGAGTGGAGATTGTAGTGAATTGAAAATGCATTCACTAGAGTATTATTTATAAAGAAATAGCTACTTTACTTTTAAAGTCAATAAGTTTGTTCAAGTGAGATATAGAAAATCTGTTTTAATTGAAATGTGACTAACAAGACCACCTACTCTTCAATTTTAGCAGGAAATAATATAAAAAGCAAGTTAACACCAGAGACTTAAATAAAATATGCAAGAATTTTTCAGAGTACAAACCCAGGTCAATGTATATTGAATTCAGTCTCTTTTTCTGGAAGTTTTACACAATTATAAATAATAAAAGAACAAAATATATGTATATAGGAGGATTACTATGCTAAGAATATAAATTAACACATTTGTAAGAGATTGTCAATATAAATTGAATCAGGAAGAGATTTCTGCTTGATTCTTTGTTGATCAGAACTGGTTACCTGGAAAAAAAAAAAAAAAAAGAACTGGTTACCTGATTTACTTGGTGCTGTTGTTCCATCATACAAAAAGGTTTTCATCTGTGGGTTGTTTGCTTAGTTCTTACAGAGCAAACTATCACAATCATTTCCCTGAAGTATTATTAAAGGAATAGCATTGTGAAGACAGACACAGTTTCAGAAAAAAATCATTTAAGAGCAAGAAATCAATAAGCTGCAGTTTAGAGAATGAAAAGCCAGTGGATGGTAATTTCATACATTATTCATATGTAGATGAATACACATAATGTGAATTGGTGATGAGGAGGAGGAGGATTATAATGATGATAAAAATTTGATGATGAAACTAATATAATGTTGTATGTCAGTTATACCTCAATTAAAAAAACTCGGGCTCATAAATTTGAAGTACATATTTGGTTCCTCTCAGTTCCATTTCCTCCACTCTGCCACACCCAACCATACATACCATTTTAAGCCCTTGGATAAGCTAAGGGCCATAGCTTTGACAAAGGTAAAAGATAGTTCTTAAATTGACAAGCGTTTAGTTGTTGTTCCATTTTTGGTACCAGTGTTAAGAGAAAGTAAATGTTGATTATTTTATTCCTTGCTTCATTGGTGATGAATTGAAGCAGATTTGATTCAGACAAGCAATTTGGTGGAATGATGCAGAGCCATCCACAAAAACATCTGTACTAATCATCCAATGCAGTAAATTAGAGCTACAAGCAAAAGACATTGATCCAAGAGGATCATTAACAGTTTTAACCAAATGATCTAAGTAACAGGGTAAAGGAAAGAACACTGTCAAGGTCTTCCTTTTCAGATGTATCGTTTACCACTGCAGAAGCCTGTGGTACTTGCGTCGATCCCGGCTGCTTTATGACTTCAGCTCCTTTATACTATTGTAAGCAAGAAACAAGGATCAGTTAAGAGGTAAAATCTAGGAAAAATTACCGACATTTCTTGCATTTCATTTACAAAGAGTTGTGTCACATAGGGAGAGATAATTGCTGCAACCGAACAAAATTAATTAGGGAGAAGGCAGAGTAGATGATGTATGTCATCTGACTAAGTACGGGGCAGAGATGTACTTGCAGTCCTATAGCTGCTTGGCTTGTTTAAGACACAAGCAATAGAAAAGATCTGTGAAAAACAATTATCATAGCTTAAACACACACAGTTCTTAATTATCCATAGCATGTTGACATCAGATAATTAGTGTCCTAATTTTTAATAATATTTGGTTATTAACTTAAGCATATAGAAAGATGCAGGACATTGTCTGAGCGTAGCATTCATAATGACAGTCATATATGGTAATAAAGTGCAGAGACACTGGCTAAGCCATATCGTTATTGTGCAGTTTATTCAAATGTTACTAATACCCTTAAACATAACACCTTTAGCTCCTGTGACATCACATGTGATGTGATGTATTTATGTGTAAAGGCATGTATATAGACAGTTTTAACTGTATGTACTTTTTAACCTTATACGTTTTATAAACACATATATTTTCCTAGGAGATTAGGGGTTGAAATGGTAGAAGAACCTAAATGTTACAGATTTGGGAATCATGAACCTATAGATGACCAGTTAATGAATAGCCTTTTGGGGGGAAGAAGAGGTGGTAGAGCTATAATTCAAAAGTTTGAGAGAGGAGTTTTGAGAATACCAACAGGAGCTGACAGAATATCAACACAACATGATGAAGACCAGAAAGGAGTACCCAGGCCAGTTGGATAGGCGGGCTGTCATAGTAACCAAAGGAAGGGATATTTTCCAAGTCAGTTAATCATAGAATCAAATGTCACAGGAGGTCAATAGCATGAAGACAGAAGAAAGTCTATTGGATTTGACAATTTCGAGCCATGAGAAAAAATTTTGATAGACAACTTGGAGTAGAAAATGTCATAATCATATTTGTCATGGTTCAAAACAAAGCATAACGCCATGGCATATGTGGTGTAAGTGCACAATGTTGGCTGAATTGAATTGTAATAGATTATTTTTATGCTGATTTCATACAACATTTATCAGACTGGTAAAAACTCTAAGATAGATTATGAGTCTGAATTTTGTTTGGAAAAAAAATTACTGCCTTTGTTCTTTCTAATACATTATCATAACCTTGTTTTCTCCTTGTTTTGACATCTCATCCTATTTTTGCACATCTCTGACATCACTAACAACCCAAATTTAGCCTCACATAAATTTCATTGTTGAGAACCTGGTAATCTCAGTAGAGGTCATAAAAGGAAAGATGTTAATTCCATAAAGATAAACTATGCATTTTTACACTGTCTCCTCTAATATCTTTATTATCATTCTTAATTTGAAATATTGTTATAAAATCAAGTGACTGCACTGATCTCATAAAGACTATGTCTGTTAATATAATATATATGTATATGATTATATTTATAGTTGCATTTTATGTTATGCTTCTGTTTTCACATTTCTTTCTCTTCCTAGTTTCTTTTCTTTCTCCCAGACATTTTAAAATATGCCCCCTATCATGTACTCACCTATAGAAAAGTTGGAGACCCTCCTAAAAGTTTGGAAACATTATTCTTGCTATCTTCAGTCAGTATGTTAATACTGAGACTTTATCTTTTACTTTTAACATTTCCTTTATCTTTAAAAATGACATAAACAAAGAAGAGACAGCCATAATGCTATTTCAACCAACCTTGGGTATTAATATAATTTGTAAGTTACTTCTGGTGCATCTGCTGCATTAAATACTAGTGTTATGTTTGAAAAGATACTAACTGACCTTCTTTAGATGGCTGTCTGACTACTTTGATGTTTCATTATTTTCTTCAATCCAGGGATGAAATGGATGAATGGATCTTAATTATAGTGTCCTGGTGACTCTTTTTTCAGACCATTTTTCTGGACAAGCATCAGCTAATCTGACAAATCATGAACAGTTTACTTTATAGTTTGGCTGGGATTAAGTTACTTACTGGAACCTGCAGGGAACATAAAAAGCACTGTCTTCTGATAAAATATCTTGGGTGTTTGCCATGCCTATTTTCAATTTTAATCAGTAACCTTTAGGAATGGAGAACTATAAACAGATAGTTCTTTGACAGATGTACTTTTTATACATTTACCTAGAGCACTTCGAACACAAGCAGACTCTGTGTATCAAAATTACATATCTAAAATCTTATTGTGTATTTGCTTATAAATTTTCTTACTTCTGAGTTTTGACCATGTGGAAAGAGCTGCTATATAAAGTTTATTTTTATTGAAACCAATTTTAGAAATATTACTTTATTATAATTAGGTTAGAGTATTTGCGATGAGCCTTTTAATTGCCTGTAGGTAATAGTGCAAAATCAGTTTTTATTATTTTGATTGTCTTTTAATTTGAAGGATTTTTTATGTGATATTGGAATGAATGGATTCTTGAGGGTAATTTCAACTCAAATTTTGTCTTTTGTCAAGTTTAAATAAAATACAAACTGGGAATTTTTTGAAGGTGTGTAGTAATAAATCAGTATCTACATTGTTATTAAAGACTCCCATAGAACAAAGAGTTTTCAGGTTTTATGCTATTATGTTTTTTCTAACAGTGATTGTCCTCTTTTGTGAATTTCATATGCCATCTACTAGATGACATAGTATTCTGTTCAGCATTACATTTATTCTTGCAGACAAGAAAACTGTTACACGTTTTCTTTATACAGGTCAATAAAAGCAAGATATATTCATTAGTTAGAGCAAGAAAATGAGTAACATATAAAGCCATATTTTCCAATAACTATCATTTAATTGGACATTTTGTTTCATCTATCTTCTCTTAGGTTATAATAAACACATCTAAAAGAACTCAAGGTAGAAATTAGATTTAGTGTCCCTCTGGGTAACTGAAATTACCCTGCTGTTGTTATAAAACACTGTTTTTTATTGTTCTTAGACTGTAAATAAATGTATTGACAGTAAAGAATTAACAGCACATCCAGAAAGACTTTATTTAATAATGATGATGTAAATACTTCTTATGCCATTCAATTTATCTAATTTATAACTCTGTTTGATTACCCCAGCATGCCTTTCATCTGTAAGAATTGCGCCCTGGGGACTAGTCAACTTATTAATTCATCACTTGTTCTTTTATGGTTGCAATCCCCATTATAGTATGAACATAGAGTGATATAGTCTCTTCTAAAAGCTGTCAGCCAACTGGTTCCAGTCTAGCTGACCTTTTGTTTGTAACTGTGATCCTAATAGTTTTTCTATTGTCTTCTGTTTCTAATAGGTTACATTACAATCTACATTTTTTGCCTCATGGTATCATGATGAGGATAGGACAGCAAGAGTGAATTCCACACCTGCAATTACAGTTTCATAAAGAGGAAAGACCTGCTTCAAGTTAACCTGTAGTCTTTTTTAAAATGCCTTTTGATTTATCTGTCACCTGATCCATCAGCAATGAATAATTTTCATGGAAGGTGCACTTTAATTACATTCCCATTTGACTTGCATTATCAAGCCCTATCTAGGTAATTAATCTCACCAAGTATCCAGTTTCGGCCTTTATTGCTGGCAGGCAGGCCTCCTGAATTATGTGTGCTTGAATGGGTCTTGGGTCTTTTTAACCAGGCAGACCCTGAAAAAGATCTGGAGCCTTCCAAATCCTGGAACTGTGTTTCAGAAGTTTTTTTCTTAGATACTGTGATTAAATTATATTTGACATCACAACAACACTCCCATATTCAATGAAGCCTATAGATTATTGTAATCATGAAAGATTTCATTTCTAGGTGTAGCCAATCTGCATGTCATTTTGTTTGTGGGATGTATGTGTTAAATTGTTAACTGTAGCTAACATCTGTATCAATCTGCTGATACAAATTTGCCAGTTACCACCTAAACCTAAGCATGTTCCTTTACTTCAGGATTTGTTTGTATGAATTTAGGTGAATAATTGGGTTAAAAGATGGTTAGATCAAAATTAAAATGATAATTATCCTGCTTTGTATTCAGTCATATACTCTGTTTTCTACAATGTTCTTATTCTGCATTAATAGACAACTTGCCTTTTATGTTTTACCTATCTTTTGCTTTTGATGATTCTCATTCCTTAATTACTTATACCGATTAATGCCAAAGTTCAATGATCTTACCAATTTAGTTTACACACATACAGATACAATAATTCTGAAGTATATAATTTGCCTTTTTGTTATAGTCTTAATATAAGATCCTAGTGCAAAAATGCATTGTTTTATAATTTTCTAATTTGGAGAAGATGTTTATTATGTATAAGGTGTTTTACTTCTCTTCTCTGAAGACATTTAAAAAAAAACTCTGGGAGCTCCTTGAAAATCAAGTTGAAATATAATGTAAATAGATTAGCTGTCTGTTTGAAAGTGATCTAAATATCTGACAATATTTTAAGCCATAGATTGCCTGATTAGCAGAAGAGAAGGTGTCCCATCTTTAGTAGGCTGAATAGGTCATAATGTTTACATAGTAAACAGTAAGATAATTTTGGAAAATTTGGACTGGTATTACTGGGGCGAAGGATGAGTACTTCTCCAGCTTCTGCTATCACCTGTGTACTGTTAACTCTATAAATATGTGCCCCTAACCCTCACCTCACTCACAAATTCCTGCCTTGTATTTTTACAAGACTATAGGTTATGATTGAATTTATACAACTACACAACTAAAATCTAACTCTACTTTTTAAAAAAAATCTCTTAATGTAACTTTAATTTGACTCTTTGTTTTTATGCAAATAATTGAACACATTTTAATGTAATATGTATTAAAAATGGATTCCTGAAAAATTTGACATTACTTTGTAAAAATTGCATATTTCTTTATCCAAGTATTGGTTTCTCTTGTCATACAGAAATGAATCTTCTATTCATTTTCCTCATAGTGGTTTAATTGCAAGAATATACAGAAATATTTTACAATCCATAATATTTCTCAAGTGAAGATGCAATAATTTAATCTAATTTGGCCAGGAATACCCATTACTGAATAGTTCACTATTATGAATTCCTCAGAAAAGTGTGTATGCCCACACATATGTATGTACATACAGGCATGCATTCTCAGACATGTATATTTATGTGGTATGAATATAAATTCATATTTAAAGGAATTCTTTCATCTTTGACTATGCTATTAACATATACTGCCTCTAATGATTAGCTATATTATATCTCTTAAGTAGTTAGATATATTTCCTCTTAAATATTAATAGCCAAACAAAGCCAAAACAAATAGCCAAAGAGTTTATGGCTTTTTAATATCTATCTTTACATTTATAGTTTCTTTTTGGCATTTCAGAATCATGAGAGTTTATATTTTTCAGTAATTTTTATTGTTTGCTATAATGCCATTTGAATTGTGAGTATAACAAATACAATTTGTGTATTTATTTTTTAACAACTATAATTAATTTAAGGTTTGCAGATCAAGGAATTGAGGCTTAAACAAAAAAGACTATTTGTGTAGCATCATATAGTGAGCCAATAGGGTCAAATGGTTTGTTAACCAGAAACATTCCATTTGAGTTATTTTGCTTTTCTCTTATATATTCTTAGACGTGGATCTTTTTCAGTGTGTTGACTTGCCAAAAATATGTATTGCTTAAGCTCTTTACATAGTCAATACGTAGACTGAGCTAAGCAGATTATTTACCTCTATCAAAATAAAATCCGTTTTTATATAATAATGCATGTGTAGAAAGAATAGGCTTCAGAAATATATCAGACAAGTTGGACTCAGAAAACTGGATTTTTTTAAAATTAATTAATTAATTAATTTTACTTTTTAAATTTAAATTCAAGTTAGTTAACATATAGCGAATTATTAGCTTTAGGGGTAGAATTTACTGATTCATCAGTAGCATATAACACCCAGTGCTCATTATTTCAAGTGCCCTCCTTAATGCCCATCACCCAATTACCCCATCCGCCCACCATCTCCCCTCCAGCAACCCTCAGTTTTTTCCCTGTAATTAAGTCTCTTATGGTTTGCCTCTCTCTCTCTGTTTTTTATCTTCCTTTATTTTTCCTTCCCTTCCCTTATGTTCATCTGTTTTGTTTCTTAAATTCCACATATGAATGAAATCATACAGTATTTGTCTTTCTCTGACTGACTTATTTCGCTTAGACCAATACACTCTAGTTCCATCCACATTGTTGCAAATGGCACGATTTTATTCCTTTTGATGGTTGAGTAATACTCTATCGTGTATATATATCTCACATATTTATCCATTCATCTGCCTATGGACATCTGGGCTCTTGCCATGTTTTGGCTATTTACATTAAGCAATACATGAAAATGTGTTTTATAAAATAAAAACACTTCATTGTTGACTGTTGGTGGTATTGATATACAAGAACACATTTTGAACAGCTGTGCTATCAATTTAGCTGTGGCAAAGCACAGTCTTGGAAAAGTTAGCAGAATGATGCTGATTACAGTACAACGTAATGTTGACTTCATTCTCACAATATGTAGCCCTCTCAATAGACAGGACTACAAAAGTGAAGGCATTTCTAAAAACTTATTTCTGGGCAAAACCATCGTAATTCAGAGAATTACAGGAACTAGTAAGAGGTGTGTTAGATATCAGTTTCTTAAAGTGAACTTTGAATTCTTAAGACACAAGAAATTTAATAACTATTTCTATTGCCAGTTTTCATGCTGTTATACTTTTAGAAAATGATGCTAAGTATTAATGTTATACTTTATCTGTATTTTTTTAATTAAGAAAATGAAGTCGTGTCAAAATATTTGGCACCTTATGGTACTATATGTGTAAGTGCATGTATTATATAAAGTTTAATGTTTATTTAATTTAATTTAACATAAAATTTAATTCTCTAGATATATAGATAGATCTTATAACTATGTATAATTTTCTTTACCGCTCTATCAAAATACAGAGCCACTTCCACTATTGGACCCAATTTATATTATATTTTGAGGGTAAGATAGTATAAAGTTGGGAGAGAATGATTTTATACAAAGAAATTGAAAAAATTCTAAAGATCAACAATTTTTAATTAGATTTTAAAAGATATTCTGCTATCCATCTTTATTATATAAAAAGAAAAAAAATAAATGACTTTTTAAATTACTATTCAGATAGATAACTTTGAAGAAATTTAAATGTTGGAAACATCTACATTTGAAACATAAGCCCACTTTTGGCAAACTGGGAGCAGGAGAAATATGATTTATGGAAATACTAATTTCGAAAGAAAGTTGAATTTCAATGTTTCAGATGTGGTATAGGATCACCCTTTTGTATCTCAGTAAGAGCTTACTAAGTACCTGAAAATTGTTCTTTCATTTAATATATTTGATTGATTTCCACTTTTCCATTGGTTCTTTCTCTTGGATAGAAAATGAGTCCTTGAATACACATTCTTGCACACACACCCTGCTTAGATTACTTCAAACTATTGGGGGGAAAAAAGCAAGAATTAGGAAGCCAAAAGATGTAAAATAGAATTTTAAAAAAAGGAAGGAGGAAGAAGAACATAATTTTGCACATGTATTCTAATTTTGGGTGAAATAATACATGGCAGCCAGACTGACCTCTACCTCAGAAAGTTGTTTTCTTTGCCTTTTACATCTCTTCCCCCAGGGACTGTTGATGGGGATTTTTGGAAACATGACAATATTCTTGGACTTCCTGCCCTAGACCTGTATGCTGTTTTACTTGTCCTCTCTCTTTCTCTCTTCTTTCTTTCTTCTTTACCCTCCTCCCTACTCCCTTCCTTCCTTTCTTTTAACTTCCTCACTCCTCCCCTCACCCTGCATCTCTCTATTTTTCTCTCCTTCCAGCCTTTCTTGCCCTCCCATTTGTTTTGGTGGTGAGCAGCTAGGTAGAGGAAAAAGCATGAAACAATAGGAAAGCACTATTACAATGTCACAAGAGTCATGTAAGTGGTGAACAAAGAATGGGTTGTTCCCTAAGAATTCATTTCTTTGCCTCCAGGATGCTGCAGATTTTTACATCCTGTGATATTTACTTCTCTTTGTGAGGTACATCTAACTTGAGAGCTGCAGGTTTGAGATCAGTAGTGAGAATAACAACAGACTTGTCTGAGATTCTGTACTGTTTGATATGGAAAAATATTGGAACATTTTCTTTTTCTGCTAGCTTTCTATAAGATAAATCTTTCAATTTCTACTGAATACATTTATACAAACTAGAATGAGAGTTTTTAAAAAGTAGTTGTTTGAGGCCCTTTGAAAACAGATTTTCTTTCCTTCACATACTTAAGAATTCTCCTAAATAAAAAGCAGCATTATGACCAAACTGATTTTATATTTGTAAGAGTAGCTTTTTCTAAGGGTAGAATTTGTCAAAGAACTTCCCACAGAAAAGTAGGTCTCATTTCTAATTTGTATTCCAAAGAATAAAAATAGAGTCTTTTGTTAAAGTCTTACTCAACCAGTCTGTAAATACAGTCACTTACTATAAGATCTTGTGATTCTGACCTTTTGGAAATGGTGTGCGGTCACTGGAACCTTGCTTTTGATCACTGGTAATCTTTGACATTATTGAGCAACCTTATCCTTGAGGATCTTTCTCTAGTGTTCTGGGTCAGTCTCCCATGGGAGAAAAGTGAGGTTTTGAATTGTGGAATTAAAAACAAAGCAGCAATACACTCTTCTGTTGTTTTAGGTACTTTCTGTAAAGATTCTCACTGTAGTGAATGTGCCTTTGCCAAATACCCTAAAACAACACCATCAATCACTTTTAATTACTCGTTTATATTTCACTCATGCCTTTTTCCTGACCATTCCCAACCCCCAAAGGATGCCAAACAAAGGAACAGGTTGGTGGATACACGCTTCTTTGTGTTTTCTTTCTCTTCTACAGTGTTTTTATGAAGGGTATCCAACTTCTATCACTTTAAACATTCTTCCAATTTGTAGTAAAATTGTTAAATTGGAAGAAAGATGCCATTGGAAGCAAGAGGTTACCTTGGCTGCCTGAGCAGTAGCTGCTATTGGAGTTGGTGTTGGGGAAGAACTCTCTGCTTCTGCTCTTATAAGCTGTTTAAAAGGCTTTGTACGGTGGTACATGTGACTGCCTACTAGGCTTTCAAAGCGATGAGCACACTATATCAAAGCAGTTTGTAACATATGGTATATGAATAGAATCTGAAACTTTCATGTATACCATGCACTAGCTTGGTTTACTGATGCTAAACTCATTGAAGAGAGTGTAAAGAATATCCCTCTGGGCAACCTTAAAAATCAAGAACCATGTTATAGATAAAGTTATGCAATGCTTTTATATTATTTTTCTCTTCTATATTAAAAAAACCATAGTAATTGAAAAGCTCAAAAGTCTTTGTTACTCAACACACTACATGAACTATTTAACTTTTTTTCCCTTTTAGGATACTACTTTACGTGTGCTTTTTAAAATTTATAAATTATAATTAAACATTATCCAATTTGTATTGGGTAACAAGGGTACTATCTGTGCCTCTTTTCCAGGTTACAGAGAGAAAGATGCATTATCCATCTCTCATATCCTGAATAGGTCTTCAGATCTCTAGTGCAGTTTCTATAGAATATCAAGAGATAAATAAGGGAGTTTCTCCATGAATGATTTGAATCTTAATAATCCTTTTTTCATTATCATATTGCTAAGTCATTTCCCTCTAAGTTTTCACCAAATGCAAAGGAAAATGATGCAATTTGTGGGTTTTTATATGCTAGTAAGAAATTATTGTTATGAGAATTCAGAAACTATACCTTGTTTCCAGGTCTCCATTTTAATTGGTATAGATAGCATGGGATTTAAAAATTAAAAACAAAAACTGTAGATGATTATTGCAGTGTTACCAAATTACAGGTTAATTTAGAGTCCAATAGGTTTTTCCCTCTTGCCTCTTTTTTCTTACTGCTCTAAATCTTTTCTGGTGGTCTTACAAAACGCAGGTGCTTTTTTAAAATATAATTATTCCACTGCTTTAAAAATAAAAAAGTAATTCCTTTTGTCTCTAATGACACCCAGAACTTTAACTAATCCTTTGGAATTATAATGTAAATACCAATGAAGTTGTAAAATTTTAAATAGAATTCATGTCCCAGGTTTGGTCAGGGCAAAAAGCTTATATTACAACCCTAGACAGATAATATAACACATATGTAGATGATTATGCTTTATGCTGGATGAAAAGTCCCATTTCATTCTAATTCTAAAAACAGAGGTTGGGAGAATTTTTATATTTCTTGAGCCCCCCCCCCCCAATATTTGGAAGCAGAAAAAGCAAGACTGGAGTTACATAAAAGATATTTAGGGATTCCTGCCTGTTAACACTTTAGTGACTCTCTAGGTATCAAATTCTCAACAATTTTATGAAGAATATGTTATTATCCAGAATGCAGGAAGATGTTAACAAATGGCCCAAGGTGATAAGGCTGTAAAATGGCTGGGTGAGATGACCAGTGATGTCAGTCCCTGTAGCCAATCCTCTTATTTCCTAGGTTATATTATCTCTTTCTGCTCTTGATTTTTATAGTTGTGTTGTCCTATTTCTGGAGAAAATGTCAATTCTAATAAACATGTGATGCATACTCATACTGAAAAATTTCTAAATATGGTCAACACATCACAATCTATACTACTTTTGGATTAAGTGTAAAAGTGAAACATGCAAATATATTCATGGTTATCAGGGAATTAAATGGATTTGCATCACACTTTTAACCTTGATATTTGTGGATTTGATTCAGAATATATCCTAGTTACAATGCATGGAAAAATGCACAAGGATATAGATTTCCAGAGTAGCAGCCATGATAATATCTAACATGCTTCTTTGGGCATTTTTTCTAACATTACAGGTTAAATTTGCTCTCTAGTAATTGGAAAGTATTTCAAATTATAGGTATTGATATTCAGGTTAGAGGGCTATTGCTAGAAATATAAAATTAATCTCTATTATTTTGATGATTTGAACCAGCATTTTTCACATTTAAATCAACACTTTGCATAATTTA
Source organism: Mirounga leonina (assembly GCF_011800145.1). Lineage (NCBI taxonomy): Eukaryota > Metazoa > Chordata > Mammalia > Carnivora > Phocidae > Mirounga > Mirounga leonina. The sequence continues at coordinate 50,721,256 of NW_023270807.1, read as the reverse complement.
ATTGCTTTAAATGTTTGCCAGATCACGTTGTTGACCATATCACTTTATTTGAAAACTTGAAATTCAAAAATATTCTAAATATTTTTTACTTAATTGTTTTGAATATTTAAGGCATTCTAAAACATCTCTTGCTTTTGCTTTCAGAATTTAAGGTGTATTAATAAGATGTGCACAAAACAATACTGATGTTACTACAAACTTACTCATTTTTGCCATGAGCAAATATAGTAAAGTGTAGCACAAAAATTAATTAAAGTTATGATTGAGTTCCTATGTAGAAACTGCGTATAATAAAAATATAAGCCACTTAGCAGAGAGAAATGGAATTTGCAATTTTTATAAAAGTTTATGTCAGATTAAAGATGACAAATATACAAAGCCCACATTCTGTAAGTAACTACTCATTGTTTATAGTGTGTTCTCTTTGGAGTCATTGCCAGAGTAAGCAGAAATGTAACTTGCCGGAGTGAGGGTAAGAGGAGTTACAATTTCCATTATTGTATTTTATGTTATGAATATTATTAATTTATTAATTTTATAAGAAGACTTTTTTATTTTAATTTTTTGCTTCATTCATTTCCACTCCTCAGGGAGGAGTAGTAAGCAAAACCATGTCTCTCTTGCTCAAGGGCCCATCCTCTTTCCACTATACTAAACAATTGAAGTGAAACCAGGAACAAAGACCAGGCTTGGAAGAGAAGACACTGAACAAGGAAATTACTAGCAATGTAAACTCTCACCTAAAGTATAACCAGACCTATTATTTTACTCTGGTTAAGATAAACTACATTTTGGGGGGGATGAAGAAAATGTCACAGTCAGTGGGATGAGGGGAGGACATGACTATGGGAAATTGGAATAATCTTTATTATACAATTATTAAACATAGTAACTAAATTCTTTTCAAACAGTGCATAAAGTGGTAGTCATAGAATGAAGTGACTCTTTGTCCAAGGTAATCAATAGCATTTTCTCCAAGGACAAAAAATGTTTTATTCTCTCTCTTCATTGTTAGCTTGGGCATCAGCCAAGAAGGCATCTCAAAAGGTGATAAGCATTTATTGGAGTCCTTACTCTGGAACTGATCTTAGGACTTTGCTTTATAGAGAACACACACATTTAACTACAATCTTGAACTCTGAGCATTTCTCAAGTGGCTTTACATTAGAATATCTGCTGATCAAGTACTTACATACTTTCCATTGGCTATCTCCTTATTTTCAAAAACATACAAAGGACACCTATGCTGGAAAAGTGCTTGCAAAATGAAATATATCAGGATTCATAGTTTGTGGTAATGCACACTTATTCTTCATTAAGTGTGGAGTAAAATTCTTGGAAGAGCTCTTCGACCACATGCTGTTATTGTGTTGTATGCCTAAAAATGACAATTTTATTTCCATTTTTGTGTTAATATTGCTTATGGGCTGGCTTAGATGTTAACTGACAAAAGCTTTCAAACTTTTATGTCTGAAATAAAAACTGCTGATTGTTAGTAATCAAAAATTTTAGTTTTTTCTGCTTAAAGGATAAGGAAATGTTTGGTGGCCATTGTCTCATTCAGAACTTGAGGGACATGTTCTGAAGTCATTTATCTCAGGCATGTATTACTTATATCATTACAATACAGATCTGAAGAAAAAAGATAATTCATTCAGTCTAACTGATGCTAAAATACAAAATTTCTAAAGGAGACAATAGTTAAAAGTGAATGGTAATAAAAAACCGCATTACTTCATTAATGGCAATTCCATGAGGAGTTAGTTAATCGCGTGTGTTAAGATGATGGCACTTTCACAATAATGGTGTCATCATTGCAAGTTGGTTTTGATCATGAAAGACGACCATGGATTTTTAGAATACAGTTTTGGTTAATTTATTCTACAAAATGTGCCCTTTCTTCTCTTTCTTTCTTAAATTAGGAACTTAGACCTTTTGCTTATATTATTATTTTTTTTATTTTGCTTATTTTATTATTTAGTCAAAGTGTTATTTTGACCATGGTTGTATGTAGTTTGCTTAAGGATGCTATCCCTTCTTTCCCCTGTCATTCCCCCGGCAAATCATTCTCCTGTTATTTAAGTTGTGTTCTTTGAGGGGTCACATTGATTATGTAGGGCTTCCATGGGAATTCTCTAATGAGAATGTATAATTTCCCAGAGTGAATAGTAATCATATTATGCTTTAAAGTTGCTGTAACTCAGGAACCAATGTCCTAGGAGAAATCTTGGTATCCAAAGATAATAAAATTGGGGAAGACCAGCTTACCTCTATTTTGAGTGGGGGAAAAAAAAAATCAATAGAATGTGACATATGGTGCACTTCTAGGAAGGTATGGATTCTATCACACCAAAACTCTCCCTGGCTGGCTGATACTTGAAAACTCACTAGTGAAATGTTTTTCCTTAAAACTTTCATTCATTTTTTTATCCTTCAAAAATCTTTATTCAGCAGATGATAACTTTCACACTTTGTTCTAGATACTGAGAAAAAACAGTAGACACACACACACACAAACAAATCTGTCCTTAAGAAGCTTCTAGTAGGGGGTGCCTGGGTGGCTCAGTTGGTTGAGCGTCTGCCTTCGGCTCAGGTCATGATCTCAGAGTCCTGGGATCAAGCCCTGTGTCAGGCTCCCCAGAGGAGTGTGCTTGTCCCTCTCTCCCTGCCCCTGCTCATGTTCTCTCTCTGTCTCTTTCTCTCAAATAAATAAAATATTTTTTAAAAAAGAAGCTTCTGGAGCACCTCGGTAGCTCAGTCAGTGAAGTGGCTGCCTTTGGTTCAGGTCATGATCCTGGGGTCCTGGGATCGAGCCCCACATCTGGCTCCCTGCTCACCGGAGAGCCTGCTTCTCCCTCTCCCTCTGCCTGCCACTCTGCCTACTTGTGCTCTCTCTCTATCTGTCTGTCAAACAAATAAATAAAACCTTTAAAAAAAGAAACTTCTAGTAGGAGTGAGGTGCAGGGTGCAACAGACAAAAATATATTAAATGTGGGAAATTTTTAAACATTAGATGATGTCCATATAGTGTAGGAAAAGCATGAGCAGAGTAGCAGAAGGGTTGCAGTTTTCAAAATGTTGTCAGGAAAGACTTCATAGTGAAGATGACTTTGAATAAAAGCCTGAGTAAGGTAGGAAAGCAAAACCAAAAGAAGGAAGAATGTTCCAGTCAGAGAGAATAGTCTGTTCAAGGTCCTGAGCAAAAAGCATGCTTGGCATGTTCACCGTTCAGGTGGGCATAGATGGTGTGGAGAGAGAGAGGACAGTAGAAGTGGATGTCAGAACATTAATGGGGTTCGAGGATGCTGTATTGGTCCATGCAGGTCATGGAAGTATTCCCTCTCTTATCCATGGTTTCAGTTACCCACAGTCAGCCACCGTCTGGAAGTAGATGATTCTCCTGACATATCGCCAGAAAGTCAATAGTAGCCTAACACTGTGTCACAATGCCTACCTCATTCACCTCACTTCATTTCATCACACAAGCATTGTATCATCCCACATCATCATAAGAAGAATGGTGAGTATAGTACAATAAGATATTTGGCGAGAGAGACCAAATTCACATAACTTTTATTATAGTATATTATAATTTTTTTCTATTTTATTATTATTTTTGTTAACCTCTCACTATACCTAATTTATAAATTAAACTTCATTTTAAGTGTGTTATGTACGGAAAGAAACATAGTATATATAGTTTTGTACAATTTGTGGTTTCAGGCATCCACTGGGAGTCTAAGAACATTACTCCCAGCACATAAGGAGGGGCTACTGTGTAACCACGGGCTTTAGAGATGAATGGAGATGGAAAGCCATTGGGGATTTGAACAGAAGAGAGACATCAATCTACTTCCATTTTAACAATACCATTTCGATGCTGTGTTAAGAATAGACAAAAGGGGTTCAAGGGTAGAAGCAGATTAATTTGGGAAGCTATTGCAATCATCTAGAAGACAACTGATGTTGGCTTGGCCTAGACTATTAGCAGTGGAATGGTCAGGAATGATGGTCAGTCTGGATACACTTTGAACATGGAGTCAACAAGATTAGAATGTGGGCTATGAGAGAGTGAGAGAGACCAAGGGAGACTCTGCGAATTTTAGCCAGAGCAACTGAAAAGATGATACTGCTAGTATCTCAGATGCAGGAGATTATGAAAGGGACAGGTTTGAAGTTTAGGAACTCAGTTTTGTTCATGGTAAGTTTAAGATGCCTGTAGTTGACTTCTAGTTGGATATACAAATCTGGAGTTTTATGTGTGAGATTTGAGTCTGTGATATAAATCTGGAGTTATCAGCATAGATATGGAATTTAAAGTAATGAAACTAAATATGATGTTATAGAGAGTGCATATTAATAAAATTTTTTAAAAGTTCAGATCTGAGTGCCGGGGCACTGGATGTTGAAGAACAATTATAAAAGTGGCAGAGAATGAATGGCCAGTGAGATAGGAGGAAAATTCGGAGTTTAGTGCCCTGAAGTGCAAAAAAGTGTTTTAAGGAGGAGGCAGTGATCTGTGTCAAATGTTAATAGCCCTGCAAGGTGAGGAGTAAAAACTGAACTTTGGATAAAATCAACTCAGTATGAGCCTAATGGCCATCAGAACATCTTATATGTCTTAGATTGCACTAATCTATAGACTAAGGGTGGCTGACATTCAGCTCTGCTCTATACTTGTCACCTCCAACTGGGACTGTTGTGTCCAATTATGAAATGTAAGTCCCAGTTGAAAGAATGGGTTTGGCTAGCTTGCAGAAAACTGAGGAAGATATGACCTTAGATCTTCGAAGAACTATGAAACTTTATGTCTTAGTTCTTTCTTACATTTACAATTTGTCTTACATTTATAATTTTTTGCCCTTTCACTCATTTATTCAATAAATATTAAATGCTGATGATGGGTCAAACACTCTGCTATTCACTATAGATCAAGTAGTATGAAAAGAAGACAAGATTCCTGTGTTCATGGAGTACACGGTATGAATTTCAGTCCAAAACTGTGCTATGCCATGATGAGATCCCAGGTCTCTGGATATTCCCACATTAGCAGGAAACTCACCCGCTAAAATGGGTGAAGAAGAAAGGGAGAATATAATTTTACCTTAAAAATTCCAGGGACAAGTAATTTCTGTTTTAAAAATTGCTTTCTGTGCTTGTTTCTGCTTATCATTTTCAGTGAATTACTGGAAATCATCACATATGGAGGATTTTAGATCACAGGCTACTCAGCCTTTCTTCTAAGTAAGTTCTAGTTATACTTTTCATTAGATATTTAACACTCAAATAATTTTGCTGAGGGCTGGGGACTCAGTGGTGAAAATGTCACAGTGTCTCATGGAACCTAGATTATTGGGGGAGATAGATCTCTTTTCTTTTTGCTTCCACTATCACTATAGTGTTATTCTTGAGTGTTCTTAATGAGATTTTCATGAATGAACATTAGCCTATGGGTAAAATTACCTGCTATAAGGCTAATGTTTGGTGAAGACATCAGACAGTATATAAATCTACAATTATTATTCTTGAATATTTGATGGAACTCACTGATGGAAAAGATGGGATGTTATGTCATTGTTTTCAGTAAGCGTATGCATCAGCACTACAAGTGTCTTGAGCCAGCAAAGAAAACAGATAATTATTTAATCTCGTGTTTAATGATAACCATTTTTTCTTGGCAAATGCTTGAATTAAGCAAGTTTTCTTCATTGATATTTCTATGATTCAAAGTCCTTTTTTCAGCCAATTAAATATATTCAGATTCTGCAAAGTGTGTCTGAGTAAATATTAAACATACCAGTGTGTTCAAAACATTTTTTTTTTTACTGCAATCAATGTTGGTTAAGTGTTTACACCTGTTTTCAATATTAAGCAAAGTAGCAGTTCATTTTGTTGGAATACTTTTTAAGTTCCCTTTCTTATTTTGTCTTTTATTTTTCACCTGGGTGCCCTAGGTGGATATATTTTGGCAAAGATCAGGAGTAGGTGTGGAGGGTGGGAAGCAGGGTAGTCCAGTAGGATGTTATATCCTAACTTTTACCATTTTAAACAAAGCTTGCAATTATGGGGAATTTTAGACAATAGATCTTAGCAGATGTTTATTTTGAGTCAGTTACCCATCTCTGGTTTGGCGGTGTTAACATGCAACTGAAAGGCTTGACATTTGTTTTAATAAAGGGGAATATTATCTCTTCTAGAAGGCTAAAGTGAAGAGGGTTTTTACCTAAAGAGTTTTGGTTATTAAGAGAATATGGAAGAAGTGAGGTAATGTTGAAATTTCTATGAAATAAAAATCATTTAGAACCAATTCTTTCTAAATTCATCGGTCTCTTGCTTTGAATTTAGCATTAGCAATGAGCTGTATTTTTACAAGTATTTCCCTCTGTACATGTATTATTCTTTGCATTTATAATTTTTTTCTGCTGGTAGACTCTTAAAAGAAATTTTGGCCTCCCCTATAGGTGTTTTTATGCATTGTGATTTGGATCTTTCCTTTGTCTCTCTGGGGGAAGTGCAGAGTTGAAGGCTGAAAGGTGCTGTTTTTATAAGATACTTACCTGAACAAAACCTCTCTATATGTATTCCCTTCCTCTCAAATCACCCTCCTCCCATCCACACCCATTTTTTTATAATATATAACCTCCATCCTGGAAGAGGTATATTTACCTGAAATAATGCTTTTTTTCTGGATTGTTATTAATAAGTAGAGAATCGAATAGTGGATGGAAAACCCATGGATAAAAGGCTTATGCACACCCCTCTCCCTCTTAGAAAATGAACCTCTCTTACTTCTATTCTTGCTATGAACACACAAACATTTCCCTCTGCTTCCTGGCCAAGGACTTGATGGGTAAGAAATTGCAAAGTTCTGAATGCTTCATGTTTCTTTGCCAAGGTGCTAAGAAATGCAGATTTGTGTTTCTCTGTATATATCTTTAAGTCATCATTAATTCTTTGCTTTCTTGACTATGGTTTTCAAATCTGAAGAATGGACTCCTCCTACTTGCCGCAACATTCTTGCACACATATTTTTTAAAGCATGACTATCAGTATTCTCTAAAGGTATAATGTACACAGTTCTGAGAGTATGTAGTTTCCTATTTCCAAACTTTTCCTATTCAGTAATATGTTGTATGAGTTCTATGACCCCATTTTTGCCCCAATGGCAATACCGCTATATTTTTGTACTTCATGCCTTTCATCTACTCTTGGGTTTCCTAAAATCTAATAATCTTTTGTAGATGATTCTTCCCCAAGCTAGAAAATCTAATAGCCACTGAGGCTTATGGAGTATTCTTTAGAACCATCTTAATTTAATTTATTAGTTTTTCAGGTAGAAACGCTTAAAGATTACTTGAGATTTTATTGGCCATTTTGTATAATGGAGGCCTAATTAAAAAGACTTTGATAACTATTATAAGGATTTAATTATAAACATATTTATTGATAATAAATTCATATGTAGGCAAAGAAAGTTATCTTAAGACAAACTTAATGCATATTTCTAAAAAATCATCCTGTCCATAAATATTAATTTTGCAGTTTATTTTTTCTAAGCAAACACATCAAAAGATGAGAGCAAAACTTCTGTGAAAAATCTCAAAAATATTTCTTGTGCTCAGAAGTCTGTCTGCCCCTTCATGGTTGGTTTAAGATAACTTTTGACAATAGAGAGCAAGCATACCACCGATAATACTTGGAGGTAGTTTTATATTCGTGCTTAAATGCATGTGAAATATGTAAGTGGAAGGACTCCTGGAGTTAAGATTTTAATATTTCAGTTGTAGATAACTGTCTTTGAAAACATAGCTTTTTATACAGATTTGGTGTGAAAATGTTTAGTTGAGCAGATGGAGATCCAGCTGGTAGAGTGTATGTTTGTCAGGGTATCTGGCATTTAGCTACATCCAAAAATGATATCAAGCTGAAAGATGCTAAGGAGCAGCACTGTGTGAAAGCCAGTAGGATCAGTTAGGGGTGGCGTTCTTTCGTTTCTGATTTCCTAACCTTGTAGGGATATATTTTAATCCAGATGGAATTTTCAATTTCAAAAATAAAATCTGAGAAAATGTAAATAAAATTGTCAAACAGCTGCCTTTCCCAAATCTTGATTACAGTAGGCCAGGAAACACATGCTACTTCGTGTATTGAAATTTAGTACCTAATAGATAGTGTATATCTGTAGGCATAGAAAATCATGCACATTTCCCAGAACTTTATATCCTATATACTCTAAATCATTATTTTGGTTTCGGGAGCCAAACTGTAAGAAATGGCAGGGGATAATGAGTGGGATTGTGAGAGGAAGAAGGAGAGCATTTGGGGAAGAATGACAGGAGTCCTAAATATGTATGAAGACATTTTATCCTCTTGGAACCCACAATGAGGGGGCAAAAGGCCAGTTTAGGAAGGAAGAATAATACATTTAGCCCTAAGTTTTAAAGCACATATATTTGGCTGATTAATAGTCTACCTAATCATTTATCTACTAGAGAGATGAATATTTAGAAATAAACTGTTAAAATACTTAAATACATGTACTCAAAAAGTTCTGTATTACACATTTGAAATTGTTCATTTGAATCGAGAGCAATGAATAAAAGCTATAATTGCAGTTAATAAAAATTTTCATATCATATTTTCTGTTTGGCTTCCCCTTTGGATACTGTATTAATAAATTCTGATTTCAAACATAAAATTAATTTCATTGAAAATGATCAATTTGATTGACTACTATTTTTATGAGCCACAAAGAGCATTAATTCATATATTTATTCATATAACTGTTAAAACTCTCACACACACACATACGTGCACACATACATGCACACACAGAGTAGGGGATAGATTGTCCCTCTAAGTACTTGGAACTGCTTATTATAGTGAGTAAAAGTATCTGCAGATGCCTTTTAGAAGTCTTGCCTTAGAGATTGATGTGAACCACTGAAACCAAAGATAATTTTTTATACTAATTTGATCCAATGACCTCATGAATTTGGGACATAAGGTTTACAGGTATAAAGTCAGGATATGATAGTCACTAATATGCCTCCCTGACTCAGTCAGTGATAGAACCATAACTAACTACACTGCTTTATCCTCTTACCAAAAACTTGGGCTGGAAAAAGCATGATTCTTAGCATGAACTAGTGAGTTCAAATTCAGAAACTGCTTAAGGAAGAGTATCTATCTACAAAAGTCTATCAGAAAAGCATCCCTCTATGAAAGAAAAATCTTTTTCCTTCTCCATGAAGGGAGCTTCATGGTTTTATAAGACAAGACAAAAAATAATTTTTATGCAAAGACTGTAAAAGATATTTGCTTCTGATATCCATATAATTTTTATTAGAATATTTTTCCTGAATTTTGAGAAGAATGTTAATAAATACTTTATTTCCTTTCTTCAAATATCCATCTTAAATTTACTTGTTTATTTCACTTTCCTACCGTATAAAATTATAAGGTATTATAGATATATAAATTACATAGAGTATAAATTACATATATATGTGTGTGTGTATATATGTACTATATATATAAAATGTGTGAGTGTATGTAACTGTGTGGTGTGAAAAACTGATGGCTTAATTTACTTTATGCTGAGTTCTGTATTAGATTCTTTGCATTCATTATTTCAGTGAACCCTCACAACACTCTCTAATGTAAGTGATGTTAATTTCCCCATTTTACAGATAAGGAAATAAAGGTGTAGAGGGTTTGAGTAAGCCAAGGCTGCACAGAGGCAGAAATCAAACCCAAAGTCATGCTCTTATTCATTATGCCTTATGGCTTTTCCTAATTCTCTAGAGCTTTTAAAAGCCAAGATTAAATCTTAAAGGGTGGAATTTAGATATTTACTTGAGTAACTGACCAATTCATTTAAACAATTTACTAAACAATTGACCTATTGATGTTGAAGCCAATGTGGAGTTGTGTGGACTAAAGGGACAAGGAGAGGGAATGACTCTTCTCAAGGGAAACAGTGGCCTCCCAGTTCTCGCTGAAGGTGCATGCAGTGGGGCCGGATATGTCAATTCAAGAAATCTAGATTTTTCAGTGAAATCTTCAGATTGTACAATTTTTGTCTAACAATTCAATTTTAAAGCAAACAATGCCTTCATTGTGTCAAACAAAACAGATTTATAGGAAAGAACTAGAAGAGCATTAATTTGTAAGCTCAGCTATAGCCAGGCATTTTTGGTTGAATTCCAAGGTTAAACACTCTGAGACAGAGATGTATGCAGGAAATTTATTGGGGACTGCTCTTGAGATTAAAACCTATGGGTACAATGGGAGCAGGATTGGGCAGAGGAAATCCTTGAGCTAAGATGCACCCACAATGGCTTTAGTAATCCCATGGAGTGCTTTGGATCTGGGAGGGCACTCGGCAGTTGTCCTGATTGGGGTAAGGAGCCAGGCCTTTATGCCGTTAAGTAGTCATTGGATATGCCCCTGCCCAAGGGTGTGAACCTGGGCCAGGTTGCTCTTAGCCTAGAACTGTTGTCAAAGGGATACTCAACCATAAGCTGTCAGTCCCCAAAATACTTAGTTCCAAAGAGGAGATACTAGGAGATCTGGTTGGTACAACAGCTTGATATCCACAGTCTAACCCAAATCACTTTTGCCACCTAAGTCATACCACCTACTAACTGTTTTCTGACAATTCCCTAATAATCCAGTCCCCTCACCAGAAATGCCTTCCTCCTACTTCTGTGCATTCAAATTCCATCCATCCTTAAAGATCTGCTACAGTCTCCCTTTTATACTGATCTTTATAGACCATATTCTCAGCCATTGTGATATATATATATATATATATATATATATATATATATACACCATCAATTAATAATGTACTACCATTGCCCATTCTTTGATTCTCAAAATTGTATGTTCCCAAAATTCATGTCATATGCATGTTACAAATACAGATACGGGGACCCACAGTCAAGAAGTCCTGATTCTGTACATAACTGAGGTGGAGCCCAGTTCTGTTCATTGTTTATATGTTTGCAGGTGATTCTTGTGATTTTAATACTGATACCAAATGTTTACATAGCCCTCTGCTATATACTGATTTAGAAGAGATACCTAAAAGTACAAATTCATGTATCTTCTTGAGGGCATGGGGTTGTGTACTGCAGACCTTTTTTTTTTTTAAACCTTCCTCATAGCACTTACAGTAAGTAAAACACTACTATTTTTATTTAGCAGTTGTACATGAAAACAAAATATATAAAAATATACAGAATCTTGAGTAAACCATGTGACATTTTGTAAGTGAAATTATATTTTAACTAATCAAAATTATTTTGGAAAACTTCTGACTTGAGAAGCTCCTACAATCTCGTATTTCAGCATTTTAATGCTGCCTCAGGATTTGGCTAATTGTGTTGGGCCATCTTGTCTCTAAAGCATTAAATACTAGTAAAGCTGTGTAAGCTTTAAATATAATTTTCTAAATTATATTTTCTGACTAATGCTTATGAAATTTCAAAATGCAATATATTTCTTTATTATAAAATAGATCTATTTTCCTCAGTTTTAATTATACATCTGACCTAATGGCATCTTTTTAAAACCAAGCGAGAGAAAAGTAAGCATTATACTTCCACAGAACCTCGTTTTCCTAGCCCCATTTTTTTTTCTAGCTACATTCTTAAATATATTTACTAAATATGAAAGGGAATTGTTTTCCTCCCAATTGAAATAAAATTGCACTACAAATCATTTTGTGCTAATGTTTGTATTCTTTTAAAATAGCCAAGCATATTCAGTGTCTAATCACTCTGCCTATCACTGTAATATAATGTTGATTTTAAAGAATTCTCTTTTGGAATGAAAGAATTAATATGCTGAATCTTTATTTGAATTTTACTTATATATCAAAATGCTTTGCTAAGCTTTTGTTAAACCTGCAGAAGACTCCAACATACTGCAGTTTCTTAGTATTAAAATATGACATTTATTAAAGCACTTCTGAATTTAAAAAAAAAGAGGCATGAAAATGTAATATTGGTTAAAATTTCTACAGTTTCCAAAGGAGGTCAATTAATCAGTGAAATGGATCAGTTATTTCTCTTCCTTAAATGAGTAACCCACTAATAATAGCACACAATGCTTGCTACAGATTTTACCACTGAGTCACAGCTTTCATTATCTACCATACTTTCTTATGGCAACATTGTACCTGATTTAATACATAGTCCATCATCAATATCTAGTAAATATATATAGTAGTAAGAGGGATCTTCAGCATAGAAAATTTATCTTTTGGCTTCCTACAGAAATGATAAAAAACCTATAATGAACTATGTCATTAACTTATAGGTATTATTTTCCATTGAGTTTATAATTATCTGTTACTGGTTACTAAGTAAAGATGACTATAATACTTGATTGTTAATATATGCAGTCTCTCAGGAAATTCTGTTGACTCTACTCTCTACTCTCAACATTTATATATTTATAAAATATATAGAGAGAGGATCTGACTACTTTTCCATGTCCATGGCTGTCTGGCTGTTCCAGGCCACCATCATTTTTTACCTGGATGACTGCAAAACTTTAGTGTAGGTTTCTGTTTTCCTATACTTGTCCCCTTACAGTCTGTTCTCAACACAGCAACTAGAACCTTTTTAAAGTATAGACCACTTTATTCCTTTGCTCAGAAGGCTGCTATGGTCCCTCCTGTCACTCAGAGGAAGAGTAAAAATCCACCAGACCTTAAGTGCTCTGCCTTCTGCCCCACTTCCTTAACCCCTCTGGCCTCATCGCCTGCCATCGCCCCCTGCGCTCGTTTATTCCAACCAGATCAGTCTCTTACACGGTCCCAAAAACACATCAGAAGTGTGCCTACCTTTGCACCTTTGTTCTGGCTAGTCTTGCTACCTTAGAATTATCTTCATCTGGATATCTCTTTGGCTAACTCATCTCCTTCAAATCATCCTTCAACCCCTCTGTTTTCAATTAGGTCTATCTTGACAATCAACTTAATAAGACAGCTTATAACTTCTCAGCATCTTGACACCCTGACCCTGCCTGCTCTACTGTTTATTTTTTTCCAGATCATTTTTCACTTTCCATACCATACAGTTTTCTTAGTTGTTAGGTTTATTGTCTGTCTTCCTTCTGGAGAATGTAGGCTTCATTAGAATAGAGATCTTTCTTTTCCTTGATCTTATTTCCTAAACACTTTGCAAGAATAGTGTGAACATAGTAAACCCCTATTATATACATACTATTTATAATTCAGAATTTAAATTAAATTTAAATAACAGCAAAGATTGAAAAGTTGAAAGACCAGAAAAAATAGTTATACTTATCAGAAAAGACCTCCATTTTTTTTTCTTTCAGCCACAGCAATAATTTTCTGATTCTAGAATTTTAGGCTATTTTAAAATAAAATTTAAAATAAAGAAAGCCTGACAAATGAGGAAAACTGCATGAAGCTTTTACAACTAATCCCATTATGATACTGCCATGAGGGTAATAACAGAGCCAGCAAAGCAAAAAAACCCAAATGACAATACACTTTTATCTTCACTATTTCATAAAAGCAGTTGTTGTTTAAAAACTGTATGGGCAGAAAATAAAATTGCATGAGTAAGGACATCTTAAAAGTTAAATACGTTCACCTTTATTAAATAGGCACTGATTTATAGCCTTATCTCTTTTTCTCCTTTCTAGTGAAAACCGCATTAAGGAATCGCACTAGTCCACAAACCTGCACTGAGATACCATAAATTAGTGAACTCATTGGCTTCAAAATGCCGGATTCCAAGTAGTTTCTTTCCACACATTTCTTTCACTTTCGCACCAAGCAGATGGCAGCATCGTGGCAAGCTATGGAGACATGCAGGCCAATTTATTCTGCCATGCACTGAAAACTGTGTGAGAACTTGTAAGCAAAATAAAGGCAAGAGAAAGAAACTCAGTTTTGAGAGCCATATTATATACCAAGCACTGTGTTAGTGTTTTCATCTATATTATTTCATTTAAGAAATCCATGAATTAGCAAGTGAGAGATGTTCACACATAGGAATACAGTATGTCTTATAAGTACAACATTTTTCTTCTGAGGATAATGCCATAATTGGATTAGCTCTTCAAGCTTCATGCAGTATAGTATTTTGATCAAAAAGAAATGATAGAGCGTTCCAGATACAGAAAATGATACTGAAGAAGATACGGGGGTGAGAATGAGAGCTATGATTATTGGATGGCTGACTTGAAGGAAGATGAAGAGTTCCAGCTCATATTGTAACCTCATTAGATAAGCTATTTCATCTCGTTCTGTAGCTAATGACTCTCCAAGGGATTCTTAAACCAGCTGTGATGGCTGCAGGCGCCAGTTTCACATATTGTAGGTGCTAGACAAGGTCAAGGATTCTGCTTTTATAACAGCCGAAGGGATTGGGGATGGGTAAGATTTATGTGGGGGAGTACACAACTGAGCTGTTTTTATTCCGGTAAAATTGGTTCTGCCCAAGCAGTTAATATTTAAACTTGTAATTTTGTATAACTCTGTGATCAAGTATAAATGCTGCTTAAGACTAAATCTTCATTTGGCAAGGCCTTATTACAAGAAAGTTCACAGTTGGATTAATCACTTTGCTCATCTTAAAATGGAATACCCTGAAAAATGTGTCAGAGAATCAATTATGGCCCATAATTCACATATAAAGGACCAAAAGCAGCACAAAAGTGGGTCTTACATAAATGTGTCTCCCAAATTTTAGTACCTTTCTCTTCTGAACTTTGTTTCCAAGCTAACCTCTATTGTGGTTCATACTGTGCATTGTTAGGACACATGTCCACCTATCGTGCAGGAGCGTGTGAATTTATTTTCACATTAGCTTATTTGAAACATAATTAAAATAGTAAATCTTTAAAATTCCTCCGATAAATTCCAAAGCCAGAAGGTTATGGGGTTTCTGCAACATTGCTTTGTATCTACCCAGGCAAACATACAACATACAGAGTAGAGAGTAAAGCCCTCAAGAGCATCTGCCCTTAAGCTTCCTTTCATCCTAGCAGAGAGAAGAGAGGAAATCCAAAATGTCCAGTGTGTTATTATTTGTTTGTCAAAGAGCAGCTAGGGAGGAATGACCCTAGTAAACACAGCAGGTAGCTTTACTAAATGTGCAATATGAAATTACTACATTCCATCTTAAGGCTGTGGTTCAGTTTTCTCTTGTCAAGGCTAATTGTTATTTTCCATCCAACTTCTAAGTGTTTTCAATATTTGTTTTTATAGCTACATCACATACATTTAGAAGCCATACATATAGGATATATATCCAGAGAATCTTGAAATGAACTCATTTAATTTATGTAATATAGAAACTCAATAATCAACAGGAAGTTCTTGAAAATATGTCACTCTTCTCTAATCTAATCAGACATAATAAAAATTTGTGCCTTAGGTTTACTTAGTCATTTTTAGCAACTGGTATAGAAAGTAATTACTTTATTCAGTTGATATTTTATGTGTAAATGATTAATTACGTATCAAATAAGCAACTTGAGACCTGATCGATAGTAATTTAGAAGAACAAATATTGCCTAAAAAGTGTAGATGTTTGCAATGAAGTTGTATTATAAACAACCTAGAAATTCTATAAATATAGTATATAATCAAATACAAACTATATTAAAACAAAAGCTTTCAAGATCTCTAAAAATATCTGTAGCTCCAGAGGCAGAAACCTTAATATTTTCAGGTTGATTCTGTAAGAGTAAATCCCAATGTTATAAGCTGCTTGACATGTTTAGTTCAGCAAATGAAAAACTTCTAAGGATTTAATTTTCAACATTAAATTATTTAGGAAGTTGGAAAGGGGATGTCATGCTCTCATTCTTAAACATAGATAATCTGCTACATATTCATTGTTAAATAGGAAAAAAAAATTAGAAATCAATCCCTGCCTGTGTTACCAGTTGTGGTTTGAGAGAGTAAAGTAGGCTCATCTAATTATCTGTTGGCTTCACTCTATTATTATCATAACTATGGCAGTGCAGAACCTTCCTATGATAGCATAAATAAATCACATGCTTCCTTTTAAATCATGTGTTCTCATCGTACCCTCTAACCATTTTCAAAAAAGGTAGGGGCTTTAGCTCAGCCATATCTTCTTTGACCCTGACGAACTTTAAGTTCTATAAAAGGACCAATGAAATTTACTTTTTCATAAACCATTAAAGGTCTATTTAGGGTACCCATTCCAGGAGGCCTACTCCTGCAATAGGGCTCTCATAAAACAAACGGTTTCTCTAAGGAGAGGATCAGAACTGAGTGTGAATTTTATTAGCACTTTAATCATGAGCAAAAGAACACATTGTGAAAAGCTTAAACAGCTTCCCAGGCCATGAAACTGGTAAGACAAAAACATGGAACACCATAGGTAAAAAGTTGAACAACGAAAGGTTGGCAGGTAGTGGAGGTGTTCATTTTAGAGTTCAAAGATTGGCATGTGTGTTCCTCAGAATAATGTCCATTAATGTGGTTTTCAGGCTGTGGTTCTAGTAGTTAGTCACGGTTGTGGGTCATATACATAAGGTGTACTTGCTATTCTGTTGGTTAAACTAAGGTCTCCGTCAATGCTCAGTAGATGGATATTCTCATTAATGATGGTGAAGCAGGTTAGGAGCTATGTGGGGGCAGGAGCGGGTCTGGGAAAGTGCTCCTTTGCAGTTGGATGTTCTTATGGTATTTTGTTAAATACTCACCCAGTGTAAAGTTCTTTATCTCTGAAATTGGAATCACAGTAATAGTTATTAGGTTGATTACTATGCCAGTTAAATAATAGATAATTAATATCAGAAGATGCGAGTAGTGGTAATGGGTAGATTATGTAGGATTATTTTTTCATATAACACTTCTTTAAAAATGAGCAATTTAACCAAAATGAAGCTTCTCAAAATTTATTTTCTGATGTAATTTATTTTGACATGTTGTATTTTTAAAAACAAATTACTTTAGATATTTTCCTGAATAAAAAGCAATATTTCCTATGGAATTTGCTTGTGTAGCCACAAGGGGAAAGATGTGAACACAATTTTTTTTAAACACTTTTTTTTTTAAGATTTTATTTTTTTTTGACAGAGAGAGACACAGCGAGAGAGGGAATACAAGCAGAGGGAGTGGGAGAGGGAGAAGCAGGCTTCCCGTGGAGCAGGGAGCCCAATGCGGGGCTCGATCCCAGGACCCTGGGATCATGACCTGGGCCGAAGGCAGACGCTTAACGACTGAGCCACCCAGGTGCCCCAAGATGTGAACACAATTAAGATTGTTTCAATATGACTATTTTTCAAAACATTCTAAATAGCCTGTACCATGCATGTTGAGACCACCGTTGCTAAATAGAACTAAGATCTTATAGAAACCAGACAATGAAATAAATGGATAAAGAGAGGGATAAGGCAGTTGATGGAATAGACAAGGGAGAAAAAGTATAAACTATAACCCAAAAGTAGAAGGATTGAAAAGAGAGAAATGAGATGTTAGGAGTGAGAATATAAAGTAAGAATGTTTTACTGTATGAGGGTCTCTTACATTTATTTATTGTTTTCAGCTATAAAATAAATGTGCTTGTTATAAAATAGGAAATCCAGATATGTACAATGTACAAACAAGGAATAAGATAATCAACAACTGTTAAAATCTTAGCAAATTTTTGTTAATAACATATATTTGATTCTACATGTTACTTTTTTTCTCAGTATCATATAGTATCATTTTTCTCATGGATGAAGTATTTCTTGAAAATGTTATTTACATCACTTTCAGTGGTTTTATAATATTAACACATAGGATATTTACATTGTTTTCCATTCTCCACCCTTATTTATAATCCCTTCCTATTTCTCTAAAGATAGACCTTTTAGATCTATTTGGGATACATTTACAGAAATAGAATTACCCAGTCAAAGACTTGGTGCTTATTGTTAAATTCCTTTAAACGGGTTCTCTCAGTTTACACTGTATCTAACAGTATAGAGAGAACTTGCTGTGAGTTTTGTTTTGTTTTGAACTTTTATGAGACTATAAAGTGAAACACAATGTACAAAAAAATTGATGTCCTCTATTTGGGGGATTTTCCATTGCTAATTTTCACTCAGTTTTCAATGTCTTCCCACAATGAAACTGAAAAATTATGTGGGGTTTGGGGGTTACAACTTTCTCCACAGAGGCCATAACCAAAATTTATATGAACTTGACTCATGTCATAGGCCAAGTAATTTATTCCAAAACTCAGCACCATGAAAATGTAAATGAATTATGATTCATCTTTATTGAAGACTGTTCAAAAACATACCCCCCTTTTAGTCTTTTTAAATGCACTTGTTAGATGCCTGATAAAGCTGTAAAGCTGTCAAGGAATTGACTGTGAACCAAATATAAAGTGACTGAAGTGGTTAAAATCCACCTCTTAAAAATTTATTCTCCACACCCTGATCTCACTTTTCTGGTTTGCCTTTTATAAAGCAAAAACTGGAAAATGTTATTTTCTGACGTTAGTGAGATTAACAGAACATTTATCTACATTGTTCATTTAATTGTGCAACTACTCATGTCCACTAATATGAGAAGCTATGTTAATGCTTTTAATTGCTAATCTTCACATGAACATTTATTTTTTTCTTTACTTAAATTGAACTGAAGGATAAAATGTCTTATGATAAAATATTTTAATAGCATTAAAATATTTAGGTAGGTATGTATTCATTTTTTCATATACTTATGTTTAATTATATAAATTATATATGGCTATAATTTATGAAATTTGAAAAATAGATTTCATTTGAATGGCGTATATAATAAAGATATCTTTGATTAGCCATATTGGGCACCAGGGATTTTTTGCATTATTTCAATTAAAGTGATAATTGCTTTATGAGCCATTATTTTTTTAATCAAGATCAGCTTTTCAATTAAAATATTATTTTGGTGAATGCTGGAAAAAATGTGTGTCTTGAAAAAATGTAGAACTTTGGTAACTACAGTGATTTCTTACTATCAGCATTTCCTGTGGTAAAGTATTTAATACAGAACATTTTTAAAGTAGCTATCATATCATGAAGAATTTCAAAAATTAAGATTACTATATATATCTTTTCGAGGGAAAGAGATCTCTGAAATCTATTTATTAAAAAATATTTGAATTGCTCATAAAAATTATCACATGGAATTTGCATACAAAGATTCAACTATGAACTTTTAACTATTATCAGAACTAATAGTGCATTGATTCTACTAATTATAACAACAGAGATAATAGAATATTCTTTCCTTTTGTGTATTAATCTGTTGCATGGCAACTAGAGCAGGTAGGTATGGAAGGGCCTGTGTGCTCAGGTCAGTGAGCCCCAGAGAAAAAGTTCTAGTATCCCGAGCAAGAGGGAAAGGTGATGGCTAGAGCCTGAGAAGAGTTTGAGTTCTCATATAGCATATCACTCAATAGTGATTAAACCTCAAAAGATTAAAAACAGTCGGCATTTCATGAGATAACAAAGAATATGCTTTCTGTTTGGACAGTGTCAGGTTTCTGTGACTGATACTGTTCGTCTGCTACCGTTGGCTTATTCTGTTCACCCACATCTCTCCCACCCTACACCCTTCACCAGGAGCACTGCGAATGGAAGAATTCAAGATAATGTTCTTCCTTTATTCTGATAGTGATGACATCTGAACAAAAATGTCCACATCCATATTCATTGTAAAAAATATTGATATTTGAGAACTAAGTAGAAATTGTTTACTACTTTCACTAGTTTCACGTAACCATACAAGGTACTTTTGTTGTTAGTAAATCTTCCTGGCTTCATCCAGGCTGAGTGCTTTCCCCAGAATGAAAAGGACAGGATATGGTCACATAATTGTCAGGGGATAACAATTGGTCTATATTAATATGTATCATAAGTGTATATGTATTTTAACATAATTGTTCTTATTTTTCCACCGTCTGCCAACGGCATGATCATGAAATTCAATTTGTATTAATCAGCCCAAGGGGACTATAAATAAACTTGACTTGAAAATTGTATACTCTCCAGTATAAAATTTAAAATAAAAATAATATATATATTTTATTGAATAGATAATGCATTGAATATATAGCTTTGATTGAATAGATTCAGTGCCCTGGAAGTCTTCTATGTTAGAAGGAAAAAGGCAGTGAGGATAAATAATCTTCTTTTCCATAATACGTATTGCTGAGGTCTTGTGGGTGTAATTTAATCTAGAGAAAGCTGAAGATTATAGCAAAAAAGGTTATTCAAAATGTGTTATGAGAGTCAAAACAACTCAGTTCATTAGCTGAATAGATTTAAAGGTTTGTTATCTTTGATTTATTTCTGCTATATGGTATACACAGTATCTTCTCAACTAGAATTTTATGTCTATCATCATGGTGAATTTTTTTCATACCACATATTGTCACACTGGTTGGTTTTCTAACACAGAAAATACAGGGAACCTAATATTTAGTTGATACAATGATGGCAACATTAAGCATTTCCTTTGTAAACAGAAGCAATTTATTTAGATAAGCTTGATAATTTACTGCTGATTTCATTTTATTCGCAGTTATGTTTTCAAATAAAATATTATTCATAATTATACTTCTTTTATACAGTAGTATCCTATTAAGATTAAATTGAGATAGGGATAATTCTAAGTGTGCCTATCCACTATAGTATTTTCTGTTAAAATAAATAATTTCTACTAAAATAACTAAATTACTTGCATTTATCTTCATGGAGAGATTTCTCTCTCTCTCAAAAAAGAGTTGATTTCTCTCATCTGACAAGCCAAAAGCTATTGCTTCCACTGTAGGTTATAGAATTCAGTTCAAATTTTAACCTAGTTGGAAATAAACTGAGGACTGGTGGTCTTGTGCCTTAGAAAATTTAGTTAGGTTATCTGTAAAGAGTCTATATTATTAACATATTTCATAAATACATAAATTAATTTGAGTTGCACATGGAATTTAGCTTAGAAATTAGGGAAAGAAAAACAACCTATTTACCGTGAGTTAAACATTGGAACTGATTTCGCATTTTAAAAAAGCCTGTGTTTAGTTGAGTATAACAGGCTATGTAAAATACTACCTAGTTTTAGGCCTTTATTTTCCTCTAATTCTTCAGATTTTAGAATTTTTAAGTCCATAGTACTGTGTCATGGACACTTTTAAGGGGTTGGCTATATCAACAGAAATTAATTAAATCCATTTGAGTAGTTTAGAAATATATTCCTACAACTTTTTGGTACTTCTTAGGAACCTGATACTTGACAAACTCCCTGAGGGCATTCTTTATATTTTCATTCCCACAGAAGCTAACATTATGGTTCCCTTATCCCATTAAATGAGATAAGGTGGAAAGTTCTCGATATAATCTCTGGCACATCAGCCAAATAAAGAGTCATCCATCTGGGATGCCTGGGAGGCTTTATGAGAGAAGAAATTGTAGGCTGCTTCCCCAATTCTCCAGTCAAATCATATCTTTTAAAAAGTTCTTTTTAAGTTAGAGACATGTTTGGACTTATTTAGTTCAAATAAGTATGATTCTAGTATAAATAGATATTTTCACACTAGTTTTGCTTTAATGTAAAAATATTAGCAAGTATTTCCACTTCCTAGACTAAAATAGATTTTATTATGATATTTTATTGTGGCACTCATTATACAGATTGATTTATTTTAAAGCAAAAAAGTTCTGGGTATTAACTGAATATCTGTAAATGAGTGACTATATTAAATACGGTATTTAATGCTCAATCTGTGTGAGCATTCAAGAGTATATGGCAGCAAATTTTTTTTTAAATTTTTCTGCAAGTTTGCAAAGATGGCACTAATGGAAGTATTGACAACAGAAAGAAAAAAAAAATTACTCAGTTCCTAGTATCTATTCCCATAGGTAATACAATAAATTAAAGACTGCAATTTTCATTTCAAATATTAGAGACATGAAGGAGATAACCAACAAAATAAATTAATAAGCTATGTGGTTTTTAGAAAGCAATAAAGAATAGGGGGTAGGGATGGAGAGGTAAAGCAGGGGCTGACTGACAATTTTAACAGTGAGAGGGTGACATTAATAACAGGGAGGAAGAAAGGGAGTAACCGTGTGCATGTCTAAGGGAAGAATATTCCAGACAGATGGGACACCATATGTGAAGCAGCCATTGGGCTGGACTGCCTGGTGAGCTGTGGTAATATGGCAAGACTATCACTAAAATGCAAGGGGAAGATGGTAGTAGGCAGTGAAGTCAGGTAGCCACTCTAAGGACTTAGGCTTTTTAACTGAGGTACTTGGGAAGCCATTAGAGAGTGTCAGCAGAAGAGTGACATAATCTGACTCAGCGTTGTAAAGACTCCTCCTGTAAATCCATGGCGTTCTTTAAAGCGTATGTCTTATTTTCTGCACTTACACCTTACTTTCTTAACCTGATTATAGCCTCCTTTAAGTCAAGGACGTAAGGTATAATCAATCATCTTACATCCCCTAGAGCATCGAGAATAAAATAGGTGGTGTAGTGGCATTCAGTAAATAATCATTGATTTGGTTTGGGAGGCTGGAGCAGAACAGATAAAGCAAGCATTGCTACCAGCATTAGCAATCCCAGACATCTTTTCTACACCAGATCCATTAGTTTGCCTTGTAAACACAAGCAGTCCAATAGACACTGCTTTTCTGTCTTCAATCTAGAACCAAGAATAAATTCCAAACCATCCGGGTGCCTTTTTATTGCCTTTCAAGACACGTAGTTTGTGCAAGTATCCAAAATTAAGAACTTAAGCATTAAATGTCCCTCTGTCCTAATATGCCTATTAGTCCTTTATACTTTTTTTTAGCGGATCCTTTGATTTAACCAGAAAAATTTCCAATGTTCTCTTCGTTTGAGAGCAGTGACGGCTGTCTTTAACAACAGATGCAAAATCATCTTTCTCCTATTTCTCAGACATTTATGTCTTGCAGCATGTGAGAAGCATATTAAGTGGCAGTTAGGTAATAGTGAAAGGTTTCCACAGATAATGCTTGACAATTCAATCAAAGAAAATCAGGAGGAACAATCCATGG
Source organism: Mirounga leonina (assembly GCF_011800145.1). Classification (NCBI taxonomy): domain Eukaryota; kingdom Metazoa; phylum Chordata; class Mammalia; order Carnivora; family Phocidae; genus Mirounga; species Mirounga leonina. The sequence goes on along the minus strand of NW_023270807.1, from coordinate 50,698,171 downwards.
AAAAAGGTGACTGAGAAAAGATCGGTGAGGTTCCTGTGGACATTCATAGGATAAAAAGAGTGGTCCTTTGCCTTGCTTCTTCTACTTCAAAAATACAACGTCACCTCCCATTTTTACAGAATTCTAAATCACCTATCTACTGATGAAATTATAAAATTAAAAATCTCCAGGGCGCCTGGGTGGCTCAGATGGTTAAGCGTCTGCCTTCGGCTCAGGTTATGATCTCAGGGTCCTGGGATCGAGTCCCGCATCGGGTTCCCTGCTCAGTGCAAAGCCTGCTTCTCCCTCTCCCTCTGCCACTCCCTCTGCTTGTGCTCTTCTGTCTCTCTCTCTGTCAAATAAATAAATAAAATCTTTAAAAAAATATATTAAAAAAAATCTCCGGTAAAAACCTATTTAATTTAATTTAAAAATGCAGAGTAGATACTATGCTGATCATGTGCATACTTTTGTCTCCATTTATTTCCATTTTATGTCTCAAAAAGGAATATATAGTAAGGTTGTACTACCTAAGGTGATCTGTATGCTCGATCTAAAATTGCACCCATCAACGATATTTCCCATCTCTCTCCCCTGCCTTATTTTTCCTCGTTAGTACTTCTCACTATTAGCATAGTATTTATTCTACTAATCCATGTTACTTGCTATATATCCCCTTCCTACTCCTATTAGGATGTAAACTCCTTAGAATCAGATACGTATTTTTTAATCTATTTTACACATTGTTCAACTCAGAACTTGAAAGAGTGCTTAGGACATGTTAGGCACTAAATAAATATTTTTAATTGAGTGAATAAAACAAATAAGATACATCTCAAATTATATATGTACAAATGTTTCCAGTTTGTTGTGTTTTAATTTTATATATGCTACCCCGTGACACAGAGAAGTTTAAATTTTTTTGTCTATCATTTGTTTAATGGTTTGTGAGATAGGAAGAAACTTTGAAATTTGAAAACCCTTATCCATAACAATGTTATAAAAATACATATGTTCTTTTATTCAGTGGCTTAGGTCTTATGTTAAAATTGTATTTAATCAAGAATATATTTTACATACAGCATGAAGGTGTTTCTATTTCCACTAATCTTCTCAGTTGCTTTGACATTATTTACTATAAAATATATCCTTCTCACAGTATTTTAAAGTGCTTAAATTGTCTACCAATGCCATGTAGAGACTGGAGCCTCTTTCTGGACTTTCTAATCTTAATTCTTCATTGTTTATTTTTTTGCCTAATATGAGATTTTAAGTTAATATAGATTCAGATTTTCATATTTTGTAATTTATACCACTTAATTATAATTATCATTCTTAATTTTATTGATTCTTCTCAAGTATTTACTTGCCCAGCTAAATTATAGTATCTTTTTGTTGAGTTTTTTAAAAAAATCCTCTTGAAGTTCTCAAAGAGTTGTCATTTTTTTGTTAACTTATGTAATAATTTGAATAAAGTAGATATCTGTCCAACATTGTCTTCCTATCTCAGAAAACATTCTATACCATTTTAAATTACATATGTCTCTCTGAAGCTGATTGTTGATTTCTTAGGTTTATTCCTAGGTGATTATTCTTAGTTTTTATATCTGAAGGAAAATAAAGTAACTGTTGACTTTAAGAGCTGTAAAACCAAGTCTATATAGTAAGAAAACCAACTTTTCAATTCATAAAATTTACAAATACGTGTTCTATTTTGAAGGTCATGAAATGGTTCACTATGAATAATTGATCATGTACCCTTTCTCAGCCAATTTACTCAACAGAGAATTTCTTCAAAGTGCTTCACACCATGCTCAGCAGTCCAACTCTTTCAACTCTCTAACAAAAAGGCACCCATAAATGGGAATATTTTTTGTTTCTGTTCTTTGTACGTCTAATACATGGATCAGAAAAGAGTTGTCTTGTGGCTGTCCAGTTAAGGGCAATTTGAAATACTGGAAAACCCACTGACCATAATACAAGTAAAACTGAATTCTAACCCAATCTCCTACTAAGTAAACATTTACCTTTGACAAGTCACTTCGTTTTTTGAAGTCTCAGTGTCCTAGCTATAAAATTCAAGATATTGAATTGGAAAGATAGTTTATTCACTCTGTTCTCACTGTGTTCCTAATAGTGTTCTCCTTTGCTGAATATATGACAGTGAATAAGGCAAAGTCCTTCTCCTCATGGAAATCAGATTCTAGTGCACCAAGAACCCTTCTGGTTCTAACATTCTCTGTGCCTATTGCAAATTGTGATGAAGTGTGGGGGAGAACTAACCCTTAGGTTATAATCAAGGAAGTTATTAAGGTCAATTCAAATAATTCAAATAATATAAGGTCAATTCAATAACAGTAATTTGGTGAGTAATACCCAAACGAAAAGCTCAGATAATAGTATCATGTAATATTCTAGGCTTTGTAACCTGAGTACTTTTAATTAAATTCAGTTCAGCCAGTTTCTTCATGTGTCTGTGGACATGCTTTGCCTTTCCGAACTTAAAAATGCTCGTGTGTACAAAGACTTTAATAATAGCTACCTTACTGATTTATTTTGTGGAGTGAATGAGATGATATATGTGAAGATTCTAATATAGAGCCTTAAAAAAAACCATGCTCAATAAATGTTAATTTTTAGCCCTGTTCAACATCCCCTATGATATAGTCCTACAATTGGAACTTTTCTTCACCTGTGAGTTATATTAGGTTGAGGTCAATCAACATAAAGATCACAATAGGTCGGAAAGCAAGGAAGCCTAAGACAACAGCAGCAGCCTCTCCGTCTAACAGGATACTGATCTACCAAAGACCTCCTGGAAGGGCCATCTCTGAAATGCCACATATCTAAAGGTAGAGCTTGTTTAGTTGAAGGCTAATTTTGTTCCCATCCAAACTAAGGATAACTCCAACTCTAATCAATGCGGAATTACATATGAAATATCATAATGAAAATAGTGGTGACCTGGGGTATTTTGGGCAGAGACATATGCTGAAGTAGAAACTTTAGTGGCTTAAAAGCATTTAGCTCAAGCCTTTGTAGCATGTTTTGGTGCAAGCTTACACAGACAGTATATGGGAGCCTCAATTACTGAGTTCCTGTTTTTAGTAAATAGCTGCCCTGTAGGTCACTAAGTGCTATTGCTGACAAGGTTGTATATGAGAAAGCTTTTATTTTAATAACCAGTGGCAACTTGCACTTACAAAGAACCTTGCATTTCTCAAAATCCTTCTTTGGTTCAGAATCGCTACACAGAATGCAGCCACCTCTGAAATAGTGATCCTAAACCAATTATTAACACAGGACTAAATGGGAGACAAAGAAAAGGAGATTTTGGAGTAGAAACAGACCTTATTCTTACAAAATGTGGTTAGGGGTGTAATGGCCACATTGAACAAAGAGAACTTTGGTTAAAAAAAATGTTTTTCTTAAGATTCATATGCAATAACATGCAAATAATTAAGCTCACTTTCCTCAAAAAGAAAAATAAGTTAGGCCTATTCCATGCAGACTCTATACTGTACTTGTCAGCTCTTAGTGTTGTAGGTTTAGTGACCTTGGGAAAGTTATATAAATTTTTTTAATCTGTTTCCTATCAATAAAATTATGAAAACGTCTTCTCCAAGGATTGTTTTGATGATTAAATTAGGTGCTTATATAGGGCATCTTCCACAGTGTGCAGCATATGGTGTTGGAAAATGAATGGTGTCCAAAGAGAAAACATAGTTTTAAAAATGCAGTTGGCAGTTGTAAAAATAAACAGACAAAAATCCTTAAGGGGCAATATGCATGATTTTATATAGAAAACTATGAAACATTCTCAAATGACATAATGAAAAGCTCAAAATATAGAAAGGTAGACAATACTTATTGCTTGGAATTCTTCATACCATAAATACATCAAACCTTCTTAAATGGATTTATATATTCAATGTGATTGAAATCAGATTTCTAATACAGTGTGCGCATATGTGTAAAACTCCATTCCTAAACTGAATGAAAAGGGAAAATGGCTAGGAATAGCTAAAACAATTTTGGAAAAAAAAAATGGTAGGAAGATGTAGTATAAAGCTATGTAATTAAGAAAATATGCTAATAGCAAAAAACAGGTAAGTACCCTTTTACAGGGGCACCTGGGTGGCTCAGTCGTTAAGCGTCTGCCTTAGGCTCGGGTCATGATCCCGGGGTCCTGGGATCGAGCCCTGCATCGGGCTCCCTGCTCAGTGGGAAGCCTGCTTCTCCCTCTCCCGCTCCCCCTGCTTGTGTTCCCTCTCTCGCTGTCTCTCTCTGTCAAATAAATAAATAAAATATTTTTTAAAAAAAAGTACCCTCTTACAAAAAAGACAAATACCTTAAAGATATATGGAAATATAATCTATGACAGAGGTGACATAATTAAGTAAATAGTACTACAATACTATTTATTGTACTGCACATAATAAATAACTACTAATTCCATAGAATCAAGACAGTTGTAAAGAGAAAAATTATAACTTAAACAATTTTGAAGAAAATCTAGAAGGTTGTCTTTATGGCCTTTGATAAGAAAAGAAATTTCCAGGAAACGCTGTCCATAAAGAAAAGATTGATAAAACTCACTGTGAAAGTGAAAACATAAGCTACATGATGGGCAGTAGATGTTATATATATTTGACAAAGTAGCATCTGGTAGTTTATATTAAAAAAAAATACTAAGAAAAAGAAAACCTGATATATGAAACTGAAGAAACAGGAATGGGTAATAAATCAATAAATAGGGAAATGCAAAAATGAACAGCAATGAAAAACCACTTAACACATAAGAGAGTAAAACATTAATTAAAAATATAACAGAATATCCAGTGTTGTCTCGAATGCATAAAAATGGAAAATTTTATAAATTCCTGATCAAAGAATTTATAAAACTGCTTAATGTGGCAATACCTGTTAAACTGAAAAGAATATTACTAATTAAACTAGTACACACATAGTCACAATGATTCACTGTATTGTCTGTAATCAGTTCTTTACAAATAAAAATGAAGATTAACTTAAATGTCTATTTAAAGACAATGGCTGCTGGATAACAATTTTCTTTCTATGTTTAGAATATGTAGGGATTTTTTTTTTTATTTCTTAACCTAATTTTGTCCAAAATTCCCTCCCTCTCTCCCCTCTCTTTCTCTTTTTCCCTATCTCTCAATTTCAAAAGTAATCACACTTCGTAAGATTTGGAAGATTTTTTCAGAAAAAAAATTAATTCAAAACTGTTAAATCTGAAACTTTGAGAAGACTCAAACAAGCCAAACTATTTTAAAATAGAAGTGTCACATATTTCAAGTGAATTCAGTAAAATATGAATAAACAAAACAAAGGTATTAGTTGTATCTACTTTCTGTAGACTTCCCAAACTTTGACTTAATGTCGGTGCCCCATGTGAATCTTTGCCTATGAACAGATGCATTGAAAATGTTGGGTTTAAACTAAGCATGAAGAAATAATAATTAAGTGAGGTATAGATGTTTTTGAGAGCTGGTAAACTGCAATTAATATAACTATAGTTTCCTATGATGGTATATATTATATTCATATGTTCTTTGGTACAAAGCAACATTTAACAAATGTGAAAAGTGTTTGATGTTTAATGAAGTTGTAACACCTTAATCTTTGTTTATGTTTATGTTGGAATACATTCACCTTAAAAAGGATCACACTAGTTACCCATCAAAAAATGTGCATTTCTCCAACACGTATTCTTCTTCAATTTTAGTATATCAGTAGTTATATAAAAACCAATTTTTTGATACATCAGAATGGAGTTTATTTTCTTAACAGTCCTTGTCACTGAACTTAAAGTTAGACTACCTTGACACATTTTCCCTGATGCACGCCTATTGCTAGGGGTAAGGAAAATCCTTATTATACGAAAAAAAAAATTGAGTTCGGTATATTCTATTCAGAGTCCAGGGTTAAAACCTAGGCTATATTGTCATCTCCACATTCAAAATCATAGTGTATTAAGACTTTTTCCACAGCTAACATCCTTGAGGTTGACATCTTCTTGTGACTGAGTAGATAGCAGCAAGAAATTCAATTACAGCAAGCCGGCTCTGTCATTGCACCTGTCTGCTTGCGCAGGAAATGATTTGTAAATTGGGCTTTATCTTTCCCATCTCATAAATCTCCTGTCCATAATTGACACTTGTCACCACAGATGAATAGTGGGAGAAAGAAAACAGAAAGTAAATGAGTAGCCCACCTGGGAAAACGATGTCTTGTTGCCTTTGGGAGTCATTTACAAACAGCGGTACCTACGGGCCAGAGTTTTTATCCATGAGCAGGTGGCAGACGTTTTGCTATTGAAAAATACGGTGCCGGAGCAGGATCACAACAAACACTAGACAATCTAGTGATAATTAATATATAATATTTTCCAGGGAACAAAAATATGTCTTCCAAAGAAATAGAAGCTTTTCTTTGCTATTTTTGAAGCCTTCTTATTGCCATTGCACATTTGTAAGTATCAGGTTGGTGTCTGACCTGTCAAATGCATTCATGAGGCAAGCATTTTGCCTGTTTTGGGAGTTGATATTGTCACTTGTTACACAACTCAACATCAGTTCAAAGTTGTTTAATACCGGTGTCGACAGATTGGTTTAAAAAAGACATAAGAATGACGATGTTTTCTTTCAAATGTCAAAGAAAGGAACAAGGGATTTCATAAAGATGATCTTGGGAGCAAGTACTAACCATAAACACGTGACAGATAAACCTTCATATCTTTATGAAGGTTTAGCACTTTACTATAATATACATCATTAGCAATGCATTTTCTTTCTGTTTACTATAATTACCCAAATATACATATACTTTAAATGTCCCAAACTTTACAGAAAACTACACATGACCTATTTTCTTTCATAATTCATAATACAGAACCTCAGCTTTCGTTGTATATGCTTTGAAGTGACTTCTCTCTGCGACCATTACTAATACAGATTTGAAAAGACTAGCTCCAGTTGGAGAGAAGTGCAACAGTAATACCAGCCAGGCTCTCAGGTACAAAAATAAACAACCAGGAAGAAGAGGGGGTAAAACAGAAAAACTGGAGTGAGAGAGAAGGAATGTTCATTTATATTGTTTCCAACTGCCAGCAACCAAACCAGAGCTAGAATCCCAGCGCCATGTGCGTGCTGAGTCCTTGGCAAGGACACGCCACGCTGGCTAGGGCTCGTGAAATTATAATATTTAAGGATAACAATTTTACACGAAGTACCAAAGTTTGAAGTTTGAAGTAGGAAAAAAAAAAAAAGGAAAAACTGCAAAAGAGGAACTTCAGGGCTTCTGTGACTACCAGAGTCTGCAGCCTCCCTGGAGAGTGAGACTGGACTGTGAAGACAAGACACGGACCCATAGCCTTGCTCAAAGACTGCAGGTCCGGCTTCTTACCACCCCAGCACTACCACTACGAGGCACAACTTGGAAGCTGGTAAGGGGGGGGGCCATCATTTAAAAAGATGTTACAGAGGATGTAAACATTATCCTGAACTCATGGCGACCACCGGAAAACCCCCGTGTGGGCGCAGGCTCCCGGGGGGGCCATTGCTGTCGTTCCGAACAGGGAGAAAGATTCATCCAACCCGAAGAAAGACCAGAGCATTCATTTAAAGTGCAGCCCCGGGAGGACTCGCAGAACAACACACCCGCCACCTTATCCGTCCTCAGGACTGGCTCCCGCCCAGGCAGGCTGCATTCTGCACGCGGGACAGAAGCTGAAGCCATGTCAGCAACACTGGGACTTTGCTCTCTGCGGTCAAGGTCTCCTGATCCAGTTTAACTTTGTCCACGTCGTTTTCTTCGTTTGGAAAGCTTTGTTGGTTTGCGAGAATATTCTCCACGAGGAACCGGGCTGCTTCATCGATGTTCACGTTATCCTTTGCAGAGGTTTCAAACCACCCACTGAAACCATGTTCTTTGCAGAATTGGTCCATCTGGGGAGGATTCTGGCCACCATCCTTTTTTTTTTGGTCACATTTATTAGCTAAGAGGACAGCAGGAATAGGGCTGCCATTTGGAAGGTGGACTTTACTATCCAGATCACTTTTCCATTTTAAGACGGCCTCAAATTACTAATTAGGGGATTAGTAATCCCCTAAATGACTTATTTAATTTTTTTTTCTTTTTGAAGTGTATCTCACATTGTGAGACATGTATATTTTAAAACAAGAAAATATTTCAGAATGTATTAATAATCTCTTGATAACGAAATATCAAAGTATTCTGAAAAATCCTTCTTAAGTTACGCCAAAATTTTGATTGTTTTAAATAAAAAAATAACCGTATGTGCAAATAAATTTAAAAACAGATCAAATATTTTACAAACTAAATTATGAATAACAAAAGTCATTGTGTGTGCATCATGTATGGCTTTGCATAGTATTTTCTACATATTGTTTTTCAGTAATTTAATTCTTAAGTGTGTCTAGTTTATCAATATTTTTAATAATCTCCAACTTATTAGGAAAAAACAATTTATCATTCCTTTGCAGTTTTGCAAGATCCAGAATTATTCCTTTCACCTGTATGACTTACAAATAATTCTAACCAAAAGGGTAACATCTTCATCACTCTCTTTGTTCCCATAGATCAGCAAATTGTAAAGAGCTGATATATATCCTAAAATGGGAGCAGACGATTAGAAATGGAGCATTGGCAAGAGCATAGATTTGACTTCAATACCTCTACACTATTTACCGCTTCTGCACCTGGAGTTCCATGGGCTGTTTGCCTATCTACCTAGCGTTTACAGAAGTTGTAAGCATTCCGTTAGTTTTATACTACAGAATGAAAGTTTGTCTGAGGAAGTTGTTACTTCTCTGGAGATTATTGTTAGTGTAAAATAAATGATTTATTTATGCCCACTTTAGTATGCTGGGCTTGTAAACACAGCGGGCAATTTCTGGGATATTGATCTAAAGCAATAAGCATTTATAGCATAATACAGTGGTACTCCATAACCCTGTATCAGGGTCAGCTTTGTCATTTGGCAACTTAACTGAAGAACAAAGAAAAACCTTTCAGTACAAACAAGAGTCCTGCATTTTTTTCCCTGCCTTTTCTTAAAGTGGCAGTTTTCAATAGCAAGTATATCTGCTGTTGTTATCTAATGAGTATGTTCAGTCTAGACATAGATATTTAAAATGCTCAGGTGATATCAACAATAGCAGGCAGCATTGAAAATAGAGATGTGAATATTGTTGTAGTCACATGACAAATTGATTTAGAGCTTCTTTAAGTAGATGCATTACTTGTCCAAATGTGAAAAAAAACTTTCAGTTTTTTCCACAAACATGTATGAAGTGTGTCCTTTTTGTCTGGTACTCTACAGTGTCAGGGATGTCCCTACTCCAGGGGAGCTCATATTCTGTAAGGGAGGAAGGCATATGAACAGGTCATTACCCTAGGTGAAGTATACACCAAGTACTGAGAAGCTGAGCCTTTGGTTGTCTTGAAGTTGTGAGCAGGAGGTTGCCAGCAGGCTAGCATATAAGGATTTCCATGTAGAGGAAATCAGGCAGCCATAACTATGGAGGAATGAAATAGCAGGAACTGTTCAAAAGAGAGAGAGAGAGATTTTCCTTTTAAAGAAACTAGGAGTCGTTTTGCAATCCTGACATATAGGTATGAGAAGGAAATGATGGGTAATGATGCTGGAGGAGTAAACAGAGGCCAGCCATGACAGACCTTGGATGCTATACGAGTATTACGGCAGCTACCATCTACTCTATACTTAGATATGTCAAGCACTTCCCATCTTTTCTCATTTTATGCTTTCAGCAACTCAATATTATCTTAAAGCTCAATATTACCTCCATTTGAGAGATGAGAAAACTGAGTCATAATGGAAATGAAATGTGTCCAGAGTCACACAGCTTACGGTACCCAACATTGTGACCCTTAATTGGGATTTATTAAAAGCACTTCAAAGTATCAAAATAACATATCAAGGTATGTTTTAAAAGGTTATAATAATGTTACTAAGAAGTGTTAAGGTCAGGGCGCCTGGGTGGCTCAGTTGGTTAAGCGACTGCCTTCGGCTCAGGTCATGATCCTGGAGTCCCCGGATCGAGTCCCGCATCGGGCTCCCTGCTCGGCAGGGAGTCTGCTTCTCCCTCTGACCCTCCCCCCTCTCATGTGCTCTCTCTCATTCTGTCTCTCAAATAAATAAATAAAATCTTTAAAAAAAAAAAAAAAGAAGAAGTTTGGTTCTTATTCTAGAAGTCATGAAAAGCCAATTTTTAACAGCTTTCATTAGATAAAATTTGCATACAATAAAATTCACATGCTTCAACTGTATAATTCAGTGATTTTTAGTAAATTTACAGAGGTGTGTAACCATCACCATAATCCATAAAACATTTCTGTTACCCCCAGTAAGAGCCACCATGCCCATTTATAGTCACTCTTCATTCCTACCCTGTAGACCCAGCCAAATACTAATCTATTTTGTGTCTATATAAGATCATCTTTCTAAACATTTCATGTAATAGAATCATACAATGTGGGTCTTACACATCTGGAATTTTTCATTAGCATAATGTTTTTTGTGGTTCATCCATGTTGTCCCATTTGGCAGGACCATTCATTTTTACAGATTAATACCATTCCCTTGTATATATTCTATTTTATCTGTTCATCAGTTGATGGACCTTTAGGTTGTTTCCATTTTTTTTTTGCTATATGAATAATGCTGTTGTGGACAGTCAGGTTTAAGAATTCATGTACACCTTTGTTTTCTCCTGAGTAGACAGATAAGAGTGGAATTACTGGGCCATATGGTAACTTTATATTTAACTCTTTAAAAATTACCAAACTGCTTTTCCAAAGTAGCTGCTCCATTTTACATTTCCACCAACAATGTATAAGAGTTAGTTTTTCCACATCCTTATCAACACTTGTTATCATCCACCTTTTGATTGTAGCCATTCTCGTGGGTATCAAGTGATATCTTAATGTGGTCCTAATTTGCATTTCCTTAATGATTAATGAAAATGAGCTTCATCTTATGCAACCTTGAGGAGATTTGACTTTTTTTGAGGAGAAGAGGCTTACAAAAGAAAAATAGAAGAATTAGCCACACAGAAAAGCTAGAGGAGTATGTCATGGAAGCTGAGGAGAAAAGGAGAGAAAGATTAATAATATTATTGTTACCAAGAATCCAAGAAAGATGAGGACTGAGAACAGTACTATAGTGTGGATAGATGAGGGCATTGGTGGCCTTATTGGCAGGCAGCTCACTGGATAGAATGAGGTGGACTGAAACGAGACTGGAGAAGGCTGGTGCATGAATGGAAGTTGAAGAAATGGAGAAAGAGAACCTAGACAACTTTTTTTGACATATTTGTGTGTAATGGGGAGAAGTCTCTCTTCCATCTGCTGAGGAAAGGGAACGTAAGCTTGAGAAATAGTTTTATCTTCATGGGAGAAAGTTGAGTTGATGTAAAATCTGCCAGGAAAAATCTCATGTGAGGAAGAGGTTGGTTATATAAAAAAGAGTGGGTCATTTGTAGCATAATAAATTTATTCATTTACTTAGCATACTAAACGCCTAAAATATGGATGGCGGTTCCTTGCTAGTACTATGAGTAAATGTGAGCCCCTCTTTTTCACATAGGAATTTCTCAAGTTTAAAATGGTTAAATGAAATAATGTCATTGAAAGATGTTCTTATAAAAAGTTCTGTATTTATGTTAGCTAACATAAATATTCATGCCGTCTAGTAAATGTTTAAATCACCTGATACAACCTTTTCAGACCTGCTGTTGCCCTGCTCATGTTTCCTACAACTCTCTTATCTACAGGGAAAAACCTTACGTGAAAATCACTCCCTGATGCAGCCAAACAATTTCCCACCTCACTCTTCTCTGTGACGGATAAAAACCTAGTGGTGTCATAAATATCTCGCCAAGTCCTCGTTTACATAACTTTACTCGTTACACAAATTTACGTGAGCTAGTCCCTTCGTTTAGGAATCTGAATGACTTCCTTTTGTCCTTACTGTTCTATGGTCAGAAGAGACATTCATTGAGGAGGTTGGGAGAGGGGTGGGAATCAAGGGAATTATCTCCCTCTCCTCTGCTATGGGGAAGATGAGGGTGGCAGACACTGCACTTTCCTCTTTAAAATCAACTTCTTTCTTTTCATTATTGTTATGTTTTAGGGCAGCAGGACACCCAGCTTAAATTCTAAAAAAAAATCCATTTCCAGTCTAGGGAATGGGATGAATGAGACATAAACAGAAGGTTGCTAGAGCTTGCTGGGGAAGTTTGGCTTTCCTTATTTAGATCATGAGCATTCCACATTGCCTTTTTATTGTGTGCCAGCACTGTGGATGTGAGAGCTGTAGGAACAGCAACAGCGTCCTATTGCAGCCATGAGGGAAAGGACACAAGTATCATCTTTAAATTCTGCAGCCACTGAACAAAATACTGCAAACTGCCCATCTGCAGAATACATTTTTTTTTTTTTTCCTACTTGCAGCCAAACAGACTCCAAGTCAGGGGTACACAAACATTTTCTGAAAAGTCCTGGATAGATAATAAGTATTTTACATTTTACAGGCCATATTTTCTCTGTTGCAATTCCTCATCTTTGATATTTTAGCACAAGAACAGCCAGAGACTATATATAAACAGATAGATGCATCTATGTTCCAATTATTTATTTGTAAAAACAGTTGACTAGCCAGATTTGGCTCATGGCCACTGACCCCCTGCTCTAACTGATAAAAGGTAAAAGTGAAGATGTTTACGTAATTGTATTTATGTTCTAGTTAGTTACTGACATGGTTATTTCTTGGTGGCTGGATACTGTGTAGGAATAAAGTAAAAACTCCGTAGGTGGCAAGAGGAAGAGAGAAGCAGAAGGCAAGCAGAAGTTGATCAGTCTCTATCTCTGGCTAAGAGACCTCAGAATTTTAGGAGGATTTGGGAAGATCTTGATTCTCGTATGGAGCGCCTTGTTCAGTAGTAATTACAAACACATTGTAATCATTTTATTGGTTTTTCTGTTTAATACTAGCTCCTAGTATTAAAACTGGATTGTTTAACTCCTTTTCTGAACCAGTGTACAGTATTTGGGGTCAAATACGTGTTTGTGTGCTAACTTGGCAGCCAAAATGCTATGTATAATATTGTATCTATGAAAAATGAAGTCCAAATTGCAAACATCTAAACCTCAAATTAACTTTTGGAACCAAACATTCATGAATCTGTAACTCTCCCTGCATAGAACTATTCATTATAAGCTAGATTTTCCCAGTGCATAGAAGTGACTCCTTGGGTATAAATTGGCCACTAAACTCCATTAATTTTCTCTTGAAACTAAAATATTATTTAGTAAATTAATGCCACATTGCACCATCGGCATCATACAGGTTTAGGGAATTTAATGAAGTTTTCATTTATGCCTAACTTCCTAGGCAGTAGCTTATACACTGTGAAACAGCGACTTGAAAATACAAGCTGCAATGCTAGTTGAAATGTAGTTAGCAGATTCCATTAAACGAAGTGCTTCAGTTATAATAAATTCCTGAAGTCAACTAATAAATCACGACTGGTATTGAGAACTTATTATCAAGCAATATGAATTTGTTAAATTTATGCACATTGGAGAGAAAATTTGTTCAGAATACCTAGAGAAATTGAGATGATAACATTTTACACTTAACACAATTTAAATGAAGTAGTTTCAGTGAATTTTGAGATACTTCAGGTTTATTCTTTTTCTTCTCCTCTTCCTTTTTTTTTTTTTTAAAGATTTTATTTATTTATTTGAGACAGAATGAGAGAGAGAGAGAGCACATGAGAGGGGGGAGGGTCAGAAGGAGAAGCAGACTCCCCGCCGAGCAGGGAGCCCAATGCGGGACTCGATCCCGGGACTCCAGGATCATGACCTGAGCCGAAGGCAGTCGCTTAACTGACTGAGCCACTCAGGCGCCCCATCTTCTCCTCTTCCTTATCCTGAGCTTCTTCCTTCCTTTCCCTTTCCTTCTTTCTTTCCTTCTTGAATAATTCAACTTATAATAGAATGGGATTAAAATTAAAATCAAAATTAATTGTGAGTAACACCACCAGAGTGATGATATGGGGGAAAAATGTAAAAATAAATAAATAAATAAAATGAACAAAACCACAAATGGGGAACAACTTTTGCAAAAAATAAAATGGTTAGATAATATTTTAGAAAGTAGGATGGTTTGGATACATACGAATTTTAAGCCTAGAGAAAAATAGAGTCAAAAACAATTCATACCAGAGTAGAAGATACAGAGGAGAGAGAATAAAAAGAAAAAAGTAAAAAAGTATGAAATCGATAGCAGCCAGAGTATAATGGAATTGATCATTCTCTTCAATCATTATCAAAAACATTGAGATAGAGTAAAAGAATGGCATAATATGGAACTGTCAATCTTATATTTGCTGCCTTAGGTTTTGTATTGTATGACTTTAAATACATGTATATCATTCTATAAGTGGATTCACCCTCAATTATGTATCATATAATGAAGTGGCTTTCAAAATAAGTTTAATATATTTATTAATAGTAATTCACAGAGGCATACTGTATATCTTTACTTTGGTACATTCATACATACATACAAACACTCGCATGTGAAACATTTTTATGAAACGATCATCATATGCAATGAACACTCAATTGTTATTCTCTTTTATTAATTTTTTAAAGATTTTGGTAGCAATACATTGTATTGATTTTACAATAATGAAAAATAGTGGTATCCTGGAAGAGGATTTGGGGGAGGAACTAATGAGCTCTGAATGCAGTGGAGTCACATAGCAAGCACACCGTGGCAGTCAGGAATGCAAGTTTTATTCTAATGGAAAATACGGTGTTTTCTGAAAGTATATAACAAACACACTGCTTTAAGGCAAAACTCATGTCTTCTCTTTCTTTAACATTCTTCTTATTGACAATGTTCCTCTTTGTAAACAACCTACATGTTTAAATACATGCATTACTTCTGAAAAATAATCTGTGTATTTCCAGAATATTGTTATGATATACTGAACAATATTTTAAACATCGTGTAGATATTTAGGGGAGGAATTAATGAGCTTGCTTAGCCACAAATTTACACCTATGTAAATGTGTATAAAATATTAGTATATATTATTACATAACTTAAGAATATTCATGTGATTTCATGATATATGTAATAGTGTATAAATTAAACTTATCTAAATAAGGGGTTATAGTCATGTACATATTGTAAGGCAATATAGAGTAATCAAATACAAAAATCAAATAAAATAATTTAAACAGTCTATTTAAAATCAATTAATAAGATATTCATGTTATAAAGAATGTAGATAGTTATGAATATTATAATTAAAGATATTCACAACATAAGCATTTGGACTAAATTAACGTTTCAAAAATTGTCAACTGGTATTACAATATTGTTGTGATTGAAATACAACACAATTCTCTCTTCATTTATAATAAAACATGTTCTAAGACCAATGAAAATGTACACAACTGAAAATGTTATTTTGATGACATGTAAGGGAGGTTTTGGTCATTAACAAATGTGTGTGTGTATATATATTTATACACCCACACATATCTCTTATTCTATTTAAGGGTTCATTTTAATTATTAAAAAAGGTCTGGTTGTGGGCCGTAGTCACATTGTTGGCCTTATAAATAACGTAGTCTTTAAGATGTTGACAGAAAAATAAGTTAATTTGGATTTGGAGAAGTAAATATTTACATGTTTGAGGCAGATGTAAATAGAAAGAATTTAGACAGGGAAAGAATTTCAGTGTAGATAAAGAAAAAGATGAATAAAAGCTGTGCACTGTAATGTGAGAGCAACATATTTTCCTAAACCAGAATAGACTGATTTTGAATCTTAATTCTGCTACTTACTATGGCATCCTAGGGAATTTGTTTAAACTGTCCAAGCCTCAACTTCCTCAACTACAAAATGGGAAAATAATATGCACTTTGCATAGCTATTGTAAAGTAAATATCACATATAAGTATGACACTAAGTATGTAAATAAAGTGATTATTTGAATGTCTGATAAATTAAATAAATAAATAAATAAATAAATAATAACATAGTCTTTAGCTATCTATGGATTCCTGGAAAATTAGAGATGGAGCCAGATTACCTGATAGAACGTGTGATGGTGGTTTTTAAAAACTATCCTTCAAAATATTTGCTTTCTTACCACCCAAAATAGAGAAGAGGTTTGCTTCACCTGTATTTTGCTCTCAATTCAATATGTATTACAATATTTTTTAAAAAATGCTTATTGTTGGTCTCTTTCCTGGTTTGATAGTTATTTCATTTTTTTAAGGATATATCCCTTCCAAATGACTTAACATTAATGTCTTTCTGTCTAGCTGGTACATATAAAATAGTATAAATTATAGAAATTGGTCATTTCTAAATTTTAGAGATTGAATAAAAATTCTCAAGATAATTTTTAAAAATGTAACTGTTGTCAGCATTTATTATGGAGAGCACTGGAACCCCACCTTGAAATGACAATTTATGTTCCTCCCAAAGCTGCAAAAGAATTGTTCTCAAACTCAGCTGTACATTAGCTTCATCTGAGAAGCCTTTGAAAAATACTGATGCCTGACTCTGACCTTAGAGTATTCTGAAATGAGTCCCAGGCATCCATAAATCCAATACAGACAAAAAAGTATAGGATAATAATACATAATATTTTGTTTTGAGTTCTTAGCATGTGCCAGGAATGGTCTTAAGTATTTAGTATGTATCTGTATACGAAATTTCTAGAACAATTCCATTTTTGAAGTATGCAATCTAATTATAGCTATTTGAAAGCTGAGAGAGCTGAGGCACAGGGGGGTTCAGTTCCTTGCTCAAGGTTGCACAATTTGCAAATAAACAATGGAACCTGTGAACAAATTCAGTAGACTAGTGCACGGGGGCCATGCCCTACACTCCTATACTCTACTGCTTCTCTAAGTTTCCTGCCTCCAAGGAACATCAGAGTAGCAGGGGAGATTTTCAAAAACTACAAAATAACTAAATGTTCCATCGTGTAGTACTGTCAACAGGGAAATAGTATTTTAGGGAAAAAGAGTAATAATTCTGTATTAGCTGAAGCAGAATGATTCAATAAGTTGTGACTTATTGGTGGAGGCCACTAGAGAGAAATCATAGGCTCAGTCTTGAATCTGGCTCTGTTGTTATTTAGTTAATATAAAGTTATCTCTTGCAGATTATAGACTTGACGGCAACATTCTTGATAATTAGTTTAATATGTAGTTATACCAAGTAGTGAATTAGAAATGATTTTTTTTTTTTGAAACAGAGATAGTTTTGTGTGGCTTGCTCTTAACTGCCTCCCAAGAATTTACTGGCACTTGGTTCACATCTCATCTAGGCTATTATATTTACTTGTGCATTCAAAATGTACATATTCACATTTTAACTCATTTTCTACATTTAAATCTCCTTGAAAGTGACAACTTTGGCCTCATCATCTTTGTGGCCCATTCAATTATTTGTTTATACTATATGAAGTCATGAAAAATTTTATGTTGAATTTATAAATGAATGAAACTCTCATCAGAAATCAATAACAATGTTGTTAGAGTGATCTTACCTTCTGGGCATTTTAGTGTAACAGTGAAGGATACTTAAGACTAATGCTAGAATACTTTTAAAAGACACTGCTACTCAGAATGCTAATATATGATAAGTGGCTTGCCCCAGAAAGAAAATCACCAAGGAGCCTGCAAAGAAAAAGAAATGCTTCTTTCATCAGGAAAGTTTTGCTAAGTAAAAGATGTCAGCTGAGCAATAACAAAAAAGTACTTGCTGCCATAGATGTACATTTGACACAAATTCCTCACCTCCACATAGGCCACTGACTTGCAGCTGCACTTGGAGTAGCCAGTCTGCACTTAGAGTGGTACCGTCTTAAACATTTAAGTGATAATAAATTTATTTATTACTCATTTCCTTTTATGAAGCAATGACTCTAAATGAGTTTTAACAATGGCCACATTTTGCCTATTCAGTCCAAATAACTTCACCCACCTTTTTTCACTGGCAAGCACTATACTGCTCTGAAATATTATATTCTCCTTAGAAGATTCATATTAAATACTGTTTTACCAGCAGTTTCATTGTGTCATAATATACAAGAGAAGAAAATGGGAAAGGCCCATGCTTACTGATAAAGGCCTGGTCAAGTACATCATAGTATAATAAACACAGCTGATGAAAGAGCTATGCAGATCCGCATGTGTTTAATAATGCAATTTTTTAAATGAAGTATAAGAGAAAACATCAAGGGTTTGAACTGTGCTATGAGAATAATGCCATTCGTGTAAAAAATGCATATACTTGTACACACCTAGACTATTTCTGGAAAGATTTCAAAGAAACTGCTAAGAGTGGTTGCTTTAGAGAAGGGTAACTTTGTGACATGAGACCAGACGAGGAGGGAGTCTTACACCTTTTGAATTTTGTAGCATATACATGAATTTGCCCTTTTGAAAAAAAAGTAATTAAAAAAAATCTCTACTCAGTTTGACCTCTTCTGGTATCTGCAGGTTCTAGGACTATTGTATTGAGCAGATCCCTCAGGGTCTCTTCATCATTATGGCACATCGGGAATTCTTAACAAATGTTAAATGAATGAATCAGCTTTCCTCCTTCTAGTGTCTGCTCTCGCCTGGAATTATCATGCTGTAGTTGAAAACAGATGGGAAGTAGAACTTAAAAACATGGGATTCAATCTAAAATCTGCCCCCTGAGCAGATGCCACTTAATTTCTGTAACCCTGAGCTTCTTCACCAATAAAATGGAACAGTACCTACTTCAAAGGGCTGTAGTACAGAAGCAAAAAGATCATATACATATATATTATTATATAAAGAAGATTATATATATGAATATTGCCAACTGTAAGGATTTATAGAAATGCCACAGTGCCCCGCATGTAATAAATGCCAAACACATATATGTTAAATAGAACGTGGTCCCCAATTTGCAATGGGTTCGACTTACAATTTTTTAACTTTACAAGGGCGCAACTGTGATACATATTTACTAGAAACAGTACTTCGAATTCTGAATTTTGATCTGTTCCTGGGCTAGTGATATGATCCTCTCTTGTGATACTGCTCAGCAGCCCTGAGCTGCAGCTCCCATTCAGCCACACAATCCAAGGGTGAACAGCTGATACGCTTACAACCATTGTGTTTTTCACTTTCGGTACAGTATTAAATAAATTAGATGAGATACTCAGTACCTTATTATAGAATAGGCTTTGTGTTAGATGATTTTGCTCAAGTGTAGTCTAATCTAAGTGTTCTGAGCATGTTTAAGGTGGCCTAGGCTAAGCTATGATGTTTGGTAGGTTAGATGTATTTAATGCATTTTCAACTTAGAATATTTTCAACTTAGATGGGTTTATCTGGTCATAACCCCATCATAAGTTGAGGGAAGATCTGTAGTAAAAAATAGCATAACCTATTGATTAAAAAGATAGATGAAATGTATGACTTAATATCAAGGGTCCCTTAACCTCTCTGAATTGTTGTATTAGGTGATCATTTAGTTACTCCTTTGTAGGTATGACTGGCTTGAATAGTATAGCTAGTTTTGGGAAGCTGCCTATTTTATACCTCCTGGTTATATAATATTTCATTTTATTTACATTGAGAATTACAATTACATTGTAATTATATGAAAATTACAAATTAATGGCTCATCAGTTAACATTTTGGAAGTTAGCAGGAGTTCCAATATATGTTTAGGACCAATAGCCACAGTAGCTTTCTCCACAACCCTTACCTCCTTGCCCTTATGGCATTTTACATAGAGATTCTGCCAGGAAGTGCTAACTCCTATGGTAATTAATTAAACATGCAAACAATTGGTTCTTAATCATCAGATGATAACAGAGAAGAAAATTTTATTCTCAGCAAAATGTTGTGTCAGATCATTTTTACAAAGATGTTGTGACTATTGCTTTAAAGAAAAAAAACATTCTTAGTTATTCAAAGAGTGGAGAAGTGACTTTTGTTGTTCCGGTCATGTATTTTATCACTCTACTGGAAATGTATTGACATGATTTACATATATACTTGACTTGGATTACAATCCAGCGTGCTTTCTTTTCCTACGCTGTTAGGTTCAACATCATATTCACTTTTTCAGAGAACTTTCAGATCTTATTTTTAGCTCTTACTGAAGTTGTCTTTTTAATAATTGTTTTTAAATTTATTTAGAAATCTCTTCTGTGATATATTTTATTATATTGTATATCTTACATTTTGAGTAAAACATCATCATCCTAATGGGTGTGTTAAATAGGTAGCAATGCAAAGTATGTAGTTTAATTTTGAAAAAGATCAATTCTTTTTCCACTGATTTTTTTCAACTACTTACAGAATGAGACTTGTCTGTTTTAGGCACAGATCATGCTTCTATCCAACCAAAAATAATTTGACAGATATCTGTTGCAAATGAATTGTTCATAATTGCTGCAGACTCAATTGCCCTTAGTCCCTGCACTTTTTCTTTCATATAAAATTTTGTATTTATTGCTCATAATGTTATTAGTAACCCTGTTTTTTTCATACCTAGCAAGTTAAAGTTAGTGAAATCACGTGTTAGAACTTTTTTAAAAGATTTATTTATTTATTAGAGATAGAGCACAAGCATGAGTGAGGGGAGGGGCAGAGGGAGAACATCCTAAAGTGGACACCCCACTGAGCGTGGAGCCCCACAGGGGCACTCAATTTCAGGACCCTGAGATCATGATCTGAGCCAAAACCAAGAGTCGGATGCTTAACCGACTGAGCCACCCAGGTGCCTCACATGTTAGAATTTTTATGTATTCTAACATACCCTAAAAATGAAATTGATAAGTTACATGATACTCAACTGGATCATGTCTACTTATGGCCTAGTGTTTGTTCTTGAAGTAAATTTCTATATATTTTTATACATTTGTCCTGTAGTGTAAAAATGAAACATCTGTGGGGAAGAGTAAGAAAGCTAAAAGTTGCATTATAAAATGCTAAGCTCCTAAGAATACACATATTTGTTATTTCACGGATTGTTAAAAATGCATTCCAGGGATGCCTGGGTGGCTCAGTTGGTTAAGTGTCTGCCTTCGGCTCAGGTCATGATCCCAGGGTCCTGGGATCAAGCCCCACATCGAGCTCCCTGCTCAGCAGGAAGCCTGCTTCTCCCTCTCCCTCTGCCTGCAACTCTGCCTGCTTGTTCTCTCCCTCTCTCTCTCTCTCTCTCTCCCTCTCACATAAATAAATAAAATCTTTAAAAAAAATGAATTCTGTACTGGATAGCAAATAAAGCATTAAGTAAAGACTATTATTCTATTATTGTCAGATTTGCATTTAACTATGTTCTAAAAATTTCATTTTTACTTTTTGTATTTACTTAATGGAAATCTAACAACTGTCAATAGATTTAACAATTTGAAATGCATGATGAAAGGTCATTTCATGCTTGTTGACTCATCTTACCTCATTGTATTGTTTAGAAATACAAATACTATTTTTTCACTCACCATTCTTTATTGAAATTCAGTGAGAACACTTAACTGTAGCAAAAATAATGACTAGTATAAATAAATTACTTTTTAAATCCAAAATCAAATTCATGAGCTTCATTGAAGTTCTATTACAAACACACACGCACATCTTTCTTCCAAATGTGTATTGGAGATTTTTTTCCTATAAGATATTGCATTCTGAGTCCTAATTAAGATCAAAATTCCTTGACTCCATGCTATTTCAACGTAAAGTCTGACGGATCACACTATTAAACTATCCTATTTTATCTATTTTTTTCATAGACTTCATTAAAATGCCAGTAAGTCTATTTTTGTTTTTTGTTTTTTTACTATGTGTATTAACTTTCTCTTGCTACCATAAAAAAAACTACCACAAAAACCTTAAAGCAACACCCATTTATTATCTTCAAGTTCTATGGGTCAGAAGTCTGAGTGCAGTGGGGCTGGCCTCTTATCTCGAGGCTCTGGGGAAGCATGTCCAAGTCCATTCATGTTGTCAGAATTTGGGGCTTTTGTACTTGCAGAACTGTGGCCTCCACTTCCCTTCCTCTGTCAACCAGGGCCAGTCTCTGATCCTAAAATCTACGATCCTAAAAGCCCTATATCTTCTCATGTATCCCATGTGGCCCCTCCAGCAATGGCAGGTTGATTTCCTCTCATGTTTCAGATCTCCCTGGCTCCTTCTATAGCATTTCTCTGACCCTGGCTGGAGAAATTTCTCTGCTCCTAAGGGCTGACATGATTAGATTGGGCCCACTGGCAAAGATCCAGGATAATATCTTTATTGTAAAGTCTATAACCTTAATTATATCTGCAGTGTCCCTTTTGCCATGTAATGTTACATATTCACATGTTCCAGAAATTAGACTATGGACATCTTTAGAGGGCCATTCACCTAATAATGCAGTGTTTTTAAATTGTCTTTTCCCTCCACTTCATGCTGGGAAATTTTTCCATACCTGTAGGTAAATTTAATATTTTAGTGGGAAAAAAATGGAGATTTATGAATATTTTCCATCTTGTAATTTAAATATATCTGCTATACTTGGATTTTAATTAGAAATTGATGAAGGGGCGCCTGGGTGGCTCAGTCGTTAAGCGTCTGCCTTCGGCTCAGGTCATGATCCCAGAGTCCTGGGATCGAGTCCCACAGCGGGCTCCCTGCTCAGCGGGAAGCCTGCTTCTTCCTCTCCCACTCCCCTGCTTGTGTTCCCTCTCTCGCTTCGTCTCTCTCTGTCAAATAAATAAAATCTTAAAAAAAAAAAAAAGAAATTGATTAAGATCAAAAATCTTACACCAGTGCTTGAAGCTCAAAATCTGTAAATTGTTGATTGGTTCAAGTCTGTACATAAACCCACCATTCTTACTGATTATTTTTAAATCCAAAGCCTTTTACTAATAATTGCAGCCTACAGATTTTACCTTTTGGTCTGTTATTAGATTTCTGATTTCCTTTTGCATCAATTTCATCAACTTTGTTCTTATGCTGTTAAGATTTTCCACTTGAACCACAGACCATTTTCTGAATTTTCTAAGATTGTCTTTCACTGTCAATTGCAGAGACTCTGTATATGTCCCCGATAAGTCGTGAGAATCTTCCATGTGTTTCTTCTGTTGAAATTAATTCTTGTATTTGAATATCGCTAGAAACGTAGGTGAGAAATGAATCTGTTAATCATTTGTTAGGAACCTATTAAAGGGGCACCGGTGTGGCTCAGTTGTTAAGCATCTGCCTTCGGCTCAGGTCATGATTCCAGGGTCTTGGGATCGAGCCCCGAGTCGGGCTCCCTGCTCAGTGGGAAGCCTGCTTCTCCCTCTCCTATTCCCCTTGCTTATGTTTCCTCTCTCACTGTGTCTCTGTCAAATAAAATCTTTAAAAAAAAAAAAACAAAAAAACCTTTAAAATTTTATATTTAAAAGCTCCTCTCTATGTGGTATTTGTTTTCCTGCATTTTCCAATTTAGGAAATTTATTATTGTTGGTTACTATTTATTAGCTTCACATCGATTCCCATTACAGTAGATTTTGTATGACTTTTCTAATTACAAAAATTATAATTTAAATATCACAACACCTAATTGGGTTTTAAGTATGTATATAATTTACTTGTAGACATTTCTTTTCAAAATTAACTTCAGATTGTAGTTAATTGGGTATTTTGGTGTAACAGTGAGTGTATTGGTGAAATTGTTACAATATGATTAATTTAAATCAACTATATTAAGCATAGAAATCATTATGTCTTAAGATTAAAGAACCTTATGCCACTTCAATTTTACTTTTACATAGAAGTTTATCTGAAAATAATGACTCTGTTAGAATCCACTTGCTTAGAGATGTTTTTGTTTATAAGGTATAGATCCTTATGCCAAAGATATTGAAACTCAAGGGAAAATATTATCAATTCTCCTGTACCAAAATGTTGCATTTGAAGGACATAAGACAAAGATATTTCCTATCTTGCATTTTGCCTATTCTCAAAGGCGATGTGTTAGTACTTCTAGCTCTGACCCTCTTAAATGTGTGACTCTATATTGTATCAGCAGGGGACGCATTTTTAAAAAGGATATATCCAGAAAATCAGGAGTATAGTCATTTATAGATGTGGCTCCTTGTACAAAAGAGGGAAAAGTCACTATTAGTGGTGTGATATGGGTTTTAAAATACCATATATTACAAATGTATTTTTTGACATCTTTTTCCCCCAACCCCCAAATTACCATAATTTTATTGGTAAAAGTTCTTTTCCAGGATGAAATAATGAATATAATTTTAGTGTGTAACTTGCAGAAATCAAATCTCGTTCTATACTTAGATTTTGCTGCGACGTGTCAGGAACTAAATGAGGTACATCTATACCCCACGTCTCCTCCATACCCTGGAGAATTCAGTGTCTCTTCACCTTACTTTTTAGGATAAAGACTAAGCAAAGTGTCGTATAGTTTGCTTTACACTGAAAATCACATTAAGCTAGGTGTGTTGTTTGAAAGAGACCTAGCTGGCACCTCCTAGCTCTCTACCTGTTTCCAGCAAATGTATTTCCAAATGGCACACATATCATAAACCCTGATCAGAGACCAGCAGCCTCACTGAGTAATTCAGTGTATTAGCTACTGCAGTATTCTTATCTGTGCTGCATTCTATTTTTTTACTAAAGTTTAAATACAGATTTTTCTGAATGATTTTAAGCAAATTAGACTACTGGAAATTATTTGCTAAATAGAAGCTCACCTCAAAATTCGTTGGGGTTTCTGTTTCCCCAGGCTATGGCTTGAGGACACAGCCTCTTGAACATCTCAGGCGACTGAAATATGCTAAGCATGTTCTGGATGGAGAGACAAATCACTTTAGAAACAAATGCTTCTCCGCTGCATAGATTCAGGTTTTAAAAGTCATGGCAAAAATAGGATTTCTTATTAGAAATTTGTTTCATTGGAAACATATCAGAAACGCATTTAGTCTGTAAACACAGTCTGCTGAGTACTTCAGCTGCAATCCCCCTAAAGGGAAAGTTGTTCCACTTAATCTGCCCTAGTTACGCTTCTGTTAGTAATCTGAGAGGAAATGGGAATCATGCATCTTCCATGTCCTTCCCTCAAAATCGCCACGCCAGAAAGAAGTGAAAAATGTTTTTCCTAGACATTGATATGAGCAAATATTAAGAAGTAGAAGTAACAAAATAAAGTCAAAGGGATAAACATCAGAAGCTTGCTTAAACAGCTTTGGCCCCATATAATTGCTTTTCTGTCAGCAGGATTATTAACAATTTTGGACATCTGAAAATTAAATTAACAGCCTGAAAATATTTTACAGAATGAGATAGAGCATGATACATGAAACATAATGACCCCACTGAAATTCAGCCAAGCCAGTGCAGCTACTCATTTAGACAGAGAAGACAACTAGTTAATCATCACTGAGCAAATTAGACAGAGCAAATTAGTTTGCTACATTCCACAGTCTTAGCTACCAAAAAGAATATATGCCACTAATGAGAATGAAAGGACTCTAAGCATATTATTATCTATATAGAAAGAGCAAAATTGTAGCTTGAATTGCTTCTATCAAAGCTTGAAACCTAGGTTACATAGACAGAAATTACATGTGCAAGAGTCTGTATGTGTGTGTGGGGGGGTGTGTTCACACACATTTAAATAGCGGCAGCTTTAGCGTTCTCTTGCATCTTGACCTAATGAAGTGTAAAAAATTTATCCCAAGGTTAATTGGAATTCTTTGGTAATACACACACACACACACGCACAAACACACACACACACACAGTTAAAACCTAAAAACATTTTTAAAAAGTGTGATCCCTTTAATTGAAGACTAAAGTAGCCATTTCTATAATTTTTTCTTACACAGTATTAAACTATTTTTTCTTTTAAAAAGTGTATTGCCACTGCATGTGAAGTAAATATTTGGACTTAGTTTATCACTGGAGATTAATCTGAAATCATATTTTGTAGCCTTAATTAGCATTCATTTGCTTAATTGTCATTCTCAGCCCCATCATTTCCATTTTTCACTAACTTGAACAATGCTATCTTCTGCTGTTTGCACTTTAATTTAAATTTCTATTAAGGTTTATGAACAGTAATAAGGTCCTGTTTGAATATTCATTAGCTTCTGAATTGTGAGCTATGAAAAGGTGCTTTCTTTTACCTTAATGAAACTGGCACAGCATGGGACTGATCAGTTGTGACATTTGATTTGAGGCATCCAGTGAATTTTCTCATTGTTTATTGACATGTCTTGTCCAAACAGCTCCCTCGCAAGTGAGCGGAGTGATGAAGGAGAGGGTGCTGCAGCGAAGTGTCGAGCTTTCCTGGCAGGAGCCAGAGCATCCCAATGGAGTCATCACCGAATATGAAATCAAGTATTACGAGAAAGTAAGTGCTAAGAACAGCTGAAATGTGCAGCCGATGTATCTCATGTCATCCTACTGCACTGCAGACTAAACTTGGTCATTATGCCAACTGTTTGGAGCTGTTTTGAAATTCAGAGTTAGTTTTAGCCATTTTTAATAACCGTCCTCTTGCATCTCAGGCTCATCATTATAATTATGATTTCTGGGTATTAAGTTTCTGGGTTACACAAAGGAGAATATCCCATTAGTAGTATATTTGTTCAATTTTTGATATAATAATTAGATGTAGAATGTGTTAGTACCATTGGACCACGCAGCCCAACGCATTTTCTGAAAAATGGTTCTTTTAGGATCTCAGCTTGGGCCCTTAATGATGTCTTTTATTTATGTGGTTTCATTGATAATGATGGTGGCCTCAAATAATTTAGTAATTTGAACAAATAAAAATATTTTCCGTAATAAATAATGTAGTTTCTCCAAATTTCAGAATCAAATGATGATATCCCGCTCCTTTAAATTCCTCCTGAAATTTATTCTACCTATTTCATACTAATCATATCTACCACTTCTTCACATTCCTTTCTCCATGAAAAATAGGATGGCTAAAACCCAAATGCTGCCCTTTAGTTCCTTCATAATGGCTGAATTTTAGTAAATAGTGATATAATTGAATGTATGAGTGCCTTTATTGCTGACCCATCTGGAGGAGGGTGGGGACCCTGTTTACAAATTATTATATAGGCTCCACTTCACAGAAAGACCTGGTTCAAGGTATGAAACACAGAAACCATTACTATTACTAATATTAATATTAGTAATTAATATTAATGTTATTAATACAAGGGTTACTTATTGACTTCAGTAAGTTAGCTAAAGTGCTGTAATATATATACATAGCCATTTTAACCATTTAGACAGAATTTCAAAATAGGAGCCAAGCTTTGGAAAATCTTGGAGGCTGAATTGACTTGATTGATTAATTTAAATGCATACAGTGCATTGGCAATAGATACATTTTTTCCCTTTGAAGAAAAAACAGTTTAAGATTAGTTTCAATGTTCAGATTAAGTTTACAATATTTTTGCTTGTTATTTTCATTATGAATTCATGACTTCCAATGCCAAAGTTACATTTTAAATACCTTATTTTTGTACCAGGAAATACATTTCTTGCCCCATCAAATGTGTTTCTGAGGGAATCCTTATTTTTACTGTTGGTTTTGTTATGTCTGTTTTCCAGTGAGCTCTTAAGAGTTTATAGTCAGTCCCTTCTGGAATTTCATCAGATTTCAAAAGCAATGAAATACATTTTAAAAATATGGTACGGGGTAAATGAGAGTAAAGTTTCTGACAGTGCAAGGAAATATTTTGCACATCCATAGTCTGGATTAAATTTGTTCAAATAGTTTCTTTTCTATTTTGCATGACAAAAACAGAATGTATCCGCATTTGCTGAACTTACAAATTAGGCAATTATTAGAACAGAATAATATATTGCATTGTAACATATGTAAGCATGTGATCTCTAGATATTATGTCATCTAATATCAGTTATGCCTTGTTCTTTTATTTGAGATAAGTATATATTTATAATATCAACAATCATTTTTATAAATGATTATAATTAAGACAATCACAAATCAGCTTTGCTAAATACAGTTTAAGTATAGATTTATTTAAACTTTTGCAAATACCGGTGTGAAGGCAAATCAAACAACCAGACTGACATTTTCAGATTTTAATGAATAGTTTTATTGTCATAGTTGAGCACCGCTATTTATTATAGAACAAATAAGAAACTGTCTAAAATTGTGTATTTTGATGGGTAGTTTTTATAGCTTTTTTAATAAAAAGCCCATTAGAGTCATATGAATTAAGCTTTAAATTTTTATTCATTTGGATATTGTTTTGATGGAGGTTTTTCTATTCTTGAATTTTTATAATTATTTCATACTTAGTCGTATCATATATAATATGATAAACACATTTTTAAACTCTGCAAGCCTCAGTTTTCATGAAAAATGAGGAAAATTGAACTAAGAGATGTTTAAAATATTGCCAAACCATAAATTATACAGTACTTTAACTTTTATATTGATAGTTTTAATTTAAAATATTCTATTAAATACTGTTTTGTAAAAGTGCTTTTATCCTCTGAGAAATGTAGTTTTTAATGAAAGCAATTGATATGTTAGTATGGTAGTGGTATTAGCTAAATTTCTTGATTTAATACCTTTCTTCATTTTTCGCATATAGCCTTTTGCTTGCTGAATAACATTCAGGAAAAGTATTAAAAGACTACACTATGAAGAGAAGACTTCTACTAAGCCATAGATTTTACAAGCGTACCCGGGTTTTGGTCAATAGGACATTTGATTATATTTATGGCTAAATAGTTCTTGCCACTGTGCCCCTACCAACAAAGCAAAAGCTCAAAACATATAAATGGTTTAACAAAATTATTTCTCTTTGAAATTTATAGAACAAAGGCATGTGTTCGCATTTCCACTTTATATTATCTTAGAAATAACTCAATGTTACAATATTCCACGGGGTACAATGTAGACCTTTATAAAAACAATGCAGCAAATTGAAATAAATTGCAAGAATTGGCTGTCAGATTGCCTGGTTGCAATTACAATTAAATATCCCCTGAATATATTGTTTCTAGGATCAAAGGGAACGGACCTATTCAACAGTAAAAACCAAGTCCACTTCAGCTTCCATTAATAACCTGAAGCCAGGAACAGTGTATGTTTTCCAGATTCGGGCTTTTACTGCTGCTGGTTATGGAAATTACAGCCCCAGACTTGATGTTGCTACCCTAGAGGAAGCTACAGGTAAAATGTTTGAAGGTAATTACCGCCTCTGGTTTGGATTCTTATTCTCTATAACTGTCATATTATTTCCAATATTGAGGAAGATAATTTGGTTCAAGATTATTTTTATATTTAAAGGTGAATATATATGCATAATTATGTACTTTGTAAAGGTTATACAGAATAACAATTTAAAATTCGCTGTTTTGTTTCTCGGTGTTAGAATCTCATCATTTATATCAGTCTCTTTAATTCACACTGGGTTTTTGTTTTTTGTTTTTTGGTGTTTTTTTTTGGAGAAGATGAAGCCAGAAATAGAAACAGGATTTGTTCAATTGTGTATTGACACAAGCTGTTTTTGTAGAACCCAAAGCCATATTACTCTGGTTGTGTCCATCAAAGGTACTCCTTCACAGAAACCCCAAAATGAAGCCAGGATATATACACAGGGTGGGCCAGGGAAAGATGATCTATAAAAATCTGTGTTAATTTAAGCTACTTGATTTTTTATCAATGATTTCAAAAATTGCAGTTCATAAAGAAGATCTTAAAAGTTGTATTTATTTTTATCATCCCTTTTCATCTTTTATAAAATATTTCAAGCATCCTAGAGAATATATTCAAAGTATATGTGAAATATTAAGAATAATAATTAAATGATTATCTCTGTATCAACCATTCAGCCTAAAAATTGAACATCACCAGTATCTTGAATCCCCTTTATCATTTTGTTTGTTTTGTAATTCCACAGAACATAACAACAGCGCATGTCTCTATAGTGAACCACAAATAAGCAGATGTATGTGTGTCCCAGCTTGAGTGCTATGCTGGTTGTTCTTCCATTAGCTGAGGAATCAGGGTGCGTTTCTGTATTTTGGAGTTCTTGATTTCTCCTGATGTTACTGCCCAGGCACAGGGTTCACCCAGCTGTTATCCTGTCCTCTTACCAGTGTAGTCTTCCCACATAATTCTAAACAAAGATGGATTAAAAGATATTATGTGATTTTTCTTTCCTCAATTTTTAATAAAAAGTTTTTAAGTAAACTAAATCAGTACAATTTTTATTGGTTATTTTGACTTCAGAAAAATATTTTTATAGCTCTTTTAAAATGAGCAAATATTCTTTGATCCGCAAATGCTCGTTAAGTTTGCTAACCGTATTCTTCTTTCAAAATATTTTGCTGTGTTTTTAAATTAAGCAGTAACTCTCAGAACCTCAAATAATAAACATACATTGAAATAAATTTGAAATATAAGTCATTTATATAGAATTATAGACACAGAGACATCAATTGAAAAGATTTCACATGATTTTGTGTGATAAACTTAACACCATTATTCTTTATTATCTTTTTAAAATGGAGTATCTAAGATTAAAAGTGAGAACATCTAAGACCAATGGCCACAAAAAATTAAAGCGTTTTACATTAAGTTTTCAACATTTGAACATTTGAGTGGTCTTGAATCAGATGTGTCCTGGTAGTTTTCGATTTAGACTGATCTCATGACATTACTTTGTGATTTCTCATATAATAAAACACCTTAAATGATGTTTTATCATATTCTAATGAATAGCTTAAACTTGTTTTACACATTAATTAGTTATCTCACATTTACCTAATTATTTTTATCAGTTAAACCTCTAAGTTTGAAAACTTTCAAAATGAATTTGTGCATTGTGCTGACTTCGTAAATTGAGAATATTGGGCCAAACTATTTTTTATTGATTCCTGAGATTCATAGATGTCATTTTCATTATTTAAAAAATTAAGCAACTAAGATTCAAAGAGAGTAAGATGCAGTAGTAAGCCCGAATGATCACGTGAAGTGAATGTTAAAACTAGATTTTTGCATTAGAAAGAACTAGGGATTTTTATCATCACACTATTATTTTCCACTGGATTGTAAAGTTGATGAAGGAACGATCCATATGTCTTCCTTGCTATTGTCTCGCCAGTTCCTACTATCAGTACTTGACACATAGAAGGCACTCAGTAAATAAGCAGGGAATGAAGACCTCACAGTCATCAACATGGAACAGATTGCCACTATCAGTCAGTGCTAGGAGACATATTCCCGGTTTCACATCTCAGTTCTTCCACATCCAGTTGTGAGACTTTGCATGAGCTCATGTACCCTAATTGCTAGCATAGTCGTATCTAACTCAATGGTATTCTTAGTATTACCTATGTTAATGTACACAGAGTACACACGGAAAGTCTCAAGTCAGCTTATATTATTTAGCACAGCCATTCTCAAGCTTTTGTTCTATTAAAAAAATACTGAGGATCTCCAAAGAGATTTTGATTATTTGGATTATATCTATCAATATTCACCATTAGAAATTAAAACTGAGAAAACTTTAAAACACACAAACACACATTTCATTAGCCATCAGAGTAATGATGTTTTCACATGTCATGTAACTTCTGGAAAAACTCAACTGTGCACCTGTGAGCATATGAGAGTGAGAAAAGGCAAATAACATCATATCATAGAAAATACTTTTGACCCTGCAGATCCCCTGGAAAGCTCTTGAGGGACCCTCAGGTTTCCAGACCACCCTTTGAGAACTGCTGACTTAGCACAAGGTACTGCGCTAAGAATTAGGGTTGCGGAGAGGCACACAACACAATTATGCTCTGTTTAAAGTACAGTGAAGGAGAGAGACTTGTATACAAATTCTGCCATACAATTAAGCATTGGAGTGCATGACCCAATCCTATCAGAGTGTCAGGAAACAGTGATTCACTGTGCTTGGAAGGAGGGAAAAAATGAACATGCCACCTGAGGTCCTTTGAGCAGTGTTTGAAGAGGGAAATTAAACAGATTATTCCATTGCACATATATCCTAAAATCCCCATCTCTTCAGAGTCAATACTACTGTTTTTACAATTTTAAAACCATGATGTGATGATTATGGCACTTACAAATTACTTTTAAAATTTATTACCCATGAAAGAGATGAAAATATTAACCATAAAGGTTGACTGTGGAAATATTAAAGTGTGACCCTGACTATATATAAAAATGTATAAATATTCACAAATTCTAATCATCATTCACCTGAGTTCAGTTTTCTCATTGGAGTTCTGTTTCCTCACTGGAGTTCTGTTTCTGATGCTAAGGCAGAACTGAGCCTAAGACAAGCAAAGAATTAGACCCATGGGACACATTGATTGAATGGAAACAATTTCTACACATACATGTATAATATTTTCCTCCCTTAAGAACAGAACTACTCTGTTCTTTTTTCTCTCTCTCGATATCTAGATATATATGTAGAAATATATATAGACAGAAATATATATATATAGAGAGAGAGAGATTTTATATATATATATATATATAAAGACAGATAAAATTTAAAATAATCAAACCAAACCAAAAAAAAAAAAAAAAAACCTTGAAATCTTTTTTTGTTGTCGAATAATAATAGGCTGCAATTCAGAAATTGAAGCCTAAAAGTTTTCTTTTTCCCACCCTCCCCCCATTGTGTAATTCCCTCAGGGAGCAAATCAGCAGGTGCTGAATTAGGGAGTGTATATACCTTTGTTCAGAAACTATTACACTGGAGCTACTTCACTGTTTTTTGATATAAGCTCTATCTACAGTTAGTTTAGCATAGGTATACAAAATTAAGAAATGAGTTGTCAAGAGGAAAACATAGATAAATAGAGAAGGGCCCAATCAGAAAAAACTCTATGCTGCCTATTATAGCAAGACATACTCTGCCTACGTATAATGTACTGCCCTGGAGACCCAGTCCCTTGCCACCACCAAGGAGTAGTATTTTCCATCCTGCCTTATATTAAAGATTACACCTGTTGATTGCTTCAGCAATAAGCAAACTATATTAGTTTGACATTGTATATTAAATGATATTTGCAACCGGATCATTTGTTGGACTACACATTCTCACTGTTTTTATACTCCTTTGATTGTTTTATGAAATCTGTACTGGTATTGAAAATATAATACTCTGGGGAAAATATGACAGTTATGATTATCATATAAGTAGAACTTTACTAATTTGGAAAAATGGAAGTAAGAAGGCCATGTGACTTGATGACGAATCGGAATCAGGGCCTGCTTTAAAGGACATATAAGCACATACTGCTCCCAAAGAGACTCCCAGAAAGGTCCAACTGGGCTTGTCCTAATAAGCATAGAAGAATCACTTAGCCTTCTACAGGAAGTATCTGCAATTAGATAATGCTAAAATGTTTTTTAAAGTACTTGCAGGAAGTTTGCTCTTTTGTAAATAGCCTACCTCCTCTGTAATCTTAAACTCTCAAATATGTGTATAGCATACTTTGTCAAACTAGTACAAATACTTCTGCTCATCTTTTTCCTGAATTATGGTGCATTACAAAATCAGGATGATTTACTATGATTCCATGATGATTTTTACTTTATATTGATAATATGCCAGATAAAGCACTTAAGAGGCTTTGAAACATACGGAGTATATGTTTTGTTTCCTTTTTCACATATCAGAAAAAGAGACACAGAGATTGAATACCTTGCTGGGGAAAAAAAATGAAGATCTAATAACGATTATAGATCAAAGATTTCTGTCTGTTGTTTCATAACTAAGTTTTCAACAACTAAGCAGGGGACAGCCATTCGATAAGGCATTTTACAAGTGTCTTTTATAGCTGAGGAATATAAAATAGATGAAAGTATTGTCCTTACCATGCCCTTAAAATGCAAAAAATAAGCACTTATTTAATATGTTATATTAATTATATTATTACAATATAATACCTTTATTTAAAATTAGAGGTGAATTAAAAAGCATAGATATCTCTTATTCATAAGATTTTGTTTACCCTCTCAAGTTCTTACATGGTGTTGAGTGTTTCTGAGCCTGTTTTCTCTCTTTCCAGCGACAGCCGTCTCCAGTGAACAGAATCCTGTTATTATAATTGCCGTGGTGGCTGTGGCAGGGACCATCATTTTGGTGTTCATGGTCTTTGGCTTCATCATTGGAAGAAGGTGGAACACAAATTTGTTCTAATCTTTACCACAGAATGTGTTGATTTTACAGAATTATGTCAGCCTATTACTTACTATTTAGTGTATTAGAATGTTAGAAAGTAAATGCAAACACCCTTTGTCTGATATGAAATATTAAAGGTCAATAAATTTCCCTTCTCCCAAGGTCAAAATACAGTGTGAGCTTAATCATTCACTGCCTTTAGTTTAAGAGCAATGAGTGTTGTAATTTCTATTGGGTGTATTTTTATTCGTTACTTTTAGTTAGGTTTTCATCATAAATATAGGAGATAGCTGGGGAAAGGTGTATGCATTTAGTTACTGGTCAGTGGAGACCATTTAGAATCCATTGTTGTCGCTGTTGTTTTTCAGAGGAAAAAAAAAAAAGCAAATATTCACTCACTGATAAATCTAAATCTATGAAGTATGTTCCTTCTACATTATCTCACACAAAGACTTTATATTCTATCAATTTTTTAATCATATGAGTTACTACATTACTATCAATGAGTTCGTAACTATGGACAGGAATATTTTGTATTTTGTTTATTGCTCTAACTAGCATGTTGTCAAAGAATTAAGGTATGTTATATTGAATTTTAAATATATAAAGTAAGATCATTGATTGAGATCATCACAAATCTGATTTTTTTCTAGGCATTGTGGTTATAGCAAAGCTGACCAAGAAGGGGATGAAGAGCTTTACTTTCATTGTAAGTGTTTGGCTTTTCTTTATTATTATGTACCCCAATTAATACAGACACCTGGTTGTTAGCATCGGTATGAATAAATTCCTAATGTCTCATGCTTCAAAGTACGTAATGAGGTCAAAATGTTGCTTTAAAGCATTTGAACAAGATATTTAGAATGAAAATCATATGATGTGAATTTTAAAAACATAAAATAGATTGAGAAATGTAATCTCTCACAAGAAATTTTAATACTACTGCAGGATATTTAGCTGCTTTTATGTCACGATTTTTCCTTTTGCAAACTTTGCCCCAGTGTTTCATACCATTCTAACAAAAATCCATTACAAGTTGCATGGCCTGTATTCTAGC
Organism: Mirounga leonina; assembly: GCF_011800145.1. Lineage (NCBI taxonomy): Eukaryota > Metazoa > Chordata > Mammalia > Carnivora > Phocidae > Mirounga > Mirounga leonina. The sequence continues at coordinate 50,662,837 of NW_023270807.1, read as the reverse complement.
TAAGGAATTCATTTAGAAGTAGAAGGGCAGAGCCTTGTTTTCCCACCCAATGAGTGATGCTACCATGAAAGACAAAGCTATGGAGCCTCTTTCTCTTCAGCTACTATACATTGTCTGTCGGATAGATAGTTCCCCTGATATCAATTTCCTAATAATAGGATTCAACCCTCCACTGTTTTTCTGTGGATTTGGGTTACCTGATTCTTAAAAGTTGATTTTAGAAATCATATTCAGAAGAGATCTTTGGAAACCAAAGAAAATAGATGCCCCTCTGCATTAATCGTATTCCTGTTGCAATGTGGATAGCCAGGACAAAAATTGAGAGCTATGCAAATAAATGTTATTACTTCATGCAGCCAAAGTAAAAACCTCACGATCATATGATTTGAGTTCGGACAATTAATGATGTTCTTATCCAAACCCATTGTTTTTATTGTTAATTCTTGCAAATATTAAAAGACAATTGTATTTATTATTTTTCTTGGTAGCATAATATTTGCTAAAATTTCTCATGGATAGATAGATTTCCTAATTGACCTAAGAATTACATCGATCATTGTGTTATTTATCAAATTACTTTGTCAGTATCTAAGAAGATATTGTCATGTACCCATCCGAAAGTCACAAAAATGTATAAACATCAATCAAGAAAATGTGTGGTTTAAAGACACAAATTGTGAGCACTGTTATTATCGTTACTATTATTATCAGTGATGAGATACACAGAAAAAATGGAGGTTACATTTTTTTCTCTTTCACAACATGAGAGAATATTTGTAACACTTTCCCAACGGGAAGGAGCAAATCGAAACATGAATGCCTAAAATTTATATCTAGTTTAAAATGTGTCTAGACGAGTAACCTCTAGTTCCTAAAATGCCCAATTCTACCCATTTTATGAATAATTTGATGACAGAATCTTTTACCTTCATCAGTATGTCACTTTTCTTTCCTTTACTGAGTATATCTGAGACATCCCCAAATTATCAAATACATTTTAGCTTATTTGCTTTTAGCTTTCAGGTTAATGCAGAAGGTAAATTGAAACATGGCTTATCTAAAACATGTTGTATAGCCTTATGCTAAATTGTCATCAACTCAGTTTTAATATTTTGATACCATTTGCTTTTTTTACATTTGACATCAATTTTGTAATCAGAGAAAAATAGAGCTGCATGTCTTACTTGCTGACATAGACAAGATAAACTTGATATATAAAAACAGTTTTCATCTCCAGAACAAAATATCAATGGTGGTTTTAAGATATTTAACACTCATGAGAAATGTAAATGAGATATTAAAACACAAAAAAGCTCGTACTCTTAAATTAAGAGAAGCAACAAACCAGACTATTCAGAAATTATGTTAATGTTTTCCTTATTTTAAAATATCCATTTTTAAATGAATAATGAAAAACTAAAGTGCATTTAACAATATCCTATCGTGGTAAATGCTTGACATTTTCGAATCACCTTTTTTACAGAGATATCTTTTCTTGTCATTTGATGAGTACCAGGCATTTTATTTGATTTTTATAGCTGTATCTACAATACGTAAAGTACAAAGCTATGGTCACCAGCTATTTACAAGTTGGTGTCCTTTTATTTTGTTAGCATACAGACAATTTTCTTAGGTGCTAAGACACCAGATTGAATTTTTACAGAAACATGAAAGCAACCATTTAACTAGCTTTTAGAGCACTGCATTTAATAGAATGTCCAGTCATTTGTATCATGCGCCCTCAATTCTCCATGGCCCCAAGTGCTACATTTAAAGACATAAACACAATAGAGAAGTTTAGTGAAGCAATTCCAATTTACATTTTGTTTCCTCCTACCATTTCTTCCAACAATGTCTTTGAATCCAAGCTGGGCAGTATTTCATGTTTTTATGCCAAAATTGCTCTGGCCTGTCAAAATGTTTTATGACAGCTTGAATAAAGAACCATCAGAGACCCATTTGAGATGCAGAAGGTTACCTCCAATCTAGCTCCCTTATCACAAAACAAAACCAAAAAAACAAAGAAAGAAAGAAAGAAAGAAAGAATAAACAGGGAGAAGATGGCTCATTCTCCATCTGCCTGCCAATCTAGGAGGTTAACCTATTGTTTTCTTCCCTTCTCTCTTTTTCTCTTCCCCCCCTCTTCCCTGTACTCCTTCTTCTCTCTTTTCTCTTTCTATCCCCTCTCTCTTTTCTTCTTGTGTTTTTTTTTTTTCATGTTCAGCTTTAGTAACAAATGAGCATCTGTCAGTTTTATAAACTGCAACAATAATTGTTTAAGACAATCAATTTTGGATAAACAATCAACTACAGCAGAATAAATCAAGATTTTTTAATCCCATTTTCTTTAGACATTCTGCTTCTTTTTGTTTGTTATGTGTTTATTTTTTAAATATAATTTTAACTGAATGTGATGACATAGCACAGTTAGGCTGCAGTGTAATACATAAAGAAATATATTGTTCTCAAAATAGTAAGATTTAATGAAAAGATTGTTCAGTGGCTTTGTTAAAAACAATAAAGTTTTTTTAAGGATATAGTGTAATTCTTTTATTGCATTAATATAACCAAATATATGCCTATCTATCTTATCTTTGTCTTTAACCAAATGATTAGATTTGGAATACATTATTGTAATTGAATTTGATTTAAAGTTGACTTAGCATTATCTGTTACCTGCATGCTTCTGGGTGCATTTTAAGAAGATTTTAACTTTTAAGATGATTCTATGTTGTTTGAATTTTGACTACCTTTTCTGAGGCATATCGGCTACCTCCTTCCAGAGCCTTATAATTGAAAGTTCATATAAACCATTCCTCTTTCAAATTGCTGTCATACATGGTTAGCAGATCCCAGGAATATTGTAAATTTTCTAACTTTACTCTGCATTTTGTACATCTGGCCTCTACTGCCCTTCAAGGTGAAGATGAAACTGTGTCTTTAGTAAATTTCTCTCTGATTCTGTGATAGCAGTCCGTCACATCTTGTACTAATTTTATGTATATGTCAACGGTGGTTGGTCTTTAAGAAAATAAATCAAAAGAATAAGTAAGATGTCTAAATGTTTTTAATATTGCTGTCAGTGTAGTAGACTACCTGTAAATGAAATGTCTTCTTTTCCCAGTGTATTAATTTGATTGATTGACTGACTGATAGATTTACAAATGTGTTTCGAAGTCCATTACAAACCTCAATATGGCTTGAACTATGCCACGATAGCAGTGAATTTAATTAAACCTCCAGTCTGATAAGAGTCATGTCAGAGAATTTTGGTGATGTCTTTTGTTGATTTACTGGAAAAGCAATTCAGTTAGTAACCTATGAGCTGGATCCTATGTTACCTATAGAAGCTTGCAGATAATACCTATACGCCAACAGACTGAAGTAGTCTGTTAAAACTGCTGTGACTCAGGTGATGTGGAAGCAAGTTCACTGTTCCAAGGAGCACTCTGCATAATGAAATTCCTGGGCTGACTGCACAATAAGTGCTTTGCTTCATCACAGTCATGCTTTCTTACATCATTACAGTTAAATTTCCAGGCACCAAAACCTACATTGACCCTGAAACCTATGAGGACCCAAATAGAGCTGTCCATCAATTCGCCAAGGAGCTAGATGCCTCCTGTATTAAAATTGAGCGTGTGATTGGTGCAGGTAAGGCTGTTGTAGCTTCCTTGTTCAGCTGTTCCATTTAGCCAGGATCGAAAGTCATACATCATAATGACAAGCAAATAATTATACCTCAAGTATAGAACTTTTGCATTTACCTGAACTATTGGAAGCAGTGAGGCTGTACTTGTTTATGAGAGCTCAAAAAAAAAAAAAAAAAGTGAAAAAGAAGCAAATGGCACAGAAAACCTGTGTATCTTTTGTCTTCTGTTGGATTTTTAAGATATTGTTCTACTGGAAGCTACTTCATGATAGTTCTGGCCTGTTGTTTAGAAAATGACTTAGTAATTTATTTTTTTAATTAGAATGTTCCAGAATTTTGCTGGAATATACATTTCCTCTTACTTGATTTACCATCTTCTTGCTGGGCTTCCATTTTTATCTTTTTCTCATGTATTTGTAGGTATCGGTTAGCTGTTTCATTCCATGCAGAAAACTAATTCGTGTTACTTATTTAAAAGGAATATTATTTCCTATGTATACAACATATTTTCATAGTAATTATACATGTTGGACCCAACTCCCTTATGTTTAGCAGTCAGGGTGTATTCGAATTCCAGACTTTTGAATCTTTAAAAAATATTTGCTTCTCAAACAGTAAAAACAATAGCAATATTCAGAATTTGCAACTGTGCCCTTCTGCTTTAATCACCAGTGTACATTATATACTGTACTTCAAATCTAAATGCTTTTTTCTTAAAAAGTTTGCGTTAATCCAGTTAAAAAATAGTGGTTGGTATAACAGATAGTTTAGCAAAGCCTAACAGTATTTTTAGAATTATGCATTTACTTTGCAAGAAGAAATATTTTTGAAATTAAAATACACTTGCCTGTTCTATTACTTCAGGAGAATTTGGAGAAGTCTGCAGTGGTCGTTTGAAACTTCCAGGGAAAAGAGATGTTGCAGTAGCCATAAAAACCCTCAAAGTTGGTTACACAGAAAAACAAAGGAGAGACTTTTTATGTGAAGCAAGCATCATGGGGCAGTTTGACCACCCAAATGTTGTCCATTTGGAAGGGGTGGTTACAAGAGGTAGATATTGATATATTTCATTTGTCACGTGGACTGTCAGAAATTAGTGTTATTTTGTACCTAAACAAAAAAACAAGTCATGAATATATTGCATATTCTAAACAAATGTTTTTTCTTGGTATATAATGGACTACTTCTTCTTTTATGTTACTACCGCTGAAAGAAATCAGGATAAATGAAGACAGGATGAGAATTAAAGAATAAATCTGATAGACAGATGGAGTGACTGATACTTTCATTCAGCTTCAATAGCCATAAAAGTGATATGCTTTAGTCTTTACACTTTATATCAAGTGTCATTTTTTCTGAGTTTTGTTCAGAGATCAGGACTCAGAAGAACACACTGACTTTGTTCTTTAACTTTGTGAATCATAACCGTCTTCCAGACAGACTTCCAAACAGACTCTGAGTTTAGCGGCAGTACTGGGGACATTAGAAACACTCACAGCTCACCCATTCAGCCTTTCAGAAGAGCACCACGTATTTTATCAAGGGTGAGAATGGGAATAAGCCTGAAGTTTAGGTTATGGTTCCTGAAGCAATGCTTTTTTTCTTATATAAATATATATATGTATATGTATGTGTGTGTGTATTTTTTTTTTTTTTTTAATTTTAGGGAAACCAGTCATGATAGTAATAGAATTCATGGAAAATGGAGCCCTTGATGCATTTCTCAGGGTAAGTAACAAAATTATCCTCTCGTTCTAAATATACTATCCATACTACCACTATAATAATTTGATTTTTTTACAGTATAAAATGTAAACATTATAAACTTTAACAAATCAGAAAATTGCCTTTAAAAAGGCAGATTAGATTAAAGATCAGAGTCCTAGTCTGGAATGAACTAGAATCCTTTAGAGCACTTAAGTGATACATTGTGATTTAAACAATAGTACTCATTAATACAGTCTCTCAAGTACAGAGGATACCGACAAGAAGCCCTTTAATTTGAGTACATGTTGTAGAGTAACATTTTACTTTTCAGTACAAAGAGGTAATACAGAGAAGACTACAAAGTGAGATAACCATTCAATATCAGCATGACGATCCCAATTCTGCTCTGTGGAACCATTTCTATCATATTTCTATGTGAACACTGAACGTAAAAGATAGAATTACTAACATTTTGCAAATTAATAATATGTGATTATTTTTGTAATACATTCTAAATATATAAACATACATATTTTTGCTCTGAGACTTTTCACCTAAGAATATAAACACATGTTAACATTTTTCCAAATGGAGAGGAGAAAATAGTCTAAAGAATAAGAAAACATATGGTTTTATCATATGTAATCTGTAATGATACATTCAACTTAAATTATAAACAGAAGATTTAGAGAAATTTTTATTTCTGTATCTTTATGATATGCATAACTATCAATCTTTGGAATAAAGCATCACCTAGCAAGTTTATCAACTCAAACCAATATCCTCATGCAACATATTTACAATTCAGTTGGAGAAATCTGCGAATTAAAAATGGCTTGGAGGAGTTTCTGGGTGGCTCAGTCGGTTAAGCACTGGCCTTCGGCTTGGGTCATGATCCCAGGGTCCTGGGATCCAGCCCCACATCGGGCTCTCTGCTCATCGGGGAGCCTGCTTCTCCCTCTCCCTCTCCCTCTGCCTGCCACTCTGCCTACTTGTGCTCTCTTTCTGTCAAATAAATAAATAAAATTTTAAAAAATAAATGGCTTAGAAATAGATGGTGGCCAGTCTGGTTGCAAAGAGCTCTCAATCCCATTTTCTAGTGCATCTGTTTTAGAGAATCTTTTTTGCAAGTAATGTTCCCACCAACAGCAAAACAAGGAAAAATACAAAATGAGAACAAAGTCAGCCAGGATAACCATTTTCTACTTCTTAGTTTATCTTCATCTTCAATAAAAAACTTTCTCCTTTCCCTTTTTTATCATCTGGAGAAAAAAATCTTAATATATGTGTCTCTATCCCTTTATATATTTCTAGATTATTTATATAATTTTTAGCAGGTGGAAAAAAACACATAGTTGTCTAACTTTGACTCAAAAATCAGTGTATACTTTTGGATCTGCATAACCTGACAGTATTTTTAATCAATACGAATAACATATCAATCTAAATCACTCAATGATTACCAAAACTCTATTTTGTATTATTTGAAGGCCAGTTGAATCAGCACCTGTTTTGTTTTTCACAAATGTCTATATTATATAGAAAATTAGTTAATAATTCCTATTATACTATAGTAAATGACTAGTGTGCAGATAGTTTTCATGGCAATTTTTTCCCCTTTGAAAGTACAGTAAAGGACTTTTATTCTTGTCTTCCTGTAGAAACACGATGGGCAATTTACCGTCATTCAGTTAGTAGGAATGCTGAGAGGAATTGCTGCTGGAATGAGATATTTGGCTGATATGGGATATGTTCACAGGGACCTTGCAGCTCGCAATATTCTTGTCAACAGCAATCTTGTTTGTAAAGTGTCAGATTTCGGCCTGTCTCGGGTTATAGAGGACGATCCAGAAGCTGTCTATACGACAACTGTAAGAAAAAGTCTCTTACCGTACCTCTTTGTCTTCCTAAGGTTTTCCTACCAAGAAAGCAAGACTTAATATGAAACTAAACAGTAGAAAAGAGGCAAATTGATCTCAGACTTTTGTTGCTGTTTTTTCCTTTTAGAAGAATCATTGCTGCTTTTCCACTCTAGGTATAGACTAAGAGAAGAAGTAAGATAAAAATGGCAACATGCTTGTCTTATATCAGGGTGTTCATATACATTTTATACAGTTTTATACAATAACATCTAGTTGCAAGCTCTCGTAATTGTAGCAGAGAAATATAATCCCATTTTAAATAAAGATTTTAGAAGAATATTAACTATGCTAATTCTTACAACTTTTGTGAGATTAGAAAAAAAGGAAAATATATGAGGATTTAGTTAAATTCCACATATTTCATTTCATTTTCAGGGTTATGTTGCCTAATTTGTCATTGTCTTTTGACTAGACTCTTGCCCTAAGACCACCTAAGGGCCCATTAAATTTAGTTGCCTTAAAAATGAAAACTTGTGGGGCGCCTGGGTGGCTCAGTTGGTTAAGCGACTGCCTTCGGCTCAGGTCATGATCCCAGGGTCCTGGGATCGAGTCCCACATCGGGCTCCCTGCTCTGCGGGAAGCCTGCTTCTCCCTCTCCCACTCCCCCTGCTTGTGTTCCCTCTCTCGCTGTGTCTCTCTCTGTCAAATAAATAAATAAAAAATCTTTAAAAAAAAATGAAAACTTGTAATGGCATTTTAAAAACAGATTAGTAGGTTTAAATACACTTAGAGAGATTCAAGATGGATAGATGGGATACTGCTGAATTGTTAACCAAATATACAAGTGTTTAACTGTAGCTTTATAGTTCTGCTATAAATGATTTATAAGTTATTATGCATATTTAAAATTCCAATTTCTTTTTATAACAGGGTGGAAAAATTCCAGTAAGGTGGACAGCACCTGAAGCCATCCAATACCGGAAATTCACATCAGCCAGTGATGTATGGAGCTATGGAATAGTCATGTGGGAAGTTATGTCTTATGGAGAAAGACCTTATTGGGACATGTCAAATCAAGATGTAGGTGTTATGCTAGTTAAACAAAAAGGAATTCATATATTAATACTCATTGTTATTGGAACATGTAGGTAATGGCTCATAAGAAACGTTTATAGAATTAGAAAAATATGATTGCTGAGTTTTCATAGTTATTCCCACAAAAATTACCATAAATTAGTGGTTCAATTAATTTCATTTTGAAGAATTGCTTTTTCTTTTTTCTCTCTCAAATCCTCTCGATGTAATAGAAGCGTACAAAAGATATGTCCTCCTAGTAAAGATAATGATGCAATGATGCTGTGCTTGCACCACTATAGTGGGAAAGTCACATGAGTAAAAGAATCATTTGCAGAGAGGAGGGGAAGGAAGGCTGTGTTTTGTCTTCAAAGCTTATCTTTCTTTTTCTTTTAATGTCCTGAGAAAATGGATTTAAATTATCTATTGTTGGTTGATTTGATTAAATTTTAATTTCATGAGACAAACTAGATGTTATGATCAGTATTGGTAAGGGTTTTGTAGTGATATTTTAGAATGTAATCACAATGGGAGTATGTTTGGAAACTCCTAAAAAATTAGCCCTTAATTAAATATGCATCTTGATACACACTAAGGCATAAAACATGCTGTTAGCCTTTGAGAAAAGAAGTTGATGGCAGTTCTTGGGAGCATACATCTCACACCAAGAGACCACTTATGAAATAATATAGCATAAGTGCAAGTGAATATTTGCTTCTGTTAGGTTGAATTTTATGAAATTGGCATTTGTGTAGGTCAGAAACTTTCAAATACTGGCAGATTCATATAGTTCAACTTACTGAAAATGTGAGTGAAATTTAGATAAAAGTAGAGCAAGTGTAAAACCTAGGAAAATATCCTGGATTTGAACTGGAAATCTGAGAAGATTTTGGTTCATAACTAATGAGAAAATTTTCCAAGGGGGCACATTGAACAGTCCAGAAGCAAAAGCTTAGCAAAGTGTGTAGAGATGAACCAAATATACTCCCTATCCTAGAACACAGATGTGCACATTGGTAGTGATTTGATATGCAGATTAAGTTGGGGCAAATTGATGAAAGGCTTTATGAAGGAGTTTGGAAATGGTACAAATGCATGTTCTTGACGAGTAAAGAAGTAAGTGGTGCTTGAGGAAAGTCTGTATTGCCATTTAAAGGAATATGACCAGCAAACTGGAATACTGAATTCTTGAAGTATTATAAACATGGACAGCAATAGAAGCTGACTAAAGTTAAAAATTGAGTTATTTTTCAAAAAGAGGTCACAAACATTGTTATATCAAATCAGTATTGGGGGTTTAATTTTAGAATTTACCGTATCAAATTCCTAAAACTTGTAAATAGTTATTTTTCGACAACTAAAGTCAGATCGTTTGTTGGTAAGGTTGAACAAGTTTCTGAATTAGTTGAAAAGCTCAGAGCCTCAAGAGGTGGAGCTTTTAAGTCATCTAAATGCTTTGGTGCTTTGAACTGAGAGATGACATGAAACTCTTTTGTTTTTTTGGTTTGGGTTTTTTGTTTTTCAAAGATAAAAGTCTAAATGATGCATCCGTTTGACAGAGGCAAAGTTGTTAATATTTGACAGGACTCAGTGTCAAGGATTCCATGGACCGTCAAAATGTGGGCAAACAAATCCTTGGGGCAGAGAAAGAGAAATATTTACATTCCCTAGACACTCGCTGGAGTTTCATTTCTTTTGACACCTTCCTTCTGTACTAGATTCAAACATAAAGGGAATGACAGGAATATAAGATGACTTAAATTCAAAGTTCACTGAACTTCCAAAAAACAAGTAATAGAAATGGTTAAGAAGAAAAAAATCTTCAATTTTAATTTTTAGAATTCCTTAGATATTGTTTTTCCTGAAAATGAAATGTCAAAAATATATAATTAGTGTATCAAGAATTAATAAATATTTTTACTGATCAAATGAAATTATGTCTACAAGGACATTTGCTTCTGTCCTAGAACATTTAGCACTATCTTTCTTCTTTTTTTGTAATTTTGAAGGTCTGAATTATAAATTCAGACACAAGTTTCTATAATGGTAAGAGGTTACCCACACAGTTGTTTTTATGGTGAAATTTATATTAATATTCTTCTTATAGAATAATACTTATTATTTTATACTTATGTTGTTAAAGTGCTATTTGAGCAACTACATGTTTAAGTTTCAAAATGCAAATGGTGAAAAAAATGAATAGTTCAAAATAATGAATTTCATTCTGGCAAAAAATTCTCTAGATAAAAGCTTCTTTACTTGAAGTCTCTGGTAGGAGTTCATGGAGAGACTTAAGAGATCTGACAACCTCCAGTGCATATGGAAATCTTGTGCATGTGTGAATAGATTGTGTTTTCTGGGAAGTTTGCTTTCAACAGATCTAACCAGATATTATTATTTTTAATTAGTTTAGATCGATTTATTAAGTGAATTAACTAACTTTACGTTGTTCAGATTTAGTTGCTAGGAATTTGTCAGGGATTTTAGAAAGCCTTCATATTTCAAGTGCCTTGGATTTTAAGACTTTTCATAAGACACCGTGAGAAACATGTAAATTGATGGTTATGTTGGTAAGCAAGTCCACAAAACTCCAGGCTGATGCTGAATAAAGGGAGGTTTCTGTGATCACTCTGAACAGACCAGGAGTATTATAGAAGTCAGTAAGGTAGATAGTTTCCAGAAGGCTTTATTTGCATGCTAGGCAGGGCAGTGAGCAAGAAAAACTTGGGAAAAGATAGTATGCGTGTGGCTGATGATATCCACATCCAAACAGGTTATCGCTTAATTAACACTTGAACGGATTCTTACTGTATTTTCATGTATGTATAACTTTCTTGAATTTTCACTGCAATGGGAGCAGTTAGAATTTAGTTATTTGCTATTAAAATTGAGGGTGAGCTTCCCAAATAAATTTCTAATTTTCTTTCTTCCTTTTTTTTTTTCTTAAAAATCTGCAGATGTTTGGCCCTTTCTGTAATGGCCTTTCAAAGAAAAATCTTTATGTATGTAAATTCAGTCAAACATAATAAATATTACAGAAATTGAAAATACTCTTAGCATTCACAGTAGCTATTTTAAATTAAATGTGTGTCTTAATTAGTTCAAATAAAACTTTTACCCTCAAATTTTGAAATTTTGAAATTCTTTATATAGATTATATTTTTTCTGTTTATAGTACTCAACAAAGTCATTTCTTCTCACTTTAAGCTAGACCAATAAATTGTTAGTTAAACTGACAGGTAGTCATAAGGATGATAAAAACAAATTTCCATAAAGTTAAATTATTAAAATGTTTCACTAAAGGACATTTTAAGAGCTTCAAAAATATAATACACTTTAACTAAATTTAACCTCAGTTAAATTGTGAGCCCTGTTTTTTTTCCTTTTAAAAACCACCACTGGTTTATGACTTCGTATTTTTTATATTATGATAGAAACAAAATTGTGATTTTTTTGGGGGGGTAAAACTTAGCCATAATCCCATATATGTGGTCCAAAATATTTAATTGCATAAAATGTGGGTTATATATTATTGTGAGGTTAATGCAATGGAAATGAGCATGAGCAAAAAGCAGAAGTCAATCATGTTAGATCCCATTTTGAGTTATTACAGGCCCATTATCAAGGGGTCTTTCTGTATTCCTTTTTCTCTTAATTACAATGATCATACTATAATAATACTCAAACACTTTGCAGCAAGCAACTCTTGTTTTTATTTCTAAGTATTTCTTTACAGTATATACCAAAGAAGTGCCTCCTATATAAATGTCATTTACCAAAGTCACTTCCTATTAATCTGGGACCTATCTAGAATTAGAAATTGCTTAACGTTTTTCTGTTTTCTTTGACTTTTATTAGAATATTAAGGCTAGATCTGGATGGTCAAATCCCTGTCCAAGGGGCTTCTGGTAATTTCGAAGAAGGTGTCTTAAATGAATTTTGTGAATAATTACATAATGCTCTAAGTAAAGTGTAGGTTCAACTGTTTTACCTGTGTGCCTTGTTGTTTCCAAGAATGTATAACTATTTTCGGAAAGTACTTTTTACATTCCCAACTGGAAATGAAATGCAGCTAACCAAATAAAAACTGTAGAACCTCTAGATTCCGTTTGTGCCTGAATCATCCCCCATCGGCAGGTTTACCCTCAGAGGGTCTGTATACCTTGGATTATGCCGACCTGTGCTCTATAGAAGCTGAAGTTTCCCTGCAATTCTCTCTAGTGCTCCTAGAGGTAGGTGCATGATTCCTAATGGGAAATTTAGGGTCCCAAAGTCCATTCCCAATCCAGAGGATCTTTTATTTTAAATGCTGTCCTTAGCTGCTCTTCCTTAAAAAGTTCGTAAACCACTGTATCTTTGAAAGTCAGAAGTTTAATTTTGTGCTGAGATAAATGTTTCCCTGCTGTAATAATAGGAATCATGAAATTCCTATAATGTAATAGGAGAAACCGCAGAGGGTTCATTAACTCATTCCTATGAGTCATTTAATGGTACTATGTTCATTGGCACAAAGACTTAAGAATATATTGTGTTCAGTGATGAAGAATTCTAAATGTTTTTATGAAGGCTTGGAGAACTGCTGAAGAGTTCTAATGTCAGGAGGATCAGGATAAGATTTAGATTTACATTTTATTATTTTTTAATTTTTAAGTAATTGCTATACCTAATGTGGGGCTCGAATTTACATCTCCAAGATCAAGAGTCTCATGCTCCACCGATTGAGCCATCCAGGGACCCCTAGATTTGCATTTTTAAAGATTATTTACAGGGCCAGAAAAATGGAAAGATCACTCTACGTGCCTTGTTCCTTTCTGGACATCTGAAGACAAACTACAAGCAGGGAGATTGGTTAGAAGGTGGTTCAAAATAATAAGGACTGCACTAATGTTATGAGGATGGGGGTGGAGTCCTGTCAAATCAGAAAGATACTGCTTATGTTCAAATACAAGCAACCTCAAATATAAGGAAAGCTACTCTTTTCCCAGTTTAAAAAAAAAAAATGCCTCCTGATTGTTTATTATTGGTCATTTTGAATATATAAATTTTTAGAAGTTGTCGATTTACTTATTCACAACTTAAGCCACTGTTTAAATAACTTAACCTCGCTTTCCAAAGTACAAGTAAATGATGTGTAGGACGTACAATGTAGTAATCAGGCAGGAATTTCAGCTGAGGATTTTCTCTTGCAGTACTTTTCAAAAACTATTATAATTAAGTTAATCTATTTACCTTTTAAATTTTATCAATTTGCATACGTAGATTTTTCCTAAAGTGTACTTTTTTTTCTTTTCTTATATGAAGAATTTTCTGTAAAAATTGTTGATGCCAGCTACTTTATTCATCCCAATCGGCAACCTTTTACATTTCAATGTGCTATTCTTGAATGTCAACAAGCATCTTAGGGATATGTTTCCCTATAAATATTAAGTTAATCAACATTTCTTAAAGCCAGCATTTTGGGGCGCCTGGGTGGCTCAGTCGTTAAGCGTCTGCCTTCGGCTCAGGTCATGATCCCAGGGTCCTGGGATCGAGTCCCACATCGGGTTCCCTCCTCGGCGGGAAGCCTGCTCTCCCTCTCCCACTCCCACTGCTTGTGTTCCTGCTCTCGCTATCTCTGTCTCTGTCAAATAAATAAATAAAATCTTTAAAAAAAAAAATGTCTGCCTACATTTGGCTTTATTTTCTTCAAAAATTCAAGGTTACATTTGTTTTTTTCCAGAGTCATTTTTTTTGTTGTTGTTTTGCATTTCTACTGCCATTATGTCAGTCAGTATCAAAAAGGATTTGTTAATCCCCCTTGATGTTAATGTTTTACAAGTTCTTTTTTTTTTTTTAATTTTATTTATTTAACACAGAGAGAGACAGTGAGAGAAGGAACACAAGCAGGGGGAGTGGGAGAGCGAGAAGCAGGCTTCCCGCGGAGCTGGGAGCCCGATGCGGGGCTCGATCCCAGGACCCCGGGATCATGACCTGAGCTGAAGGCAGACACTTAACGACTGAGCCACCCAGGCGCCCCTGTTTTACAAGTTCTTATTTGTGTTGCTTGCCTTCTTAATTATTTTCCTGTGCTTCTCCAATTGTAGCAATTTCTGATTTTTAAGATCTATTTTTGCTCTCCATATAAATAAAAAGAAACAAGTCTGAATAAGTAGCTTTCAGACTTTTTGATTGCCATGTACCCATGTCTTTGGAGACTTATTTTTCATGAACATTCAAAGCTACTGATGCAGTGTCTCAGGCTGCTATTAGATGTAAATACAAAGTGATGTGCTGCTAAGACTTGAACAACCAGCACTCTGAGTGGGAAAGCCCTAATTTCTAACCTTTCCCAATTTCCGGGTGTAACCCTTTCCATGGCCCCTTCCCAAGACTGATTTCAGTCTGCCAGTGTGAGGTCACTAAACTTGGAGTTGGAAAATGGTACAGTCACCTTCATGTATATTACTTGTCCCAGCACACCACTATATATTATAATCCTATACATTTCCAAATAGGTAGGCTCCATATTATTTAAAATAATAGTGTGCTTGGTAATATTTTCTATCATAGCACATTCACATATTTTGAGATTTTGTTGGAAAGTGTCATTTGAGCCCCACAAAAAGTGACACTTGGTGGGGGGGCAGTTCTGGGTAACTCAGACCTTCCTCTTACAACTAATAGAATTCATACATCCCTAGACAAATATGTACATGTACAGCCATATGCAAGTAAAATGGTTTCATAACATACTCCTTTTCAAAACCTCTGGGATGACATGAAAATTTTTCCATCTCTTGCACCCCGGGTGACCTTAATCGCTGCTCCTAATTACTGAGTCAACTAAGAACTGTCATGATATCGTGCTCTTCATGCACCCCTTAATAACACATTTGAATGTTCATGGGTGTTCAGGAAAACAATAAGCAAGTCTTTTGCAAAACTTCAAAGGACGCTTCACTCTTATCTAGATAAATCACTTTGCCTACTAGACAATGCATGTTATTATAATTGAACCTCAATCAATAATATTTTTAATGTCCCTTTGGCTATTAGGTTATAAAAGCAATAGAAGAAGGTTATCGTTTACCAGCACCCATGGACTGCCCGGCTGGTCTTCATCAATTGATGCTGGATTGTTGGCAAAAGGAACGTGCGGAAAGGCCAAAGTTTGAACAGATAGTTGGAATTCTAGACAAAATGATTCGAAACCCAAATAGTCTGAAAACGCCCCTGGGAACTTGTAGTAGGTAAGAAATACCAAGGGAATGGAATCTAGGGGACATTCAAATACTCACTTGAGCCATTTATCTCCTCAGTCCTAACCCACTGGCAAGTTGACATTTGTGTTAAACTATAAACCAATGTGAAACTTATTGTGTTCACAGAAGTTTTTGATTTCTTTTCAGATGGCTTACCTTAATTAAATTAGTGTTTAACGAGGGCTGTTATTATTGCCTTTTGGTTTTCTTAAAAGTTATGGCAGCTTCACTGGCTGGCATTTTTAGAAGACTTTCCAAACTGGAATTTAGTGATTAGGTGGCATTTCACATTTTCAAGTCAGTATTATTGTTATGTGGGTCTTTATCACTATATTATCACTTTATTATTTTTGCATGCCGTATTTTTTTTGCTTTGAGTCATTTAGTAAAATGACTCTGTGAAGTTAAAGTTAATGACGGTAGCTCAGTATGGGATGAAAGAGGCTTACCCATTAAAAGGAGTCCAAAACACTCCATCCATTCTCTGCCCGTGGCTTGCCCTGTTGTGAGGCTTACTAGAAATCTTTCCACTCCAGCGGCCAGGTACACCTGACGTTCGCTGGGCCCCGGCAGAGGTGTCTGAGCTCACTAGGCGCTAGCCAGGCTGCCGTCAGTAAGGCGAAGCAGCGTTCTCAATAGCATCACTTAGTCGAAACGAGTTAGTCCACAGTTAAATGTGCTTCCTTTATTCCCAGTTGCTCTTGGTGAAGCAAATGAACAAATACATATGGACTGATTCCAAATACTGTTGGCTGTACTTTTTAAAAATGTGTGGAAGACACATCTGGTGGTCGTCAAATCTAAATACAATGTAAATTTCGGAGTTCGTAGTTACCGGGCAACCTTTAGATTTGTATAGATTTGTCTGTTTATCTGTTACTGTAACACCCATTAGAATATGTCATTTTATTCTTTATACCCTTATTTTTGTACGGGCCAAGACATTCTTTCTTTAGTAGTTCATGAAAAAAAAAAATTTGCTTTTCTGTTTTCATTTGTATCTAGGCCAATAAGTCCTCTTTTGGATCAAAACACTCCTGACTTCACTACCTTCTGTTCAGTTGGAGAATGGCTACAAGCTATTAAGATGGAAAGGTATAAAGATAACTTCACAGCAGCTGGCTACAACTCCCTTGAATCAGTGGCCAGGATGACTATTGAGTAAGTTGAAACTCTCAAAATTCTATTTAAGCCTATGTTATGTACAATCCAAGCTTTATATCTGCCATGTATTAAAGAGAGGTAAACCACAGAATCAAGGAGAAAATCATCGCTTTAGTAAGTGCCTACTATGTGCCAGGTGTTGTGCTAAATAGACCTTTGAACTTACAGTAAATTTTTAAACTCTCACACCAATAATTTTAAGTCAGTAGTTTTATACACAACAAGGCACAGGCTCAGAGAATGTAAGTATTTCCCCAAAACTGACTCAACTAGTAAGTGGTAGCTCATTTGTCTCCATTGCCAGTGTACTAAACACCATGCCATGAACCTTCTTCTTTCCTGAACCCTGTATCATTTAGGTGCCTATTCATTAAAGAGATTCTCTCCATTGCAAAGGAGGATTTCTTTCCCCATGTTTGTATGACATTAAAAACTCAAAGCTTCATACCCAATGCCAAATGCATTATGACATCCAATAGGATTACTTTCTGAAGAGGTCCAAAGCAGCTTAATTCAATTAACTGTAACTAAGAGTTTAGCTTATGTTTTGGAAGGTGTGTGATTGACTCATTTTTTTTTTTTTTAACCTGAAGAATGACCTCATAAAACAACTTTGGAAATTGCCATTAACTGGAAGTGAAAAGAACTAAATTTTCCTTTCTGGCTCCCTCACTGATTATGTGGTCTTAGGAAATCCACTTAGTATCTCCGAACATCAGCTTCTTTGGCTGCAACATACGTCTCACGGGCAATGAAGTTCCTCTGGGTCAATGTGTTTGAAAATGGGAAACAGTTTTCAAGGTTCTATTAGCAGATCCAGCTTAGGTACTGTTGTGCAAAGGGTTTTACATTTCTCAGCTGAGAAGGCCGGCAGTCAGCTTCCCTCTCCTGGCACGTCAGGAGGTGGCATCTCCGTGAAGTTAAGCGTGTGCGTGCCATCTTGTTTGGTTTCCTTCTAGTCACCACATGGGAGAGCTAGCATAAGTATACCTCATCTCTCCAAAGCAATCTACTTCCCTGAAAAACTAGGATCCTCAAAGTCTTATTAGACCATGATTATGAAATACTACGCTATGGTACTGTTGCTATATTTTAGCCTCTTGCAAATACCTAAGCTCAATCTTCCTGGCTATTAGGAAAAGTAAAAGTACATACACAGACACAGTTAGTTGATGTCACATTTAAGCTATTAAACATAGTATTGCACATTTTAGAAAGTGATTTTTTTTTTCCTAAAATGTAGTCAAATGATCAAACTGAACCGGAGTTGAGTATACAACCAATAATATGCTCAGGATTACCACATAATAATGAAACTCAGTATAAATCTTTTGGTGATGGTCGAAGATTCTTGATTTACTAGAACCCAAAATGCTTACATTTGTACTCTATCTATTGTAACCATTAAAAATTTTAAACTTCACTTAGGTTCAAGAATACCTTTCAAATAACATTTCCTGATCTTACCTTAAGTTAAGAATAATTTTAAGACTTTGATTAATTTTGTATACAAAATTTCATATCAGTTTAAAAATAACTTATGGCAAATTGAGAGCCTGAGCAGTTAGGTTCTTGGGAAGTAGCACGCTGGTGAAGTTTGCCAGTCTGACCCACTGCAAGAATGTGATCTTTAATACCCAAACCACTAAGATAAGATCTATTTGCCTAAGATAAACAGATGACTTAATTCAAGAGCTGATGACAGTTGAGTGCCAAATAAATCCTTTGTAAGGTAACTACCAAAATACATTTGTCTTTTTCAGAGATGTGATGAGTTTAGGGATCACACTGGTTGGCCATCAGAAGAAAATCATGAGCAGCATTCAGACTATGAGAGCACAAATGCTTCATTTACATGGAACTGGCATCCAAGTGTGATAAGCATTTCTCCCTCATGAGGGAGATTATGGACTGCAAGAGAACAGTACTGGCCTTCGGTATATGCATAAGAATGCTGCTAGAAGACAGTTGATGTCCTGGGTCCTTCCTACAGTGAAGAGAAGATTTAAGAAGCACCTATAGACTTGAACTCCTAAGTGCCACCAGAATCTATAAAAAGGGAATTTAGGATCCACCACTGGTGGCCAGGAAAACAGCAGTGACAATAAACAAAGTACTACCTGAAAACATCCAAACACCTTGAGCTCTCTAACCTCCTTTTTATCTTATAGACTTTTTAAAATGTACATAAAGAATTTAAGAAAGAATATATTTGTCAAATAAAATCATGATCTTATTGTTAAAATCAATGAAATATTTTCCTTAAATATGTGATTTCAGATGATTCCTTTTTAAAATCATTTGTGTTTATTCTTCATAAGGACTTTGTTTTAGAAAGTTGTTTATAGCTTTGGACCTTTTTAGTGTTAATCTATGACACATTACTACACTGGGTACCTTTGAAAGAATCTCAAATTAAAAAAAAAAAAAACACATAGCATGATTGAAGATATATCTCTGTCAGAACATTGGTATCCTTTTTGTGCTATTTTACTTTGTTTAATCAGTGCTGTTTTGATATTGTTTGCTAATTGGCAGGTAGTCGAGAAAATGCAAGTTGCCAAGAGCTCTGGTATTTTTTAAAAAGAAATTTTTTTGTAAAGATCAGACAACACACTATCTTTTCAATGAAAAAAGCAATAATGATCCATAAATACTATAAGGCACTTTTAACAGATTGTTTATAGAGTGATTTTACTAGACAGAATTTAATAAAAAAAACACACAAATTGTAGGTTTATGAGTACAAAAAAAATTGAGGCACTTCATCTAAAGAGTGTTGGTGAAGGCAAGTCTCTGAGAGCAAGAACTATCCAGTGTTATCTAAAATTTAATCCGAGCACATCGAGGTCTTTTCCAATATTGAGACATTAGGAAATTTAGGAGAAATAGTTGACGTATATTTTATATCCTATTCTGTTTAATGCAGTCCAAAAGCTAAAAGAAAGAAGTAAGTTTTATATTAGAACTCTGAAGCAGGAGAAAAGGGGCAGTCCACGTTTTCACCTTTCAAAAACAAATCGGCTGCACAGAATATCACCACTGCAGTGTTTAAAAAGTCTTTTATTTGTGAACGCTGATGTCAGAAGCTTATTAAATGAAAGAACTCTTTTTACTGTGTAAGGAAAAGGTGAAGGATCTGGCTTTTTTTTTTTTAAGCTTTATTTATTAAACCATATTATTTGATTACTGTGTTAGAATTTCATAAGCAATAATTAAATGTGTCTTTATAGATATTTCAGGAATGTAT
This sequence comes from Mirounga leonina, assembly GCF_011800145.1. NCBI lineage: Eukaryota > Metazoa > Chordata > Mammalia > Carnivora > Phocidae > Mirounga > Mirounga leonina. Next base: position 50,642,887 of record NW_023270807.1, on the reverse strand, counting down.
ACATATTGTGAGTAATGCTTTCAAAGTTACGAAAATCATGAACTACCCCAGAATTGAACTGTTGTACTTCCAAAGAGAATTGGGCTGTTTATAATGATTTTAATAGAGAAAGATCCCAGGGATCGGTCATAATTGGTCTTGTTTGATAATGTGGGCATCCACAAACAAACAAATAACAGAAACAAAAACCTGTAAATGTTCCTTTGTAAAACTTGTAAATTTTATTTATACTGTCTTGTTTTGTACACACATTTCTCTGTAGTGGGCTCTGAATACATTGAAAATGCACTATATTTTTCTATTTTACTTGCAGAGCATCACAAAAGAACAGGTATTTTCAGTGCTACATAATGTGTTTTCCCACATTTAGGACCAAAGATGGCTATAGAAAAACTCAAATGGATTGCTTCCCAAACCCCTCCCCACCCTTTTTTTTTTCTTTTAAATCACTGTACAGTGTTATTTGATATTTTAATTTATTTTTCGATTGACTAGAAAAATCACTTTAATTTCACTAAAATGTTTTTTGTCCCTAAAGAAAAATAATCTGTAAGATAATTTTAATTAGCATAATACAGTCACCTAGACACTTCCATTTGTAATCTTTGTAACAGACTGTAAATATATTTTTGGAACTATAACACAATGTGCTTGAGGGTTATTTTTCAGTGTCTGCAGTGTATACAGTGTTTATACTAAGTACAGCACTTTACAATCCTAATCAGTAGCATTGACCTTTGAGAGAATGAGTGAAAGAGTTTGAGTGAGTGTTCCTAATTCCGTTTGGATTCTAAACTCACTAGTAATGAAGTTCTTTTCCTGTTCATAGCTTAAGGTGCTTATTTTTTCTATTAAAATTAAATTAACAAAAAGCCATTCTAGAAATAGAAGACATAGTATGGTACATGCAAGTGGTGTCTTTCCTGCTTTTTTCTAGCACTAGATTTATAGTTGAGTAGTCTTTCTTGAGTAGAAGGGCAGAATAAAAGTTTTTTTTGAGTTTTTTTTCAAAAATAACTTTTTTCTTCAGCAATATACCTCATCTGCCTTAAATTTTTTACAGCTCTTTACAGGGAAAGGGGAGTAGGGATGGGAAAGACACACAGCACAATAGGAAGTGTATGAATACATCACTCTCTCGTTCGTAGGTTTCTTTTCCCAACCAACATTATGATTTTGAAATACATGTATGTGAAACAAATATTCAGAGAAAAAGAATTAACATTGTAATGCTGATTGTATTACTCTCTTCCAGAAAGAGATGAAATGGTACAACGATAAGAATGTACAACTTGCACCTTGAAATCATTTTTTGATAAATTAGTGCTCAGGGGAGGAAAGGTAGAAAAAGCGAACGTCAAAAATAGAAGTCAAAAATTATAAAAATGCAAAAGGAAATGGCCTCCTTGCTTTAACAGAGCCACCTTTTTTAGAATGCTGTCTTCACACTTGACTTGTGTTTTGCATTCAGTACTGAAATAAAAGTAACTTTTATTACATCTGAATCTAACATTTTCTCAGCAATCGATCTGGGCCTTGTTTACTCGAACCGGTGGTTTATGCTTGTCAGAGCACTATTAGTTGAATCATATTGTATACTTATGTAATCTACATTAGCTAGTACTATTTAGGACTATATTTTAATTGCTCCTCTTATCCGTGTTTTTAAGACAATTAAAATGGTGTAATTCACCTCTTTTTTTTTTTTTTTAATTTTAGGTAATGCTGATATTCTCCCTTTTGTTTCCTGAGTGGCCAGAACAGTGCTACTCGCTGATGTGCATGTTCAAATAAATTACTGATGTGTATTTTTTTTTTTTTGCTCTATGTGGAGAAATCATGGGGAACTTGGGGCGAGATGTGCTTTTTGTTGGTTGAATTTATCCCTCCTTGCCTAAGAATTACTACAGGGGTCATCCTTTTATAAGGACAAACTGCTTTTGAACAGTGTCTTCAATGTATCAAGCACAAATAACTCTTTCTTCAACACGAATCATAAGTCTCTTTTTACCAGCTTAAAATAATAAACGAGTCTATTAGACAATGTAAAGAAAATCCTGTCTCCAATCATTGGCGGGTTCCTTTATGTCCCTTACTCATTTATTTTCTTACACAATATCATGAAAGGAGATGTCTAGAGTAAAGGTTTCATTGAAATATTTCAGTGGACCAATCAGAATACAAAGAAAATTAATAGCTACTGATTCCCTTCATCCTTTTGCACAGTGACTTAATTCCACTCTAATTATTACAGAATAACAAGTTAAGACTGTATCTTCAAAGAGCCCTACTATCAAACATTTTAGTTAAAACCTTCATTGTTCTTTCTTTCTTTTTTTTTTTTTTTAACTGCAACTACATGGTACTAACAAGGATATTTGCGTGTGAAAGGAAATATTTTGTCATCAGACCCTGACAAATACTTTAGACATTTGATATAAAATGGCAACTTGGGGAGTTTTGGAATTTAAGATGCTACAGGATGCAAATAGAGGATCCAGAGCAAATGGAAAAGGTGATAAACCGGTGGTCTGATTGGGTTATTTGCCATTGACCCTGACTCAGTGATCATTCCAACTTGTCCCCACAACACAGAGAACAAAACGCTCCCTATTCTGCAGCATCGCCTTTTTAAGTTCTACAAACTCTTAACAAACATCTAAACATGTCTTCAAAAATGAGAATAGATTAAGACCAAATGAGGTGCTATCACTGCTTATCCCTTGTGATGACAAGGCTCAGCCTAAGCTGAGCCAAAACACAAAGTTTAATCTTGAAGTCTTAGCTATCCCTGGCTATTCTAGAGACAATGCTCTTGTGAAGTTCACACGGTGACAATTATATAGCTCAAAACACTGATGGGCAGTGACATGATCTCTTAAAGGACTGGATTCGTAAGCAGTACAAAAATATGCTATCCTACCAGCACGCGTTTCCCTGCAAAATTGTAAAGCTATTAAAGACACACAAGTTCCATCACTAGGTAAGAAATAGATTTGAAACTCATGGTGATCGTCAGTAACAATTTTTTTGTTGTTGTTGAAACACTTCTAACTCCTCCTTTTACCATTTGTTTTACATCATTAGCTGCAATGAAAACTCAGTTTTGAGGAAAGCTGCTGAAAGGAAGACGCGTAAAGCAAAAAGGTGATCAAATTCCTGAATGCAAAAGATCATTAACTAACTCCTGATACTAACAAATGAGAAAAGACAGTGCATGGTGACTGGCAAAGGTTCAAGCTGCCCTGAGGGGAACGCCATCCTCTTGGCTTATTGTCAGTGTCCCTTCAATACCCCTTACCTCGCTGCTCTTCCTGCTCCGGCTAGTACATCTCAGCTTGAAGAATACGGGCAGGAGAATATAATATTTCAACAGGAATGCTTCTGTGAGCCTCATCAGAGTTAAGTGCTGTAAGGGGATATTTTTTTCAAGTTCAGTGATTGAGTGTAATTAAATCTATAATTAAACAATAAAAGACATCTTCTGATTGACCTTGAGGTTAAAATAAATTTAATTAATTGATCTAATTTAATTGGACCTATTGCACAAAGTTTGGTAGGTAGCAATAAGTAGCTCTAGTGTTCTGTGGGTATGTAACAGCACTAGGAATTCTTTACGTGTGTTAACAGTAGTAAGGATTTCCAAATTTCCAGCTTTTGATGATTTGGAGATCGTAGCAAGTGAGGTGTTGTCTTTTTGAAGCCTCCATAAATAGCAAATAAAGCTCAATCAGATATAACCTGCAGTATATGTATCATCATTTCAAATATCCCAGGTTTCTACTGCTGAAAATAATTCTTGTTTCCCTTTTGAAATTCACAGCCTTTAATTAAGTATATTTGTGGATTTTATATCTAAATGAAGAATGCACAATATATTTTTAAATGGGTGGTTATTCATAGATCTTAATTAAAGATGCTCATGCACACATTTGTTTTTTAAGTAATGTTGGGTCTAGCATAGTAGGGAACAAACCCATACCATTCAAATCTCACCATTCCACTATGTAACCAAAGCTAATTAAAGACAATGACTGGGCAACAAACGCTAGTAAAACAAATAGAGAAAACTAGACTATATATGTAGAACGACTGTTCAGATAAGTCACATGCTCTTAAAAATATTTTGCAATGCATAGCAATGAGGCAAACAACTCAAGAATGCTTTTTAAGGGGCGCCTGGGTGGCTCAGTTAAGCGCCTGCCTTTGGCTCAGGTCATGATCCCAGGGTCCTGCTCAGGAACCTGCTTCTCCCTCTCCCTCTGCCTGCCACTCCCCTTGCTTGTGCTCTTTCCCTCTCTCTCTCTCTCTCTCTCTGTAAAGTAAATAAATAAAGTCTTAAAAAAGAGAGAGAGAATGCTTTTTAAAAGTGAAGTGAATTTGCAGACACTTCCTGCATTGCTAGGATAGACTCTGAGGCAAATGAAAAAAGAAAGTCGTAAATTTAACCTGATATCCCTCTGTCAATTTGCTAGAGAGGCACACACCGCTAACATTAAAACCCGGACAGAATACGAGGCTAAAATTTGCTCTTTCCAGAGGGAAGAGACCCACACGTTTCTTCAGCTCTGACGTTTGGACAAGTGTTTTCAAGGCTCTACTGGGCAGGGGATCTGCTGGTCATGCATTATTGTAATTCTATGTTTTCACTAGATCTTTGTTAATCACACACTGAGCTCCATGTGTATTGACCAGAACCCGACTTAACAGAAAAAACAACAACAAAAAACAACAGGACCTGATGCCACAAACAGACCTGCTGAGCTCTACCTGACAAATGCACTGGAGTTAACACATGGGCTGTTACTGCTCGTTCAGTGACAGCACTCCTCCCCCAAAAAAGTGCCACCTGTCAGGTCAGGTCTGGTGTGGGGCCAGCCAAACACGGAGCACCTAAATCTCCTCTGATCTCCTAACAAAACAAAGCCAGCAAACACCGAATAATACTATCCTTCAGATTTTGAAGTGTATATTAAAGGCAGGGATAAATTACAGGAAACGGAGAGAGTCAGACAGGACAAGCTGAGTTTAATGAGAGCGACAATGCGGAGCTATCGGCGTTTCTGACCAGAAAAAGGCTGTGGTGGGAATGAAGTTTGAGGGACCACAGCCCGGCAGTGGTGCCTGACATACGAATTAATTACTTTATTTCTGGATCAGAGCCACAGAATATACTCTATGCCTCCATACCTGCGCTCTTTGTTTTCACATTCCCTCTTACTTTTCTAAATGGGGGAGATTCCACTCTTCAAGACACATCTCAAAAGTTCCTTGCTCCAAGTCTTCCCTTCCCGACACCCAGGAGCCAGAATCCTCGTCCCTGTGCTTTGCTTACGCTGCTGTGCTATGGTTCTCCCCCTGTGCTGTCACATTGTCTGCACGGGTGTGTCTCTCTCCCACTGGACCAAGTGCTCTTGGAGGGCAGAAGCCCAATGGAAATCTTTGTTTTACGCCCTTGGGGACTTAGCAGTTTCGGGCACTCAGTAGACACTCCATAAATATTTTAGAATCCTTGAAGTGCAAATTAATTCAAATGGGTTTCTTCTTAAAAGGTAGTGAGGATCAGGTGCTCTGAAGGATGAATGGGGTGCAGTGAAGGTGGTAGGAAACCAGGTGTTGAGGGAGAAACCTAATTTCAGAGCACGGATGGCTGCCCCTGTGATAGGCTGGGGCAGTAGGGACCGCCCGAGGGACCCCGCAGAGGAGCACGGAGACGGAGACATGGACCCGTGTGAGAATGGGAGGTGGAAGGAGCTGGTTAGTAAGCAAGACAAGGATGCACGAAATGCAGGATCTTCCAGCTGTTGGAAAGGAGGAGGTATCCCTGGTGGTAAAACGCAGAACAAGATTAAAGAGGAACTTGAAATCAAGCAGAAGAAATTGGACTTGATGAGAGAAACAATGAAGGGCGATTTACCAATATCTTGTTTGATGAGACAAAGGCATGGCAAAAATGTTTTCTTAAGGAACAGTAATCTGCAAAAATAAATGAGATGTGATAGTGACGAATTCAACATCAGGTTTCGACAAAAGAAAAGAGTGTTTTTCTTCTTCTATAATGAAAACACCCTTCACCCCAGCTCTCAAACTCAAGACAGTGTCAGTAATTCTATAGTTTAGTAAATATATTATAAAGTTGACTTTTGTGAGCAAGCCTGTAAGTCTTCTTCCCATTTACATCATGAAGAGGCAGCAGTGGTAGGTGACAGCAGAGGGTTGGGAGACAGACCACCCCATTCTTGTCACGACAGGTGCAACATGGGGCAAATGATTTAATTTCTCTGTTTCCTTCTTCCTATCTTACCTGTAAAATAGACATAAATAGTACCCACTTAAAGAGGTGTCGAATTTGTTAATTGATACTTGGAAAGTACTTATACAATAAGTACTCAATACATGTTAGCTCTTATCATTTCTTTGGGAAATATTTTTGTCTATGTTTCTAATTATCTGTTTAACAAACACTTATGAACACTTTTGTGAATTCTGACCTAACACACAAATGTATTTTAAAATATAAATTATATGTTTTTGTCCCAAATTTCATCCTTATCCTTTTCTCAGGTTTTTGTTTTGTTTTTTTTTTTTTTTTTAATCATCATTAACCATATCTCTTAAGTCAGTACCCAAAGAGTCAAACTTCACTCATCTGGCCATAAACAATCCTTCACTACATCCAACTGATTTTACCTCTTTGATATTTCTGGAATCTACCACCATTCTCCCAACCACTGACCTAAATTAGGTTTTCATCACCCCTCACCTAGACTAATGTCACATCCTCTACTCTGTTTCTCTTCCTCTAATCCTTTTTAATTACAACTTTCAGAGTCATTTCTCTAACACGTGTCTGATCATGTTTTCCCCCAGTTTAAAAGACTTTAATGGCTCCTCACTAATTGGAGAATCGCATTCGATTATGTAACATATCATCATCAACTGGGATTGTGTCTGTGTGATCTCCACATTGTCACCCCCTGCTGGACTGAACAATTTGTGTCTTTGGCATACAAAATTCTTTCACACGCCCTTGTCATTATGTGTTTTCTGAGGAGGGCAAGTGAATGTCTTATTCCTCCTAGTACCTACTGAGCCCAACACAGTTTTAAAGAACAAAATAGTTTCTATTCCTATACCTCAAAGCAAGAATATGTAATTACCTTTAAAACAAATACTGGACAAAAAAGTTAAGTTTGAGGAAAAACACATAATCCCCCTCAATTTATAATTGATATCAAAATGTCATTTTTTCCACTTTTTATGCATCTCTTTCAGTGACTTAAATACACCTCTGGAAACCATAAGACAAAACAGATCATTTGGTTGATAAACATTGCCTTCTGAGCTTTAGTAGAAGATTATATCTATATGTTTACATGCTAATTTACAAGTTCTTTCATCTAAACAGACATTTAAAATTTTGTCTTTGACTGCTGTTTATTGAAGAATGGGTGGGTAGATTCCTGCACGGCTTTATCCTACCATCTTGTCTGGAAGTTGGAAAACCTTCCCCAGGGCTCCTGGGTGGCTCAGTTGGTTAAGAGTCTGCCTTCGGCTCAGGTCATGATCTCAGGGTCCTGGAATCAAGCCCCGCATCGGGCTCTCCTTTCAGCGGGGAGTCTGCTTCTCCCTCTCCCTCTGTGCTCTCTTTCTCGCTTTTGCTCTCTCTTAAATAAATTTTTAAAATCATTAAAAAAAAAGAGAGAAAGGAACACTTTATTGAAGAAGAGGTGGGTAGATTTCTGCACGGCTTTATCCTACCATCTTGTCTGGAAGTTGGAAAACCTTCTCCAGGGTGCCTGGGTAGCTCAGTTGGTTAAGCATCTGCCTTTGGCTCAGGTCATGATCCCAGGGTCCTGGGATTGAGTCCTGAGTCTGGCTCCCTGCTCAGCGAGGAGCCTGCTTCTCCCTCTGTTCCTCCTCCCCACCGCGCTCATGCTCGCTCTCTCTCTCAAAAATAAGTAAATAACATCTTTGCTAAAAAAAGGAAAACCTTCTCTAATTTTTCTTTACCCAGTTATATTATATAGTATTTTACATTGTTCCTTTATCTGTCAATTATGTTGCCTCACAGGCAGGAAGTAGAACATTTGTCCAGCTCACATTTCTATTTCAAAGCCTGGCACAGTACCCAGCACCTTGCAGATTGTTAAGAGGTGTGTGTTGAGTGATTGAGAGTTATGTGACCCTCAAGCCAGGGGCTCTGATACTCTAGGAGTTGGTCCCAACCTAATGCATAAAGACCAATCTCCCGAACTGAGTCCCTTAATCACTCTCATCCTACTAAAATGTATCTCTTTTCAATGTCACAAAAGTTTCCCAGATGCTGCCCTGTGCCATTCCTCACATATCTCTCATCTTTACTGACCTTAAAGCTATCTATAACCCTATCAGGAGCCCCCAGACCACAGTATCACAATGATCTATATACTTTGTACCAACACATGATCCGAATGAAATCAGCGGTTGAGGGTCACTTCTTAATTTTGGATTCGATAAAGCATCATATTTATATCTAATTAACTGCTCACAAACTTTTTTGTTTGGGAAACAAATATGCAATTATAACTTCATCATTTCAAAGCACCATTCTGACTAGTTAAAATATGGCAACTGCCATAACTTCTATATATTTCTTCTACCCATCTTTTACCGAAGAATCAACCACTTCACGTATTTTCCTAGCCTTCCAGCTACTTCTTTTCCTTAGCCAGAGGTCTGTGTGGCCTTAGCACAAAGCAATATCACACTCAGTATTTAGCTTGTTTTCTTGACTTTAATATTCTTAAAATGCATACCTTCATGCTTTATCACTTATGTATGTATGTAAGTCGAGTTAAATAGGCTAAACCTGTGCTTCTGTAATTCTTACTCTATCTCTGTTATCTGCTCCCAATGCAGCAGCCGACCCTGCTACTTGCCCAAGCGGTATGTTTGGGAAGAGGGCTGAAGCATCTTTGCATCTGCTGCCTTTATGCATTTAATGCACTGATAAGAACCATAATCTGCTACTAGTGGCATGCATTTAATTACATGCTTTGCCATCTTTCAGGAGTAAATATATGATCATGTTTTTTATTTTCTTTCTTTCTTTTATAAATAGAGACTTAATTTAGTATTATAGTAGTGCAAATTTTCTCTATGCATGAGCTGCGGGCCTGGAGATACTGCAAGGGAGCCTCCTTCCCGTATATTTCTCTAGCATTGCGTAGAGGCTGAATAAATAGTGTTTGCACATGGTAGGTACTAATCAATAATTTTGACTAAATGAACAATGATGTAGTTGCCATTGGGGCTAAAAAAATACATTTCAAGTTCAACTGAAATACAATCTTTTACTTGCTTGATAGTATCTCAATTTTGACTCCTAAGTTTTAACTACCATCATGTGTAACTCTATATAAATGTAATATCAACGAAGAATCTTCACACTTGGAGAGGACAAATAGGAACAAAGTTGGAGGGAAAATTGAGAAGCTCTCATTTGTAGAAATATTAGCCCTGGTTTCACCATTTACTGATTCTTTGACCTTCACAGAACAATTCAAGTCTATGAAACTCAGTTTTCTCATTCGTCAGAATGGATATATCTGCCTTCCTTTTTTCTTAACAGCAATTTTATGAAGAGCATATAAAATTAAGCACACAAATGAACTTTAAATAATATAGAGTAAGTTTTAAATTCAAATTATGGTGATTTTATTTTTTTTGAGTTGAATTTGAGATGCTATCGTCTTGCCAATTGCTTCTTTACAATTTCCAGTTAGCCTGGCAAGTTCTAAATATATGTGCGTGCGAAAAGACATTGATGGTTTCTTATTTAGTCATGATTTTGGTATATTTTCTTCTGATCTGAGTTGGTATTTCCTAACGTCATCATGGCTTTTCAAGTGTCCTGACTTGGACATTACGTCATCTAAGAATTCCTCCATTTTGCCTTCATTTCGTGGCTTCCAGTCAAGTGAAGGCTCAAATTCAAGGTGTTTTCTTGTTTTCTTGTTTTTTAGCTTCTATAGCTTCTTACAATCTTGCAGCATGTAACCTACAAGGTCTCCTAATCCCATAAACTCTAAATCACATCCCCTACTCTCCAAACTACATACAATTTATCTGTTCATACAGCCCATCTGGAGTTTCTCCGTCGTCATGAATTCTGTGTGTTGGCCCCTGGGTTATGGGACCTGGGTGTTACTCAGAACACATGTAAGCTGCCTAAATTTAACAACTGTAACTTCTGCATGAATAAAGGATGTTTGTTTGTTCAGCAGTGCTCCGGGGTACAGTAAATTTTGATTTCTCTATTTTAATCTTGTTGGTACACATGTCTAATTATGCTTGTTGGTTTAGCACTGTGTGGAGAGTGTTAGGTAATGTTATTATCTAGAGTTTGCTCATCCTTAAATGTCAGCCACAGGACTAGAGCCGAAGATCTAGAGTTGAAACAACATGGACTAAGGTTGGGTCAACACTGCCTCTAGGCTCTGTATAATTTTAGAGATTTATAACTTGGATATAAATATTCACTCCGAACTTTCCACCATGGCAGGCCTTTTCTGGCCCTTCTCACTGTGTTTCAGATGATCTCAAAATCAGGTAAGACGATGATTGGTATTTGGGGGACCATTTTTTGTTTTGTTTTGTTTCTGGTTACTCTTTGGATTTTCAAATGGCTCATTCCATTTAAAATAAAATAGACTGCATTGCTGCTTTTTTATTTTAATATATTTCAGACAGGTAGCAATGTGTGTGCATGTGTATAAATAGCAATCCTTTAAAGCTAACCATTTCAAGACTATTGTGACTAGATAAGTGAATCCATAAATGCTATTGAGACTAAAGAAATACATTGCAAGCAGTTACTGAAGTAAACTCTGATTTACTTGGTCGTTTCTCCATCTTTGACTATAAAATTATAATTATTATCATGTGCAGATCCATATAATTTTTATAATATATGGCATATTATGTCTTGACTTGCATTTTGCAGTTTCCTAAAACTCGCCTGCAATTCTGTTTCTCAAAAGTCACACCTTTGGCTATCAAGTGTGCAGCATCTTTTTCTCAATTTAACTTTTCAGCATCTGATGTCAAAAGGTGACAGTGGTCCCTGTTTGCATTTCTGAAAGATGTGTGAAAGCGCTACCTTCCTGGGATTCCAAGACATGACAATTAAGTCTCTTCTGTTCTCAAATTATAACAAGTCTGAACAAGGTAGGCGCCTGCACATACTTGCACTTGGCTAGAGGAAAAGGTTAGTACTGTTTGTGACTGAAGAAGGTAAAACAACTCTATTGCTGGGGCGCCTGGGTGGCTCAGTCGTTAAGTGTCTGCCTTCGGCTCAGGTCATGATCTTGGGGTCCTGGGATCGAGCCCCGCTTCGGGCTCCCTGCTCTTTGGGAAGCCTGCTTCTCCCTCTCCCACTCCCCCTGCTTGTGTTCCCTCTCTCGCTGTGTCTCTCTCTGTTAAATAAATAAATAAATTCTTAAAAAAAAAAAAAAAAAAAACCAACAACTCTTTTGTGTTTCTTCTTTCAAATCAAGGTCCTATCCACTAATGGTGACGTGACCTTTGGCTGGTTACATAAACACGATTTGGCTCATTTTCTTTCTTTTTTTTTTTTTTTAAAGATTTTATTTATTTATTTGACAGAGAGAGACACAGTGAGAGAGGGAGCACAAGCAGGGGGAGTGGGAGAGGGAGAAGCAGGCTCCCGCGGAGCAGGGAGCCCGATGCGAGGCTCGATCCCAGGACCCCGGGATCATGACCTGAGCCGAAGGCAGACGCTTAACGACTGAGCCACCCAGGCGCCCCGTATTTGGCTCATTTTCTTTTCTGTTAAAATGACAATGATAAATAATACCTGTTTCATAAAGCTGATCCTAAAATTAAATAAATTAATGTATGTGAAGATCTTAGAAGCATGCCTGGTGGTTACTATTTTAATCCTTAAGCTTTGTGACTAAAGATCCTTCAGTATCTGTAAATTAAGGGGCAGGAACCCATCAGAGGATGGTTTGCCACATTTTAAATACCCAGAAGCGTTCTCTGAAAGCCACTTAAATGTTAAACATTTCGTTAGGCCTCAGAGCCCTATGATTATGGAAGAGTTAATGATAAAAGATGTAGAGAATGCAGACAGTAGCTATAGAGAACTTTCAAAAGAAGGATCTATACCTGAATATGTAGATTTCTGGAGTCAAGCATAAACTTTTGGGAGAAAACCTGCTTAGGCACTGCCTTGGGGTACAAATGTGAACTGTGGATTTCTTAAACCTCTTCCTCATCAGTTGCAAATGAGACAGTTGCACAGATATTGGAGCAAGACACACTTTGCTTACAGTACAGACTTGGCCACTCACTCACTGTGATTTTGAGGAATCCCCTCAAACTATTTGAACCTGTGTCATCACCAGCCAAATAAAGCTAAAATATCTGCTTGAAAGTGCAGCTTTGAGGAAAAGAGAGGGGAAGGAGGTAGGGGGGGAGGGAGAGAGAACACAGCATACTGCTTGTAACACAGTACTTCCATTCCTCTCCTTAACTGCCCCAAGCACTCAACAGGACACGCTGAGGCAGAGCGCGCCTTTTCCCTGGTCTACCAGGTTCTGTCCCCAGAGCTGGAAATGCTGCAGCTCGGCAGGTGTAGCAGTTACCAGGCTCCACTGTATACAAGAATACCCTGGCTGGGCTCTTTCTGCCAAGGAAGCTGAGGGAGCAAATTTCCCCAGTTTATCTCCACCCAAAATTCTCTTCCTAGTAAGGAGCAATCAAGGTATGACACAGCCTCAGTCCCTTAGATTAGCACCCCTAGTTTTTGTTATGAACAGCTACAGCGTTTCTGGTGCGAAGCAAAAAAGGGCGCACCTGGGTGGCTCAGTGGGTTAAGCGTCTGCCTTTGGCTCAGGTCTTGATCCCAGAGTCCTGGGATGGAGGCCCGCATAGGGCTCCCTGCTCAGTGGGGAGCTTGCTTCTCCCTCTCCCTTTGCCTGCTGCTTACCCTGCTTGTGTACTCTCGCTCTCTCTCTTAAATAAATAAATAAAATCTTAAAAAAGAGAGAGAGAAAAGAAAAAGAAACATCCAATCTGCACCAGTAGCCCCCATGATCAAAATATAATCAGGATTGGGATGCCTGGGTGGCTCAGTCGGTTAAGCGTCTGCCTTTGGCTCAGGTCATGATCGCGGGGTCCTGGAATCGAGTCCCGCATCGGGCTCCTTGATCAGCCAGGAGTCTGCTTCTCCCTCTGCCTGCCACTCTCCCTACTTGTGCTCTCTCTCTGTCTCTCCCTCTCTCTGTTGCAAATAAATAAAATTTTTAAAAAATTAAAAAAATATATAATCAGGATACCAAATTTTTAACAATATAGCAAAAATATTTGAATTACTCTGAATTGGCATTTTCTAAAATTCAGCTAACATCACAGATGTACAGAATCTAAGTAGAAAAAGAGGGGAGAAGAAGTCAAGGTGAAAGAGATTAAAAGCCAGTTATTTGTGGAAGCACAGGTATATTGATGCAATACACACAAGCACACACCCACACAGAAGAAATAAGTTCATTGAACAGGGTGTTTGTGAGTACATAGGATAACCTGGTCTGTATAATGCAATCCAATACCTCTGGTAGTGTGGATAATAGTTTAATTCCCTATCAGAACTTGATATTAATAGTGATGAAATGTAAGGCAAAGAACAAGAAATGCCTAATTGTTATTTTTATAACTTAATGTCCCCTTTTGCCCAAATTCCCTTTCCTTTTACTACTATTGAAAACGACCTATTGAAAGTTAATTTTCAAAGAATTATAGCAACAGCCTGCCTTTCTAAAACTGCATAGGTTTACAAAACCCATTTCTTTCCTATTTTCTAAATAGCTATAGGCAGAATCATGAAAATTATAGAAAAACACAATCTTCCTCTACTTTATCTTGATATGCATTCTAAATTGTGTCACCAGTAGGAAAAAATAATATCTTGCCTTCATGCACAGTTCAGCATATAAAACATAATCTATTTGAATAACTATGCAAAGAGCTTCAGCTAAGCAATAAAATGCAAGTCAAGAAAGTATCTATACCTCATCCTTCTATGGATGTTTTAAAATGGGAGCATGTAAACTTCTAGTTGGATGGCAGGCGGTGATCAAACTTACAGTTCTGGCCAGGCTAATGTTGTACTGGACAAAATCTACATTTGAAATATTGGGAAAAGCTTAAGAAAAAAAAAAGCTTCCAATAGTTGGACTTCTCTGCTTTTCTTCAAAAATACGAATCAAAGTATTGTCAAGATTTCTATATTGTAGAATTCCAGTGGTGAATTCCTGTGTTTTTGGTAGCATTTCCCCCTATTTATCAAGCTTTTGGTGTTGAATGTTTTCTAATTTCTTTCTTTCACCTGGAGGGTGGTAGTTGAGGCTTGCTTGAACTAATTTATTGTTTAAAACTTTCAATTGTCTTAACTATTTCTGAGGGAAAAGCCATGCAAATTTATTTGTAGGGATCTTAAAGAAGAAAAAGAAAGCAGAGTTGGCCTTAGGCCTTATTTTTTAAATAACCAAAAATAATCACGTAAGCAAATAAATTACATGGTATTAGGTCACCTAAGATCATCTTGACAGAAGTACAATTTCCGTGTTTACCTCACATAATTTTCATAGCACTACCAAGAAGCATTTGCCAATTGCTTAACTGTCTTTAGAGATAAATAGAAGCACAACTGGCCAAAGCTCTTCTGATAACTAGCACATCTCACACCATTACCGGATTGGGAATCATTTGTCAAAAACCTTGAGGGACCCTGGAATTTAAAAAAAATAATTTTATTTCAAAAAAGTGTAGGAGAATAGCCTTCTTGTTTATAGTTGGGATTAGAGTTCCCATTGCTTAATAAGAGGTAAATTAAATGTTTCCCATGATTATCTAAACCCAAGCACTCTAATTCTCTTCCCAGGCTCATAACAGCTAGCACCCCACCCATGCCCTCTGTAGCAGCCCTGATTATGTTGCTCATAGAGTTTGAAATCTTGCCAGATAGAAATTTCTTATTTTTTTTTAATTTCCCACTTTATTTGGGTATTACTTCAAACAAAAGCCAAAATTCATAGTCAGGAGGCAACCCCAAATAATTTAGCCTAACTGTCTATGCTTGAGTGTGAAAAACTAGTTTGCAACCTGATGTTACATATAAGAAGAGAAAGCAGAGCCCAGGGCTGAGGTCTCCAAGCTCACATTTAAGCCAGTGATTCCCAAACTTGGACACACAGAAGAATCCCCTGGGGGTCTTTTAAAAATATTGATGTCTTGCTCCCACCAGCGGTATTTTGATATAATTTGTCAGAGGTGCAATCTACACATGGGGATTTTTATTTTTTTAAATCCAGGTGATTTTATTCTGCAGCAAAGTTTGGGAACCACTGATGTGGAATGTGGATTTACAGGCTTTGCGATGGACCAGAAAAGCACTCTCTCAGCTCTTTCCTTACTTAAAAGAAATCTTATAAATGATGACTGTTTGCAAGTTTCCTTTCCATTCCCACCCCTCATAACCTCAGGGAAAATGAAACAGTGCCTCTGTCCGTGATTTTTCATAAAGCTTTAGACATATCTACAATGGGGGAATGTACGGGGAAGGATATTCATCTTAATTATGTTAATCCTCCTTAGCCAAGAAATGGGAAGTTGAGATCATCCCTCTGGATCAACAGAAATATGTTTATCATCGTCATAAAATTGTTTGGGAGCAATTTAAATACATTCTTCAGGATTGTAAAAGATTCACGAAATAGCACTGTATTTCCCTGTGGGTCATTCTATACCATGTAGAATACCAAAGGCTAAGACTTTTTAAAAAAAAAAAATCCCTATGTTATTATTTCAGAATTCTAAGTGATTCTGAATGAGTATGCCAATTTAACTCTATAGTAGTCATCATGATTTTGCCTCTTCATGGAAAATATTTTCAGCTCTAGCTCATCATCGGGATTTTCAAATAAATGGCAAGTTTCAGACACGTAATAATAGGGCTTTGTAACATCTTTACAAAATACAGAAATGCTTACAAAGTTTGTCTGATTTTTATTAGACACTTGAGGTAAATATGCTTTTAGAACCATTTTAGATGGACTGAAAACGAGACAAAAGGTATTTCCATAGATTTCATAGTACTGAAATAGTTCTGTGATTTCTGATATTTTAAATATTAGAAGTGTTCTTTAGATATTTATAATTAATAGTACAAATTTTTTTCACAGTCTCTAAAACTTTTATTTTCATTTATTTATTTGAATATAGTTGACACACAATGCTACATTAGTTTCAAGTGTATAACATTGTGATTCAACATCTCTCTACATAATGCTGTGCTCACAAGTCTGGCTACCGTGTGTCTCCATACAACACAGTTACTATATCATTGGCTAGAATCCCTCTGCTGTGGCTTTTATTCCTGTCTTATTCACTCCTTAACTGGAACCCTGTATCTCCTCTTCTCCTTCACCCATTTTACCCATCCCCCACCCTCTTTCCCTCTGGCAAATTTAATTTATTGACTATAAATTAGGAGCTCTGGAGCTTATCTGTTTTCTTTCTTTTCGTAACTAGTATTAACTAAGCATAGTTTCCAAATATATTTAAATAATCAGTAATAAAAATAATAATGGTTAAAGTTCTATTAATAGTAATAGTAGTTAACATTTAGCCAGGAATACGGTACACGAATTATTTCCATTATGTCTTCTGAAGTTCAGTAAGGAAAGAATTTTTATTATCCCCGCTTCCTAGAAGTGGAAATAAGATTAGAGAGATTAAATGATTTTCCTTAGTTACACACAGAATAAACCACAGGAGCCAGGATTCAAACCTAGGTAAGTTATCCCCAGTATCCATGCTCACTGTAACATAATACAATTAACACAAGAGCTTAAGTAAATGTGTAACATCTAAACATCCTGAAGGAAAGCTTAAAAGCCAGTCACTATTTATTGGCCAATGTGATATGCTGTTCAGATATTTAGAAATATGAGTATGTATGGATTTTATTTCTGACCAAATCCTTGGCTATCACTTACATGCGGTCTTTGTTTTTACATAAACGGATTGATAATTAGCAAAATCCAAAAGGTTTTTCTTTTTCTTTTTTTTTTTCAGAATAAACACATATACATTTTAAATACTAAAGACTCTATGTGAATTATCACCATCTGGATATACATTAGTGAGGCTCTTAAAAAATATAAACTTATACATTAAATAGAAGAATATTTATTTCCCATTTAGGGTGTAAACCTCGCATCCCTCCTTTCACCCTCTTATTATCTGACAATCACAGGGGCATCAGGGGCCAGGCTCTTTACAACATCAAACTCAAACAGCTTAACCCATAACTGGTTTCTTTCAAGGACTTCCAATTAAAAAAAACAAAAACCTGAGCAATGTTAAGTTTTTCTTGTAGCTACATTGACAAGGTGATATGTGTTCTGATGTGCTGAGACAATGCCTAGAATTCAACAGTCCCTCTTGTAAATTACTGTCGTTCCATAATTGCAGATAGAAATTGGCATACATTTTAGATGGAATGTCTAATAAGCTAATTGTCTATAAATTCTAAAAAGAAGAGTTACCATTTAAAAATGAATTCACTACATTCTGGATGCAGATTGAAAAACCGTATCAGAAGTAGTGATAAACATAAACAGAATTGCAAGAATAAAAATTGTTCTTAATTCAGAGATGATGCTGGGGTAGTCGAGGCTGTTGAAAAGACACACACACACTTTCATACATATTAGGAACACGTAGGGTTATGTAGTCTCTTGATGAGAGAATAAAGAGGCATATAAATCTAATAATTAAATGTTGATGGGTATTTGTGGTTGACATCATTACATCATAGCCATATTGGACTCCGAAACATTACGCTCTTTGCTGTATACCACAATAACTTAAATTATTTGTTTTTTGTCTGCTTTCCTGTTTCTAAATGGGCTATTGCTGAGCAGGAGAGAAATACAGGTGTATAACCCTGGAATTTTGTCATAAAAGTTTTTAAGAACCGTGGAATATAAATTTCTTACACGCTCCATTAAATGATCAAAAAATGTAAATCAAGAAATGTTTTTACTAAAAATCATCTTTATTTCAGGCTTGTTTAGTGACGGGTTTAGTCTTTCAAATAATTTCCAATTAGAAACATAACAGAATTTGATATCTTGAAGTTCCCAAATTAGAAGTATGGTTTTAAAATATTGAAAGAAATACTTTAATAAACTTCAAAAGGCAATATGAAAACATTTTGAAAACTGAATAATCAACAAAAATGACTCCATCCTCCCAGTAGATGCTGGAAAAAACCTAGACCTGGTCTTTCAGGTGCTTGGGAGGCATGATGATTTATGCTATTTGGAGAAAAAAAAAGGAGCATAAGTGGCATAAAATACGAGAAAATATCTAAGCAACTTAAAACTGAAACAGCAGGAAAGACTATAGCAATTTTAGAATCTTTAATGACAAACACCTAAAATTAATGTTACTAGTGCCCTGAAGTTGTAGCAGAATGCCGGCTGTCTGCTAATGATTCAAGACTGAAATCCTCAAGGAAAACATGATCCTGCCACTGTGGTTCTGCTTCTTCGCTTCTACCCTGCAGACTTCTTTACTTCCCAGTTCTCATGGCTATTCTCTAAAGCAAATGATTACTTAATTCATAACTCAAGTTCAAAATCTAAGCAAGCGCTTGGGTATGAAAAGAACAAATAGCACCAGCAAAAGAAACTTGGTCTCTAATCTCACTTTGCCCAAAATAATGACTCTGGTAACCTGTCTGAGCCTCCATTCCCCCTTCAGTGCACTCTACCCAGAGTTTCTGATTCTTTGGCTTTCAGGTCAGGTGGGCAAATTTACATGTCTAACAAGTCCCCTGATGATGCTGATGCTGCTAGGTTAAGGAACACACTTTGAGAGTGACTGAATTAGGCCATCTAAGGTCCCTATTGGGCCTATCATTCTGATCTTTCTATGTGAAGATTTCAAAATATCTGTCCAATTTTCCCCCCAACAATATTGTTAATACTGGCCTTTTCACATTTTTATTTCACAAAGAATAGAATAACTATATCTTTATACTGGATAGTATACGTACAGACAGGCATTAGTATTTTCTGGCATCTTTTTAGGAGAATGAAACTTATACTATACCTAATCAATTGTCTTTGGTCTGTCATTCTTATTATTCACATTAACAGATATGAAGACAGAGGAGTTAACTTGCTCAGAAAATTGCTAGTTAAAAAAAAAAAAGAGCCAAGTTTAACTCAAGCTTTTCTCTCCTGGGTCACTAAATTATGCTTTAGTTCAATCTTGCTTTAGAGAGATGTGCCTGACATCATATCTTCCACTGAGGAAAGATTTTGAAATTATTTTGGTATCTCTATATGCTCTAGACATGAATAGATTCAAATCTGAATCAACACAACAATCTCAAGGTGCAATTTTTCTGGGTAGTAGTGTGAACACAATGATATCAACAGTCAGAATAATTATTATCACAACCCAGTATAGTAGTTTGAATGTGTATCGGATGTGTCAGCTTTGATATGAGTTCTGGGTATAAATATCAGTACCATAGTGCTTCCCCCCCCACCCCCTTTCAAAGAGACAAGTTCAACAAGAGCTCCTTAGCAGTCATGAGGCTGGGACAAGTTTATATAGTTGCCGGGTATCTCAGGCGCTCTCCTGCCACCCAGCTGTTCCTGCCATTCTTGGCAAAGAATTGTCTGCAAAGAGCCCAAGGCAGAATCCAAGGGCAGACTCATATCCCAACAGGGCTATTCTTTCACAACAGCTGTGGGGCTTGGGATGTTTTGGTCAGTTTCCTCACAGCAGACCCAAATTAGTTTTTCCATGCATATTGGTTGATAGGAAAAGATCGCATTGCCTTTTACCCCTTTTGTACTCAATCCACAAAACTTATTGGTATCTGGATTTAGACCATGTCTTCTCTACATGGAAAACACAGGTGTAATTTAAGACACCTTCTTATCAGGGCAAGAGTCTTTTTTATCTCCTAACATCCTGAGGTAGTTGCAGACTTTCACTGGTCTGGTCTTGAATCCTGGGCTGGCCAGCTCATTAGGGCTGAGTGGTGAGGTGGGTCACCCACCCCGGAAGTCAGAGAGGAAGAAAGCCCTGTTTGGCCAGCCAGTCTTCATATTCTTGTACTGGATTTGACAATTCTGAACTCTAGAGTGGCTCCTGAGTACCAACTGGGACATTCATTCTTACAGTTTGGTATCCAAGGTTTTTCATCTGGACTTTGCCATAAATTTTCTGCTCTGGGCAATTTAGTATAATTCCTTGTTGTAAATAATGTTATAAGAAATAATGAAAAAATAAAAGTAAGAATTGTGTGATTGCTGGTCATTTCAGACTCTGGGATAAAGTCTGAAAGAGGAGACATATGGGTCTTTAAATGTTCCCCAATTACCAATAGGTTCCAAGCTGTGTACCGTGGCACAAATAGCAAGAACCAAGACTAACGACAGTTCTACTCATGTTGCTGAGTGTCAGAATATACTCCCATTAGAGTATCATCACATGAGTAAAAACACTAATTGCCTGGTATGGAGAAAATGTTCAGTAGGTTGCCATGATTATCAAATTAGGTATATAAACTTGCTTGTGATGAAAATCCTCTACAATCAGGCTAGATATCACTTTGATGCACAGCTCATGCTTTAGGCAGCCATGTTTCCTTCAAAAAGCCTGCAGACTAGAATGCTAACATTTCCTCAGTGTTTGTCACATGCATCCTGCACACTCTGGTCCTACAAATCCTACTTCTTACCTGGACATCCCTCTTCCTCCTGTGAAGATCGCGTTATATTTTGTTTTTCTCTTACAAGCATTTAAATGATGTTTTTGGAGTTGAACAGTTAAAATATCAACTCTACCATTAACTAGCTATGAGTTTGGGAGATTATTTAGCACACCGAGTCAAAGTTGTCTCATTTAGAATAAGGGATAATAATAACTGCCTCACAAAATTGTTGAGAGAAATAAAAATTAAAATTAAGATTTGTAAATATATGCACAAAACACAGTAAGCAGATTTTTTGTTATTAAAGAAACACTGTAAGGTTTGATTATAAAGGTTGCCATAAAAATGTTAATTCTAAATAGAGTGAATCTTCTAATTTAAAACTTTTTCAGATTCCCCTTAATGTCTAGACTGGACTAGAGAATTACCATACGTGTTAGTCAATCATATATATCAAAAGGTAAGTCTAGTCACATATGTACATGTATGTGTACATACATATGGTGCTTTAAATAATTTTTACTGTGCTGAGAAAAAGAATCTATATCAAAAAATTCTGCCTCCCATAATTTTGTGAGTATTCTTACATTTAATTTAAGAGAGTAGAGACAATCAGTCTACAACTTTAAATAAGGTTATGATTCCAAGCACTTTGGGGAACGTAAAACATTGAGTTAACAAGCACAGATGTATTATGGCTTATTATTAGAACCCTCCCCTGAGCAGCTTTTCACAGAGAGATGGCACAGGGTGACAGCATGGGGACACAGACAATAGGCAGGCTTGGAGCAAGGAGGTACGAGTGTCCAACATCAGCAAACATCAGGTTTTGTCTTGAGGAACACTTGACAATATGCCGCCATGGTGAGCATTTGTCAATTCCCTTCCCATCATTCATTGCTTCATCCTCCTGGCACTCTATATCCAAGAGGGGGGCCCTATGTAACGAAACTTTTTAATTTAGTTTTCTTATTTGAACTTTCGCTATACAGTTTCGATTAATGATCTTTGACTCTTGATGCACTTATTTCACTGGTCTAAACCTGGCCCACTTTTATATATTTATTTAGTTTGTTAAATAGCGAGTTTAACATTCTACTAAGAACACATGGACCCGACATCTCAAAGGTCTAACTATGAAATTGTTATATCGATCATTATTACTTGTACTGATTTTGTTAAAGATCAAATAAATAGAGGCATTACACTCTGACCGTCTGACAAAATAGGTAATAGTGGATAAATGGTTTTTGTTTTCTCACTGTCCACAACCTTCCTTCATACGATTCTAGTCGTCTGCCAGTGCAAAGACCCTAACTAGCCACGGGATGGTTATGTGGTCCAGGCCTGATCAGTCATGGCAAAGCACCACCTGACTACTGTGAAGAGACCAAGGATGGATATCTCACCAAAGAGAGATGATCAGAATGTTGCACACCAATGCTGAGAGATGGAGACATCCTCCTATCTCAGGATTTGCTAAACGAGGATTTTAGGACCCCTGCACTGTTGCCAATCTCCCCTCACCTGCTATCTTGTGACGAAAATCTATCTGAAAAAAAGAAAAATAAACTAAATAAACAAACAAAACAAAAAAAGAAAGGAAAGGAAATGTGCTCAGAAAAGCAGAGGTTATATAGGGAGTAGGAAAGTCCTAAAGATAAAATCTGAGTCCCTTGAGTCACTGAGACCAGTTCTATCCCAGTAAAACATGACAATAAATTCCTTTTGAGCTGTAAACTAATTTGGCTTGGATTTCTGTTACTAGAAAATGAGATCTCAGTCGTTAACATCACTAACTGAGGAGACTTAATAAGTTCTGGTGTTTAAGAGCGTAAAACCTAAACGAGAGTATTTGGATATCCTATGTATGTCACTTAGTAATTCTAAAACTTTGCACACTCAGTTTATCTGTTTCCTCCTCTGTAAAATGGGATGATAATGGCACCTGTCTCCATGGGCTTTTGTAAGAATGAAATGAGTCGATTTATGTAAATAACTTAGAATGTTCTTGGAACATATGCGGTGATCAGTAAGTCTAACAATTAATTCTTCCCTTCAAACGATCATTATAAAAGGTTTTGGTATAACCCATGTTTCCATCTGGTGGAGTTAAGTACAATAATGGTTATAGTCACTATTTGCATTTATTCAACACCTACTTTCTGAAAGCCTACTGTATGCAAGAAAGCACTGTTTTAGGCTGGGTTGTAGTAGTGAATGAAAATCCACAGAAACTTAAATACTTCACATTCTAGTCTCTAAAAAGGTAACGAACAAACAAAATCATTAAGTAAAATACATTGTTTGTTAGATGTTGATAATGCTATGAAGAGAAATATAGTCAAAAGGGGGCAAAGGACCGTAGGCTTTGTTGAAGCCCCAGGTCTGTGTGGACCTCAAGAAGAGGGCATGATTTAAGTACTCTTAATGCAAATGAAGAAGCCAGAACATTCCGGGTGGAGGAATTCCAGGAAGAGCAAGTGCAAAGCTCTGAGGTAGAAAAAAGCTGGATAAATTTGAGGAACAGTAAAAAATAAGCAAGAGAAGACTAATAATAGGAAATCTGAAAGGTAATAAGGAGCAGAGATTATGTAGAAACTTCTGGACCATTGTAACAGTTCCAGCTTTCATTTTGAGTGAAATAGTGAGACACTGGATGGTTTAAACAGAGAAGTATTATGCTCTGATGTACCGTTTTAGGATTATCCCAGCTACTTTGTGGAGAACAGGATCCGGGGAGAAGCCCACCAAGAGTATTGTGAGGGAAGGATCCTAGCGCAGCTGATGCCTTCCTTCTGTTCCCAAGAAGAACCTTGTGCTTTGTACAGGATGAACTGGCAAGCCCACAATCACACTGCATGCAAAGAGCTCAGAGCAGAGTCAGGACATCCCGGTTCCCACAAATCAGACACATAGAGACTTTCCTTGGCTATGCCCATGTCAATGGCCCTCAGACATGCTCCCAGCTTTCTGTATCTTAGACCTCATTGGTTCAGGGTCGAGATCCTTTTACTATAAATTGGAGTGCATGCCCACCTCAGCTGGAGAATGCATCCTCTGGCCATAGGGGACCAACACATTGCAAGGGGCTGGATCATGTGTCCTCTCTCTCTCTCCTCTTGCTGTACCACTTGGGCCTGATGTGCATGTTGTTTGTCTTGGCGACCTCAAGTCATACTTGGGTCTCTTCCCTGTGTGATACTTGTCTGTCTTTTGACCTTGGTTGCATCCATGTTATACTCTATCCTGTGACACAGCCTGACCACCTAATGAAGCAATATCCAGGAGAGAGATGATAGTAGCTTGGAGCTGGTGGCAGTGGTGGAGTTGGTAAGAAAAATTAGACTGTGGATCTATTTTGAGGGTGGAGGCAAATTGACACTGATCAGAGGTAAGATGTGGGCTAAAGGAGCAGAGCAGTAAAGGGTTACTCGAAGGACTAAACTACTGAAAAAGATAAAGGCCAGATGAGGGTCCTGGAAGAAAAGTCTGTTTGAAGCTAGGTAGTAATTAGTTTGTTTTTGTAGATGTTGATTTGGAGCAGGGGCTATTGGATAAAGAAGTGGAGGTGGTGAGCAGTAGTTTGACAAGAGGGTCTGTGTTTTAGAGTAGACACTGAAGTGCATGTAGATGGCAAGGAAAACCATGAAACTGGATGAGATCATCAAGAATGAATGCAGATAGAGAAGTGGGCCAAGGACAAATCTGGGGCACTCCCAAGGCCAGGGAGGGGAAGAGAAACCACCACAAGAGATGAAGGAGAAAGGAAGAAACCCAGAAAAGAGTGTTATTCGAGGAGACAGGGGAAAGAGGGCCTCAGGCAGGAAGGAGGGATCAACTCCGTCAAATGTCACAGATGAATCAAATAAAACGCACACTGAATACCGACCCACGGTGACCTTTACAACAGTGGTGTTTGCAGAATGGTGGGGCGAAATGTTTACTGGAGTCCTTTCTAGGGAGAATGAGAGAAGAGAAATTGAAGATTGGGAGTACTGACGTTAGGCTTCCCCCTTGGAGTTTATATCTTAATCTTTTGGAAAGATTTACTTGCTATTAGACATTTTACTAATGTAAAACTTACATGGCAATTAATTAAATAAATTCCTACTTAACGTCTAATAAAACATCTGTGCCTTTTTGTCCACTGTGATGATTGAGATGTATGGCATGCAATAAAATTATTAATAATGTTATCCTTTTGAATGAGAATCTACTCTTTGATTCACACCATTAAATAACCTTTTAATCTGTGAGCCAAAATGTCACCCTGTACCTTGGACTCGTTCCTAGGGATATTAGTGGGTAAAAAAGAACATTCCTTAGCCGGTTTATTTTTCTTTAGTATTAGTGCAGTTTGGCTCATCTGAACGTCTGTAGTAAATTGCTTTTTACCCAGGAATTTGTAAATAATTTAGTTGGAGCATTTCTAACCACGTGTGTGTGTGTGTGTGTGTGTGTATGTATTTCTTATTAAATTCTGGCTAGAATCCATCATTTCTGGAATTGTATTGTTTTACAGATTTTTGTGACTGGTTTGTCACAAAAAGTAGAAAAAAAAACAATCTTTTTCTTTGTTTCTGGATAGCATTTTCATTTGGCAGTGGTGGTATTTCAACAGCATCTACTAGATGCCTGATATTGGGTCATGGCAGAGGCTGAGACACTGTTGAGTGTTTTTAATAACGCATATTCATAGTCCCGAGCTCAGTGTATCACCAGACAGACCAAAAAAGGTTGGCTCTTTTGAGCAATGTGTTCCTAGCAATCTACTTGGTTTCAACTTCAGTACAAACAGATGGATTTCAATAACATACACAAATCCCTTGCAATTTGAGGAAGAATATTTATTTTTCCCCTAAACCATTCCATTTGAGCATTGAATTTTTCCACTTAGAATAATTAGTAAGAATAGACAAATTTATAATTACATAAATTACAAGAATTTCAACACAGATATACATACACACACACATACACACACACACTCACACATATATATATATATATATATATATATATATATATATATATAGTGATCTCAGACTATACGATAACTACTATTTATTTCTGGAGATTTCTAGATGCAGGCATAGGTAATTTAAATGGATGTATCATGCATATGGTATAATAATTTTAAAATATCAGATTTTAAATATCTATAAGCACACTTATGGGCATAAAAAAAAGGAATACTTGAATACTAACTGGGAAAGAGTAAGGACAAATTTATGTAGAATTTTACAGAAATCTGTATCATCTCAGGACACCTGGCAGGTTCAGTTGGTAGACATGCAACTCTTGATCTTAGGGTCGTGAGTTAGAGCCCTATGTTGGGGATGGAGCTTACTTTAAAAAAATTTAAAAAGAAATATTTATCATCTCTTGTATTAGTTTTCTATGGCTACTAAGGCAAACGCCATAGACTGGGTGGCTTAAACAACAGAAATTGATTTCCTTACAGTCCTGGAGGCTAGAAGTCTGCCATCAAGATGTTGACAGGGTTGGTTTCTTCTGTCTCTCTCCTTGGATGGATAGCTGTCTTTTTCCTGTGTCTTCAGATAGTCTTTTCTGTGTCTCTGTGTCCGAATTTTCTCTTTTTAGAAGGACACCAGTCATCCTGGATTTGGCTCACGCTAGTGACCTTATTTTAACTTACTTACCTCTTTAAGACTGTATGTCTTCTCCAAGTACGGTCACATTCTTAAGTACTGGGGTTAAGAATTCAGCGTAACAATTTGAGGGTGTGGGGCACAATCTAGCTATAACATTTTCTATCATATTAAACAATTTAAAACTCATTCCTAGAGCAGTGGTTATCAACTGTATTTGAGTGTATATCCTATTTAAAAAAAAAATTTGTAATGCATACCCACAATATTTATACGTTTATTTACTTATAAATTGGAATGTCTAAAACATACACAAATGTGGACAGTCTAAAGAATGACCTGAAGAAGGAACATATTAAATGTTTTCTTTTCATCATAGCTTCACACTATTATCTAATTTTTCAGGAGCAATGTGTATTTAAGAAGAGGTCTGTCATATCACTAATGCATACAGTTTGACATTTCAAATAATTTCCTTGTTTATTTCATTTTAAGGGGAACAACTTCTAGTCACATTGTCATTGTTTTTTACCTCTTCATGTGGTTGGAGAAGAGCTCTGATAATTGGGGATCTGGCCAAAGTCCTGGCTTCATGGAGCTTGCCTGTCTTCAAGAGGATTGCCTTCTACTGGGGAGAATAGCTAAAGCGATAAACAACTACAGACTCTAAAGCAAGCAGGACAAGGAAGAAATAGTCATCAAGACAAAGGGAAAATGTTATTTGAGTTGAAAAGTCCATAGAAGGCCTCCATCAGGTGACATTAGAGCAGAGACCAGAGTACAATGAGGGACAAAGCCTTGGGTAAGTTTGAGCAGTCTCTAGACAGGGTTGGTTTGCTCAGTGCCTGTCTCTCTCCCTCAGGACAATATAAACATCACAAGTGCAGAATCTTGGCTGTTAGCTACCTTTGGTTCTTCAGCAGTGCCTGGTACGGAGTAAAAATTCAATACATCTCTTATTAATTCATTGTAAAATTCTTTACCTTTTTGAAAAATT
The DNA here is from genome assembly GCF_011800145.1 of Mirounga leonina. Taxonomy (NCBI): domain Eukaryota; kingdom Metazoa; phylum Chordata; class Mammalia; order Carnivora; family Phocidae; genus Mirounga; species Mirounga leonina. Next base: position 50,615,466 of record NW_023270807.1, on the reverse strand, counting down.
AGTTTGGTGGTAAGTTAGGGGAGAATTGTAAAAATGCAGTGGACAAATGTGTTTTAATAACAAAACTGCCGAGATGCTATGTGAACGATGATGTGAAAACAAATCCGATATAAGCAATGTGAGATATACTGAAAATTGTGAGTGAAATGTTGATTATTAAAGGTACAAGTAAACAAAGTAGGCAACTGAATAAGCAAAAGAAAAGGCAAATAATATCATATTAATTCAGTTTCTGTGGGAACCCAATTTCCAGGTCCCAAGTTTCAGTTATTAAACATTTTCTGATTCCCTGTGTCATTTAGGTTCTCTAGGAAGTGAGGCTGAGATGCTAGTCCAAAAGTTTTGTTGGGTAGAATAAGAATGAAGCCAGACTGGAAAGAAAGCCTTCAGACTGCAAGGCAGCAGGGCTGACATGCCTGAGAGGGAGGGCAGAGCTAGGGGGAGAGAAGTGAGGAGGAGCAGGAGTGGACAGGGTAAGACTCTGATGGAGTTGGAGATCTGACAATGTCTCCACCACATGCCAACAGGGAGCTCTAGAGCAGAGATGGCGTGGGACAAGTCCTATATGAGGCAGAAATGGCCAGGCCCTCCCCTCCCCCCAGGCTCAGTCATTGCTGGGTAGGGTGACAGGGTAGAACAGAAACAGAGGATACAGCATGAATGCCCAGAGGTTGTCAGCTGACTGTTCTTTGCAACCCCCCACCCAACGATCTCTTTCTCCATGGAAGATCAGAGAGGGGCACTCCATGCCTGTCCTTCTCACAAAAGAAGTGGCCACATGTGGATGCCTGTCCAGGGAACAAACATTAGAGATTTCCTCGTCATTCTGTCTCTTCTCTTGTGCTGGCATTATTTGTCTTATCAACAGCCAGACTTACTTGGTGAAAATCTTCTTAAGCCACCCCCATCTATTTTGTGAGTGTTGATTTTGCTAAATTTAAAAACTCATGCATTTAGCCACAGGTAAACCGTAAGCACTGCAAATTGCTAAAAGCTAATGGAACAGTCAGGGTCCCATCATACCTTACCCCTTTCTCAAAGAATCTCCATCCTGTGTGGTTGTCCCAGAGTGACAGGGCCAGCTCAGGCATCTATTAATATTAGTGAAGATGAATCTCTTTATCTTTGCCTTATTTATGAAGAAGCACACACAGATGACTAGAAATTCTACTTCCTCCTGGTGCCCATTTGGAGAGTGGGAACATTCTATGACATGATGACACCTATGAGCAATGAGGATATTGTACATAAGGGCACGAACGGGTCTGCAGGCCTTCTGGAGGCAAGATTCTGTGAGGGACTTTGCTTACCGCCCCTGCTGACTGCTGGTATCAGGGGCAATCCCCACAGCCCAGTCCGCTTCAACACGAGCCCAGGTGGCTTTTCACATGGCTACTTAACTACAATTTTTTGAGGGCTTAACATATGTTAAGAGGTGTCTTATCTATTCTTTTTGGCCTGTGGAGTAATAAGATTTCCTCTATTTTGTAGATGGTAAAATTGAGACAGAATAAGTGATTAAATATCTCACTCAAAATCACACAGCTGGAATGTGGCAGAGCTGAGATTCAAATCTAGGTCTGATTCCAAATTTCAAATTCTAACCACTAATTATTTCTCAGAATGAGAACTTACATGACTCACTAAAATACTATTTAAAAAATTAGAAAGAAGAGTATCACTTCTGGCCCATGTATAATATGAGGATACATGCATTTATTTTTCATTTAGTGATTTGTTTCTCCCTCATTACTTTAGATCTTGCTTGTTATGGACAGCTATCCTTCCCATGCCCTATTTTTATTTCAAAAACTCTCTTTTGCTGTGATATTGAGAACAGGTTTCTCATTAGTATTCAGGTGACAATGGGAGGAAGCTACCAAACAATGCACATGAAGGAGGCAAGGCTGTCATTATAAACTGAGCTTATGAGAAATGCCAGTCAATGCTGGTTGCTCATAGGCTTTTCTTTCTTTTCTTTCATTGTCTTTTTTTTTTTAAACAAGGGAATCATTTAGAAGCAGCCTCTGCCTGTGCGGTAACATGCCGAGAGCAATGGTAGTGTCTGGGTGGGTTGGAACCAGAGCGGAGAGCTTAAAAGAGATTTAGGAAGCATGCCAGGTCCACAGAATGAGCCTCTGAATCAGGTGGGTGCATAGTTGACCTTTCGTAGAGGGCAACAAGCTTTGCTCTCTTTGTTCTTGACAAAATTACTCAGCCATTGCCATGTTCATGTTCCTGCTCCATGTTCAAAAATTCCTGGGGCAGATTCTGCTTTGACACCCTAATAAGAGCAGCCATCTATAACTGGCTCAGCATTCATTAGTTGGCAGAACCCAGGGCAGCGGTCGCTCCCCGCCAGGTGTTGAGGACCCTCTGTGCTGAGATGTGTGTGACTTCCCAATGCTGTGCAGTGAGAGCTCTCGTGGAGCAGCCTTCCTTGGTTGGACTCCACTGGCTTCTCAGTTTGTTGCTGCCATAGTGAGTGAGGATTCCAAGGCCATCCCTTTGGACGCTGCTGGGTGATCATCTCCAGGCAGAACAAAAGCAGGTAGGATGGCCCCCTGAATTGGGGGGGGGGTGTGGGGTTGGAGGGAGATGGGGGAGAAATATGTCCCAGCCTCAGAAAAACTCTGCTCACCCTCCAGGATCTGTGTAACCCCAGTGGGGCTGGTGATAGGCATTGGGTTAAGTACTTCTGTTCTAGAACATAAGTTCTCTGAAAGGAACAAATGGGTCTGTGTCCATATGTCTACATCCCGAGCACCCTGGCACTGAGTTCATCATAAGCAGTTAATGAGTACTTATTTTTTATAAATAGATGGGTTGAAAGAAAAGCCTTCTCTTTGCATTGGCTATTTGATTGGTGTTACCCATCCAAAAGAGTACCTCTAGACCTGCCGAGGTGACCACTCACTTGGCTTTCATGGCCCTCCTGGTCGGTTCCGTTGCTGGCTCCTCCTTGTCCACCTATGACTGGTTCTCTGTCACTATGTATGTCTCCTCTAGCTCTGGCTGACTCTCCAGGCTCTGGCTTCATGGTTTCTCTAACTTCTCAATACTGCCTGTCTACTAACAATTCAATGTCTGTTTCCATGATCTTCACTCTCCAGGGCCTCCCAAGCCTTTCCATGACACATCATGACTTTAAAGCTCAGTGATCAAACCAGTCTTTCTCACAAACAACCACCCTCCTGTCACATCTCCTTCTCTAACCTTCATTTGTGTTCTTTAGGTGGGACTATGTCATGAACACGGGGGATTTTCTTTGAAAATAATGATGCGTGCTAATGTGAAATGTTTCTCTGGGAACAGAGTCTACGGTGAGCACAGCTGAAGAACCCTTGCCCAGGGTAGAAATGAAATGCAGTGTGGTTTTCCATTCTCTGTACTTTGAAGATATGCTCTCATTCAGCAGGTATCTGAGCAGCTATTTTGAGCATGTCGCCAGGCCAGGTTCTGGGAGGAATACAAAAAATCAGGTTCCTCACCATTCAGTGGCTTGCAGGAAGAGCATTGTAGTCAGGCCTACAAGACTAACAGTGGGAAAGATAAAGGGATGTGAGGCGTATGTGAACACTGCTGATATGGCAGGGGTTTGAGGAGCAAGAGGATTGCTAAGAATCCCAAAGACCAAAAATAAATGCTTTCCCTCAGGCTGGTTTGGTTCACTCCTAAAGAAGTGTAATCATCTTGGGAGAGTTCTCATATGTTGGAAACATCCAGTGGGACAGATTCTAAAACCTTTTATCTATCATATTTCAAAAAGAGATAATGGAAAATGTTTCTTTTAAAATGTGTGCATTAACATATTTGCCCTTCCAACAAATTATACTAAAAATGTTTTCCCCATATGTTTTCTGTACATATCTCACTTTCAAATAAAATCAAGGAAGGTGACCTCAAATTATATTATTGTTATTTTTAGAAGTACTGAGTATGCAAACATTTGTACAACCCGGATCATAAGTCATGTGAAAATTTTACAATTTTTCTTTTCTTTTTTGGCAGCTGGAGAGAGTGTTATCCTCCACACTGCAAGGGATTTGGCTCCTTAATCAATGATGTCTAGCAAAGGAAGTGGAGGAATACAGGGTAATCTGTAGGGTCTGTTACAATTTGACATATGGACATGTTTCAACTGAAGTAACATCACTAAAGTAACAATTCCTTTCTCCTGGCTAAATACAAGCCTTTTGTATAGGTTATCTACTGTTGTGTAACAAACTATCCCAAACCTCACAGTTTAAAACAACAATTTATTCTCATCTCTCACTCAGTGTCTCTCATGTTGGAGGTAGATGGTGAGTGAAGCTGGAGTCGTGCGAGGTTCAAACTGGCCTGAACATCCAAGATGGCTCGCTCACATGACTGGCTATTCAGACCGGCTATTGGCTGAGGGCGCCTCGGGTTGTTGACTGGAACACACAATGTGGTGGTTGAGCTTTCAACAGCATGGCTCCTAGGTTTGAGAGGGATTATAACAACCATTAGATATTATATAGATATATGATACATAATGTATTACATCATATATAATGAAATATATATTATACATGTATTATAATTGTATTATATTAATACAGTATATATTGTGTTATTATATATTCCATATTTGATACACTATATTATAACAACCATTTTACTTGGCTCACAACTTTGTACATTGGGAACTTGGGAGGAACTTGGTTGGGAGGTTTGTCTCTGATCCACGTGATGTCTTATGGGACATATTCCAAGAAACTCAAGTTAGAACTGAAAGACTGCTTATGATTTAGTCTCAGGAGTCCCAGACTGTCATTTCCACTATATTTCACGGGTCAGTTAAGCCACTGGGATTAGTCTATAATATTCAAAGAGAAGACATTAGAGTCCACTTCTTAATATGAGAAGTTGCATGTATTTAGAGAACAAGATGGTTTGTCAGTCTGCCTCTGGCCATTACAATGGACTATTCTGCCATATGCAAAATACACTCAGTCCCATTTCAAGGCCTTCATGTTCTCATTTCAGTATGACATTAGCTCAAAGTCCAAGAGCTCACTACCTAAACAAGGTCCAGCTATGGCAGAGGTTTCTCAAGTGTAATTACTCTCAATCTGAGACCTGTGAACTGAGGAGACAAGTTATCTGTCTCCCACACATTGAGCATACAATGCTGATTGAAGAATGGGGCATTGTAAGAATTGGCCCAATACCCAAAGCAGAGAGAGTAAAATGGGATGTATGTCACAGTCACTGATAAAAAGCATTTCTGAAATCTAGCCAGACACATGTTGCCTTTTCCTTGAAACAGGCCCTGATTCTGTTTGAGAATCACTCCTGGGGAGTGATTCTCTATGGATTTAGGCTCTGTGCTCTGGGCTTTGAGCTTTGGTCTATGTATGAACTTGCAGATCTTGCCCAGCCTGCCTCCAGTCCCAGAAGATTGGGGGCCTGGAGGACTTTTTTTCATTTCGAACTATCTGTCTTTTTCAATCCAAGCTAGAAAGTAAAATTTTCTTACAAACTTCATGAGTTTCTTATAAATCAGTCTATTAGGCAAAAGGCAAAAGTCTATTAGGCAAAAGCTCTTAGATACAGGTTCTTCTACTCTGAAAGTCAGGATGGCTGTGGGACAACACCCTTAGGATCCATAAACATCCTTTTATCTAGCTAAGTATCTAAATGGCATACCTTCATGATTCTTAGAAGTCTCATTCTTTTATTCTTAGAGAGTCTTTGATCATAGCCTTAAATCTTTCTGAGTTCTCAACAAAGGATCTTAGCATTGTATCCTTGACTTTATCTTCACCCTGAGACCATTTCTTACTTTGAGAAACTTTTCCTTAGATGGAAAAACTGTCTCAAATGCTCTATAATTCCATTTTGAACTTGTTTCTCTCTCTCTTTATCATGCCACTAAAAAAAGTTGTCACTTTCATCATTCTGCCTGGAAGTCTCCTTAGCAAAATGCGCCAGGTAGGTACATTCTATTTTCCATGTTATCATGGGTGACAGTGTTAGCAAACTTTCCTCCATAACAGAAAGTGTCTCTTTAGCTCCGATCACAATATCCTCATTCTTCACTAATGGTCTTCCCAAGACTCCTTTAGTTTCCATCTGCCTTCTAGCTCTAAAGCAAATGCTTTTTGTTTCAGGTTTTTGTTACAGCAGGATGTAATCTCAAGATATAGTTTCTGTTTCAGTTATTTATTCTGGGGGGAAAAAAAAAACATTGCTACAAAGTTTAGTGGCTTATATCAACCATGTTACTTTGCACAGTTTTGTGTGTCAGGAACTTGAGAAGAACTTGGTTGGGAGGCTTGTCTCTCTGATTCATGTGATATCACCCGGGGCAGCTGGGATTGAAGATGCACTTTCAGGATGGCTTCTTCACTCACAGGTCTAGTATCTCAATGCTCATTGGCTTCTTTGTCCCTCTCCACATGGTTTCTCATCCTTCAGGGTCTCACCACCTGACTGGGACTTTTTATAGCATGGTACTCTCTGGTAGAGCCACTTAACTATGTAGCATATGGCTTCCAAGAGGAAGGAAGCAGAAGCTCTCAGGCCAGGTAAGATTGAAGCCTGGAACTGGCATAGTACTATTTCTGCGCTTATTTCTATTTGCACAAGAAGACACAGGGTCCACCAAGTTCTATGAAGTGGAGAAATAAATTCTACTTTTTGAGGGGGAATGTCAAGAAGTCATTGCAGAAGGGCATGTGGGTTGGTCAATAGAGTTGTGAGCATCTCTGAACCGAACGTACAGTCTGCCACTCTTTCTTTCATCTTCCTGCCAAAACTTTCACTCCATAAACCTCAGGGCCACATCCTCCCATCTGTCTGCCCCACTCAATGCCATGTTGAAAAATTGGTGCTGTCTTACCCCAGTGAACATGAAAATTGGCGCTTAATGTCAAACATTTTATTGTACTTAGAATTTTAAGAATAAAGTTTAGATGTTAAAAGGAGGCTCTGTACTCCATCAATTACTTGATTATCTGTAATTCTTCCCAAATATGATGAAACATTAGGACAGCACAAGGATCATCAGGTGAAATTAGATGAGTTAGGTCTTCCCTAGGCCTTTGGTGTATACAGTATTATTGTGAGATTTAAAACAATATTTACAAACTTCTGTATGAAAAAAGAAATGCACAAATTCTTTGATAAAATTTAGCCATCTGCATTTATTTCTGAAGAAACTTTAACAATCAGAAGATTGCCAAGTAATCTGTGAAATGCACAGTATTCTGCATATATCTACATATATTATTGTAACTTCACATCATGGTTTTAATTTTTCTTAACTTGTGATTTTAAGAATAATTTTTTTTTTTAAAACAATGATATAAACTTGCCATAGAAACAAAACACAATTTTGGGTTTAAAGAAGATGTTACTCTGAAATGGACACAAATAAGCTAACACTTCCCTCTGTTTAAATGATAATATTTTGATAACATTTTATAGCAACCAAAGAATTAAAGAAAATGTGTTTAAGCTTTTGTCTTTTGTCCATTGATTAAGATTTATTTATACTTGCCCCGGTGTCTAAATAGTATATGCTGTTTTCCATTGTGGTTGGAAAAGATGCTTGATATGATTTCAATCCTCTTAAATTTATTGACTTGCTTTGTAGCCTAACACATGATCTATCTTGGTGAATGTTCCATGTGCACTTGAGAAGAATATGCATCTGGTTGCTTTTGAATGAAATGTTCTATAAATATCTGTTAAATCCATTTGGTCTAATGTGTCATTTAAGGCCAATATTTCCTTATTGATTTTCTATCTGGATGATTTATCCATTGATGTAAGTGGGGTATTAAAGTCTGCTAGTATTATTATATTGCTGTCTATTTCTCCCTTTGGGTTTGTTAATATTTCTTTTATTTGTTAAGGTGCTCCTATGTTTGGTTCATAAATATTTACAAATATCATATCTTCTCATTGGATTGATTCCTTTATTATTACATAACACCTTTCTTTGTCTATTATTATAGTCTTTGTTTTAAAGTCTATTTTGTCTGATATAAGTATACCCACTTCAACTTTCTTTTGGTTTCCATTTGCAGGAAACATCCTTTTCCATCACCTTCACTCTCAGTCTGTGTGTCCTTAAAATTAAAGTGAGTCTTTTGTAGGCAGCATACAGATGAGTCTTTTTTTTTTCCATTCAACCACTCTGTCTTTTGATTAGAGAATGTAGTCCATTTACATTTAAAGTAAATTCTTGATAGGTATGTGCATATTGCCATTTTCTTGATTATTTTCTGGCTGTTATTGTAGTTCCTCTCAGTTCCTTCTCTTCCTCTCTTCCTTTTTGATTTCATAACTTTCTTTTGCAGTATACTTATATTCCTTTCTCTTTATTTTTCTGTATTTACTACAGGTTTTGCTTTGTGGTTACCTACACATACAACTTATATTGCTAACAGTCTATTTTAAGTTGATACCAGGTGAGGAGTCCCAGGTGGCTCTTGGGTGGGCTTCCTGATGGAGTCTGCAGAGCAGGCAGTAGAATCTGTGTCCCCTTGATGCTTCCTGAGAGCCCTGGCAGCTGTTTTCCCAACCCCTTCCCATCCTAGTTCAGCAGCACACCTTAGTATTCTGGATGGGATGAGAAAAAATGGGCCTCTCTGGCAGCACGTCTCAAAACTGGGGAAGGCTGGAGAAGTCAACCACTCACTCAGGCACTGTTACCTTCTCTGTAGGAGAAATCACTGGCTGAGACAGTCTCTCTTGGCGCTGAGGTGTGCTGCCTTGGGGGAGGGGGGAGGTGGATAAAGTGAAACTGATCCCTTCACTGCACCTTATCTCCTTTTTTCCCCCCTCCCACAGTGTGTTGGGACTCTTCTGGACTCCTGGACAAGATACTCTTGTCTGTGAGTGATTATCAAAATCAATATTTTTTTGAAAGAAGATGTAGAAAACTCCTATTCCACTATTTTGTTGATATCTTTTCTAATCAATATTTTTGTATTTTTATAAATATTTTTGAGGTTTGTTCTGGGACACAATAAGTTACTTGGAAATGGAAAGAGTGAAGGTGATGGAAAAAGGTGCAGCATGGAAAAAAGAAGATAAGAGGGACCGGGTCTGCGTTTGATCTAGGTCTGTATTTTCCCTACTACTGAAGCATAACCTTTCTGAACACTGTACCCAATGCCCCATGAATTATGAGGATTTCCATTCTGATCGATAGAGGCAGATGCTCTTCCTGTATGTATGAGTACTGGGTACTGTTCTCTCTGATCTTCTCAAGTGTTTTTTTCCCCTGGAATTAGGTAAGTTCCTTCCTCTGATCTGCTAATCAACACTATGCTGAATAATCAAGAAGGACTCTCTTGAGATCCTCAGAGTTCTCTCACTGTGCAACACTCATTTAGTACTCTGTTCTACAAAGTCTAGCACCTTGATGTCCCCAGACTCTCAGCTTTGTCTCTGCAACTCAGAGAGTCTGCCATACCATGCTCCGTCTGGGCCCCCCTCTCCAAACTGCAACCTGGAAAATTTCTAAAGAGGAAACTGGAGCAATTGTAAGTTTACCTGATAGACTTCCTTTCCCTCAGAGATCACTGTCCAGACTCTGGAAGTCCATTGCTTCATATATATTTTTTCGTTTATTTGGTCGGCTTCAATAGAAACACAAATTTGTTCTCTGTTGTTCCATTTTGGTCTGAAGTGGAAACCTTAACTTCTTCCTCTATATGTTAGAATACAACACCCACCTCTATCCAATTTAGGCAAAGTGTCATTTATCTGTTTTAGATTAAGAAAGCAAACAAATATAAACTTAAATGTTATCCAGTGTTTAAAAGAGAATTTAAAACCATTTTGAGCATTCTACAGAGAGACATGGGAGGTACTGGACAAAAAATTCCATTCATGCCATCCTCCCAGAATCTTTCTTCTTCAGATCAGCCAGACCCCCAACGACTCAGCACTAATTCTGCCCAGAAACCCTTCCCAGACCAAGCCTGAGTAGGAGTTTTTCTTTCTCTGCCCTCCTATATCGTTTCTTGTGTCTGCCTTTCTAATGTAAATCAATACAGACTTTCCAGTCTTCTTTCAAATCCTTTTCTACTCATCTCCTAGATTAAAAAGGCTTGACTTCAAAAGAGGTAAAAAACGGAAACCTTCCGACGAAGTGGTCTGTGTTTGGGTCTGTGTGCGTGAAAGAGGGGTTATGAACATATATCGTCTAATTTTTCTTTTGTATTTGTCACATCATACCTTAAGCTTAGGAAAGCAATAGGCTGAATTAATCACTCTTATAATTAGACAAATCATGTATGTGTCTGTTCCTAGCTGATTGTTAAGACCTTTTCCAGCTTTAAAAAATTTATGAATCCTCCTGGATTGGATGATTTCCAATCCTTCTGGGTGGTTCTGAAGGCATTTTTAGGGGACTGAAACCCTGGAGTAACAGAGAGTATACCTGTGTCGCATGAAAGGAAGGCAGGGATCTTTTTTTTTTTTTTTTTAAGATTTTATTTATTTATTGACAGAGAGAGACACAGTGAGAGAGGGAACACAAGCAAGGGGGAGTGGGAGAAGGAGAAGCAGGCCTCCCGCGGAGCAGAGAGCCCGATGCGGGACTCGATCCCAGGACCCTGGGACCATGACCTGAGCCGAAGGCAGTTGCTCAACAACTGAGCCACCCAGGCGCCCAAGGAAGGCAGGGATCTTGAAGGACCTCTGCCTATTCACCCCTGGGATCAGCTTACCTGGGAGAGGTGCCCCTGTGCTCGCGGCCGCCATTGCCCTCTAGTTTAAAGGTAAGACAAGAGTCAGCAGGGCACTTTAACTTTGCACTTTCCTGACAGTCTGTGAAATGTACGGTCCTGACCTGGTCTCTGACACTGACCTCAGAAGGCATAAAAGCCTACTTCGAATAAACAATCCCATGTGGCTGTGGAGCTGAGAGCCTTTCCCGAGAGGAGCACCTGGGGAGGCAAACAGGGCTGTCATCCTGGAAGCGCTCTCACATGATTTCATCTCGTCTCCCTATCTGTGTCAAGTCTTTTCTGCAAAAGAGGGTCACCAAACGAGAAATGGTAACAACAGACAGTGTTAAGTGTGAATTTAGATTCAGAAGAGGAAAAAGAGAATATTATACATGATAGTAAGATGGCAATTAGATATTTTAAATTCACGTCTTTAGGCAGAAACAAATGAAAACCCCGTTCAAGCTAACAATTCCTTCATTGATTCAGTAAATATTTATTGAGGGCCTACCAAGTGCCAGCACTGTTCTCAGTATATGCTCGTGCAGCATGGAAAAAAGAAGATAAAGATCCTGTCCTCGAAGTGCTTTGATTTGTAACTGTGATTGTAAAGGTGTTATCGCCACTCTGTGAAATGTCATAGGGGATGGGAAAGTGCCAGGTGACAGGGGATGCCAAATCCCTTCTTCGTGTTCAAAGGAAACAGCAGAAGGAGAATTCAGAAACTCTGTGCCATTGACATCCTTGGGTAAAATTACAGAACGGATTTGAATCCTTAACCCAAGAAAAAGAACTCCCGCCTGCCCCTTTACGCTAAGTATTGTGAACAGCTTTGCTTTGCTTTGTGATTGTTTAATCAGACAGGGAAGTCGGGAGAGCTCTGTGTGCACAGCACATCTTGATTTCAGCAAGACATTTCATCACTTTGAGGATTGGTTTGAAGGGTTTGGACTGGCTGAATAAACACTCTGAGAATCTAGATTCAGTGGATTGATACCAAGTTAGAAGGAGACTTAAAATATCAGCTGATATAGAAATATGCTTTCCTCTAATATAACAGAGGCTCTTGACAAAAAGAAAAAAAAAATTAATTGTGAACCAAAGGCACAGGTAAAAAGTAAAATAATAACATCTACCTCATAAAATTTATATGAAGATTATGACTTCACTTGCTTGCTACATACCAGGAACTCAGTAAATACCACTCTGACCCCTTGCTCCTTGGCTCAAAACATAAAGTTTACTTTTCATCCTATTCCTGGAGATATGCTTAAATATCACCATTACTAAAAGAAAATATATGCATACTATGATTCAAACAAGAGTTTGCATTTAAATGTTTGGTATAAACTTAAAAGAAAGAACTTAGTAACATCTAATAATTAATATTTATGCTTTTAAATAAGAGTTAAAGATATATAAAAATTCACCCTTTTAAATGCCCACATTTTCTCATAAAAGGAAAATGGAAAGCATACTTAACCATGTTCTCAACATAATCTATATCTTTGGTTTGTCTTTACTGTGAGTGTTAACAGCTGAATGACAGCCTCATAAAGATAAATGTACGAGCATGCTCTTTACAGCATTATTTGAAATTAGAAAAATAAAATTGTGCCTTTAGGGGAGTGGTCATCTAAGTTATAGTACATCTATACAATGGAATTGTATGCAACAAAAAAATGTTAAGGAGGTGGGCCTATAAATAATGACATGGAAAGAACTCAAGAAAACTAAGAAAAAATGAAGTCTTAGAACTACACAGTATATTTCCAATAGTATAACCAGCCAAAGGACAAAGGATATGTGTGTGTGTGTGTGTGTGTGTGTGTGTAAGAGAGAATTCATAAGAATAGACGCTAGAAGATGATTTAATCTCTGATAGTGGTTACCTCTGATGAAGGAAAAGGGAAACAGTACAGGAAAAGTGAATGGGATATTTATATTTTGTTGGTGTTACTTCTATATCGATCAAGTCTTCTAAACATAAATGCATGCATGCATATTTTTTTAACTTAAAGTAAAATATTGACAAATGCTCAGAATTATTGGTCAAGAGAATTCTTCTTCTTTAAGCTATCTCTCAAAGAGCACACTGGTACTAGGAGAAAAATTAAGATCTCAAACCCAAACTGTGATTTATTTGTTTAAATAGAAAAGTGAAATAATATTCTCATGATTAAATTTTTATTTAAAAAAGTCTAATTTGCCTATACAAAGAAGCAATTTTACCATTTGCAATTAGTCTTCTTTAAACAATAAAAGAAAATATAATTACCATACTTTCTTTTTTGCAATCATTACATGAAAAGATCTAAACCAACAATATAAGAGGGAGATTCATTAACTAGATTTTATTTTATATTTTCATTTTAATTAATTTGTCCAGATTGACCCCCAAATGGAATAAGAGCTCATTTTCCACTTTTGATAATCACAAAAGGGATGCAGATTCTAACATGGATTGTGATCATGGTGCTCTCCTCCTTCCCCCTCCTGCTGCTCTTCTTTTTCCTTTCTTTTCCTCCTTCTCTTCCTCTCCCTCCACTTCCTCCTGCTTTTCTTTCTACTCCTTCCTCTTCAAATGGCACTTCTTTTGTTCATTTAGTTACCAGATCAGAATACAACAAATGGAATTGCCTGTTATCTATATTCACTGAATCAACATCAATAAAAACATTTCTAAACATTTTTCTCAAGGCAATCTTTGGAGAGACCATCTTCAAACTCAGTGTTCCCGGCAGTACCACAACCACATTTTCTGACCTTTGCTTTTTTCCATTTTTGACCCATAAAATTTCAGTGACTGCTGGGTATAAAATAAAAGTTCCAATGCCAATCAATCATCCCACTTGAATTTAGACATGTTCCAGGGAACTAATTGGTCTTCTCGTTGGGCAATGCCTTTGATGTTGCTGAGGTCAAAAATGTCATCCCCTCCTGCTAGAGACCTGTATCCTTCTGAACAGGTCATAGCTTTTCTGTCTATCTTGGCAAGTTATATCTGCTTTTAAAGAGGCTCTCAGTTTGGTCATAGGTCATTTAAAGCACTTATTTTGTAAATTGCACGTGTTTTATTCTCTCAGAGGTGTCAGAGCACTTTGTTCTTATTCCTTCCTAATTTTGCCATGAAGAAAAAGAGCTGTCATGAATCACGTTCTTTGACTTTCTCTGGGGCGGGACTGTATCCTTCAGCTTCAAGAAACAGTTACTACCACACAGCTTTCTTTGTCCTGTCCATTATAAAGAAATAGACAAATTAAAAAAAAAAAAATCCTATGTAACCATTTGTGTGGTTGGTGAGCCCAGAATGGTACAGTCATTGCGTGGCCATCCATACCAATCTACAAGGAGATGGCCAGTTTGTTCCTACAGAACTTCTCTGTTTTCAACATTCCATTCATGCAATCTCCACCAATGTTCTCAGTCTGTTTGCAACACTCTTTCCAGGAACACAAAAGTAGAGAGGAAGGAGACATTTTCTAGTTTTAGAGCTTGACAAGTATGCGTCTGTAATTGAGCTTCATTGTGAACACGTGCATGTCTAAATTGTTTTCTTATCTTGGTTGAGCAAAACAAACAGACAAACAAATAACATTCCTTGGATCAGCATAGATCAGCATAGATCATTGTGTCCTTTGACACAAATCCAGTGAACAAAAAGTGCTAACCATGACTGAGTCTAAATTTTCAGCCATCCCATTTGAAATCAGAATTTAGGTGGAGTTACAGAAAATAAAGTGATGCTTTATTCACTCAACAAGTACTTATTGAGTATTTCCTCTGTTCTAAGCACTGTTTGAGGGGCTGGGAGCAGAGCTGAAGGAAAAACAGGAAAAAATCTTCTACCAGAGGAGGCAGATACTCTGGTGCACACCTATGACCGAGGACTGAGGAACAACCTGTTACATTTTGGGACTGCTTGGAGTTTGCTAGCAATCCTCCTTGACTGTGTAGTTTTGCTAAAGTCCAATTATTAGCCCTGGACACTGGCTGTGATTGTCCCAAGACTCACAGGGCAAAGATAACAGTGGACTGTCAGAAATAATTATGGATTTTGGAAATACAATGATTCTAATGAGGACAGGCATGAATATGAAAGTGCACAAAATGCCTTAAAACACTTGGACATATAAAGTGTGGTAAGTATATGACTGAATAGAGACTTTTTAGAATTTTGCAAGACTCTTTCCTTGTTCCTGAAGTACACCCAAAAAAGAGTGGCATGCAAATCAATGTAAGGCCCATAGTTCAGACTCAAAATTCCTCTGAAAAGCTGTATCAAAAATCTGGAATGTTACATGATAATGTTGCCAGAGTTCTATGAAATATAAACATCCCTATTGTTTGGACCCACACTCTGAGGCTTTCATCTGAGCTAAGGACTTGGGATAGGCTAATACTATAATGGGAATGACGAAACTTTGGAAATATATATACAATTTGGAAATAGAGGCTGTATTCTGAAAGTGAACCTCGTGCCATAAAAAAGAGATATTTGGAAGTTAGTAAGCATTTTAGGGATGCTGCAGCAAAGCAAGTATGTGAAGTTTTCCCATATATTGAAATATGACCTGGGCAGTAGAGGCTTAATGAATGGGCTCATAAAATAAGTAACAATTTAGTGATTGGGGATCAATAGCTTCACAATTTAAGATAATTTTGAGCATATCAAAAACAAAATAATTGTCTAGAAAAAATTTCAGAAAACTTACCATGACACTGATTAAGGACAAAAATTAATAAGGTGCCTACATTCTTATGGAGGTTAGAAACTGGTCCAGAGGCCATATGCTTATACCAGATAATCTGGTTCTATTGATCTCTAACAGTTTTGACAGGGTCTTGGTCAAGTCCCATTCTGTTCTCAAGTTTTTCCTGACTATATACAAGGACTTCCATCCTCAACTTCTTCTAACTATGGAAGCCATTAAAGGAGGGAGAGGAGATATAATAGCTCATGTCTACAAGTCAATGGCTCCAAGCTAAGGCTCTCTGATAAGCGGCACCTTGGGCCATACCAGGCAGGGCAGAATAACATCTTCCATAGCAAGTCAAGTCCCTGCCTGGGGACTAGAGGCATTTGAGGAACCAGATAAAAGCACTTTCTGCAGGGTTCCTAAAAACCATCTGTCAGAGCAAAGGAACTCCAGTATTCTAGAAAATGGGTATGCCATTTACGTTTTGGCCAAAGGCCAGGATAGGATAATGCTGTTGCAGAATGTTAGCCCACAACCAAGAATCATCAGCCTAACAAAGAAGGTCAATATCATGAAAAAAGACATTAAAAATTCCATGGAATGCCCCAAGGAGCAGAGTTAATATGCTAAGCACCTCATAAAACAGACTTAATAGACCAAATATTGAATAAAAGAGAGAAATAACCTTAAGGGAAATAGGTATACAAAACAAAGAATGTTGTGTACATTTACACGTCAATAAACTTGAAAATATGGATAAATTTTGGGGAAACAAGAAAAATGCCCAAATTGGTGCAAGAAAAGATAACAAATGTGAACAGACTGATAACCAATAAAGAAATAGGAATGCAATAAACAGGCATTCTCTTCAAATAGTTCTAGACCTAGAGGATATTACAAGTAAATACTATCAGAATGTCAATGAACAGATTGTATTTCTCTTTCTCAATATGTTTCCACAAATTAAATCCATATATTAAGTTAGGCGAAATGTCCAATTAATTTAATTATCTAAGTGTAAGTGATACTAAATTATCTAAGAAAACAAAATTATAGACAAATTTCAAATGAATATAGACATAAAAATTCTAAATTAACGTTAGCTGATCAAAAAGAGCAAGATACCAACAGAATGATACATTATAATTGAGTAGATTTTATCCTGGAAATGCAAGGGGAGTTAAATAGCTGAGTAACTCCCAGTATTTGCCACGACATTAATGGGGGAAAAAATCACATACTTTTTTATACATGCAGAAAATCATTTGAGAAATTTCAGCACTTACTTATGATAAAGGCTTATAGAAAGCATGAACAGACAAGAAATTCCTTAACCTGATAAAGGCTGTTTTCCAAAAACCCAAAGCAAATGGACAAGGAATGTTAGGAATATTATTTTCAAGGTTAGGAAGGAAACAGGGATTCTTGGTATTGCCCCTATTGTACAATATATTATGGAAGGTCCTGGAAAAGGGAGTATGAAAAGCTGTATGGAATAGAAAATATAATGTAGTCATTATTTCTGGATAATTTGGTAATTTACCTAGAAACCAAAGGGAGTGGGGGAGAAACAGAAAAGCTATTAAAACCAATAAAAGACTTCAGCAAGATTGTTGGATTAAAAAAGTAGCCGAAGTCATCAGCATCCCAGCAAGAACCAAAAAGATAATATAATAGAAAGCATACAATAAATATGTGAGAGTTAATCTAACAAAATTCTATTAAAAGACACAATATAAGGCCTGAATAAACGGAGATTTACATTTTGTTTGTAAACTGGCCAATGTAACATCATGAAGAAATGAATTTTCTTGGGAAGCTAAGACTTTTTAAAACAAGCCACAAGAGTACCAGCAATGAAAAATCTGCATTTATTTTATAACACCACACAAGATGCCCCACTTAAAATAAAACTCTAGGAGTGCCTGTCTGCCAGTCAGTGGAGCATGAGACTCCTGATCACAGGGTTGTGAGTTCGAGTCCCATGTTGAGTGTAGAGACTACTTAAAAATAAAATCTTTGAAAAAATAAAAATGAAGTAAAACTCTAAAGATCAGTGACAGCCAGGAAACATTTGTAAAACAGATAATAAGAAGACTCAATATCAAAAAAATATAAAATGTCTAATAAATCAGTAAGACAAAGCAACCCATTAGAAATATAGTCAATCAAGGGGGCGCCTGGGTGGCTCAGTTGGTTAAGTGTCTGCCTTCGGCTCAGGTTATGATCCCAAGGTCCTGGGATCGAGTCCCACATCGGGCTCCCTGCCCCACGGGAAGTCTGCTTCTCCCTCTCCCACTCCCCCTGCTTGCGTTCCCTCTCTCTCTGTGTCTCTCTCTGTCAAATAAATAAATAAAATCTTAAAAAAAAAAAGAAATATAGTCAATCAAGAACTATCAAGAGGTAATCACAGAGGACAGCATTAGAAAGCCAACCAACAAAGGAAACTGTGGTCAACCTCGCCAGTAATTAGAGATATCATTTTAGAAACACCAGCGGAATACCATTTCCCCCCTATCAGAGCCATAAAAAAAATATAAATTCTGACATTATAAATGCGTTAATAGCAAGAGCTATGGGGCACTGATTCCCAAATTGCATCAGAATCACTTCAGTGATAGTAGCGATGGTGGTTAGAAAGTTCTCATGCCTGACTACTGCCCCAGTCTTCTGATTTATTTGATATGGACTTTCAAAACCATGCCTACGATGTAGCCTTATAGAGAGAACTATCATGTGAGATGTGCTGTATAATTTCAGATGTTCTAAGGGACGTCACGTCCAAGATGAGATTGCCTAATGTGAATCTAATGAGGAGAACAAGTACTAATAAACGGAAGTTGCAGAACATTAGAATAACTTGTAGTAATAGTTTCCAAAGAAACGAGGACTTGCTTTATGAGATGGAAAGCTGCCTGTTGGAATAGATTGGTAGATGGAGTAGATGACCTTAAAATGACCTGTAAAAATGTGATACTAGTAACAGTCTAACCTGAATCTTTCTTTCCACCTTTTTTTTTTCCTTTTTGCCTCTAAGAATTCCTGACTCAAGCTTCTTTTTCCTCGGAGAGAGGCATAACCCAGAAGGTGGTTGTGCATTCTCAACTCTTGTTCCTATGTGGCTTTTTTGTTTGTTTCTTTTTGGTTTTTGTCCTTTTCTTTTCTTTTCTTTTCTTTTCTTTTCTTTTCTTTTCTTTTCTTTTCTTCCTTCTTTCTTTCCTTCTTTCTTTCTTCTTCCTTCCTTTCTTCTTCCTTCCTTCCTTCCTTCCTTTCTTTCTTTCTTTCTTTCTTTCTTTCTTTCTCTTTCTTTCTTTCTTTCTTTCTTTCTTTCTCTTTCTTTCTTTCTTTCTTTCTTTCTTTCTTTCTTTCTTTCTTTCTTTCTTTCTTCCTTCCTTCCTTCCTTCCTTCCTTCCTTCCTTCCTTCCTTCCTTCCTTCTTTCTTTCTTTCTTTCTTTCTTTCTTTCTTTCTTTCTTTCTTTTCTTTCTTTTTTTTTCTAATTAGGGAGCAAGATGGAGCACAGGAATCTCAGAACTCTCACGGTACATTTAACAAAATATTTCCCACCTTGGAAGAGAATGGGGATTTTCCTTCACCTTTGTGGATGTTAATGGGCTCCTGCTTCAGAGATCAGGTTTATGGTGATCACTCCATTGTTCAGAAGCTAGGGAATATTGGAGCACATCTTGATACAGGACCTGAGGTTTGGCAATATGGAACTAAAAAAGCCCCAGTTTCTATGCTGCAGTTGCTACTAAGAACAAAGCCGACTAAATTCTCGGATCCTATATACTGAAACTTTTACTTGGGGTCTGGCGAAAATAGAGCTTTCAAGGCAAATAATCATATATCACCATTCAAACAACCCCTTTGTATGATATATCCATTATTATATAAATAGTGATTTTTCTTACTAAGGAGATGAAAAATTCCTTATATTTAATAAAAAAAATAAGCCACACTTAATCCACATTTATGTATGTATATTACCATATGTATAATAAACTATACATATATATTTCCTTCTGACAATTTACTCCAGGAGACTGTAAATATAATTATGGGCAGAAGAAGAAAATAAGGTATCTGTTACTACCAAATGAAAAGTACTCAAGCTTTTGAAAGAGGTTATTAGGGGTCCCTGGGTGGCTCAGTCCGTTAAGTGCCTGCCTTCAGCTCTGGTCATGATCCCAGAGTCTCAGGATCGAGCCCCACATCGAGCCCCACATCGAGCCCCACATCGAGCCCCACATCGAGCCCCACATCGAGCCCCACATTGGGCTCTGAGCTCAGCGGGGAGTCTGCTTCTTCTTCTGCCCCTTACCCGGCTCATGATGTCTCGCACATGCGCTCTCTCTCTCTCTGATAAATAAAATCTTTTTTTTTAAAGAAAGAAGCTATTAATCAGTAGAATAGACAGTGAAATTGAGTTGATTTGTTACTTAGACTACAGTCTTGACTTCCTCATCTATTTAATCACTCTTAAAAACTAGATTTCTTAAATTCTCTGGTATCCTCATTTTTAAGGAAATTTCCCTCAAGTTCTTGGCTGGGCAAAGATGAGAAGGGGTGTTGATTGGGGAGGTAGCATTTGGTGTGGTTAGGTTGTGGTGGGCATCGTGCAAAATGCTTCACACAAATGGCTTTACTGGAGTCTCACATCTTTTTTTTTTTTTTAATCTTTTTTTTTTTTTAAGATTTTATTTATTTATTTGAGAGAGAGAATGAGATAGAGAGAGAGAGCATGAGACGGGGGAGGGTCAGAGGGAGGAGCAAACTCCCTGCCAAGCAGGGAGCCTGATGCGGGACTCGATCCTGGGACTCCAGGATCATGACCTGAGCCGAAGGCAGTCGCTTAACCAACTGAGCCACCCAGGCGCCCGAGTCTCACATCTTTATCAGGCATAACTATTAGCTTCCTTTTGCATGGGACAAAATGAAACTTTGAGGGCGCCTGGGTGGCTCAGTCGTTAAGCGACTGCCTTCGGCTCAGGTCATGATCCCAGGGTCCTGGGATCGAGTCCCACATCAGGCTCCCTGCTCAGTGGGAAGCCTGCTTCTCCTTCTCTCACTCCCCCTGCTTGTGTTCCTGCTCTCGCTGTCTCTGTCAAATAAATAAATAAAAATCTTAAAAAAAAAAAATGAAACTTTGATTAAATCATTTTCCCAGGGTCACACAGTGTGTGGCAGAATGGTGACTTGAACCCAGTGCATCTGACTTTGTCCATGGTATATTAGTCTGTGCGAAGTTCTTAAACATTGGAAGGAGAGGACTTTATAAAAATCCCATATTACAAGACAAAACAAAACAGAATCCCATATTACATATAAAGAGAGATAGGACCAGGTATTCATTAAGTCAATTCAGCTTTATGTGAAAATACTTTATAAAGGAGTTTTTATTTAATTTTTATAAAACTCAGCAGTGATATAAACCTGCAATCAAATGCTGAAAGACATCATTGATTTATAATACTTTAATTCAGACTTTGTGATTAATTATACCTGAGCTAGATAAAATCTACCTGTGCACGTTTTTAAGAAAAGAGCATTGTTTGTAAAATTACCACAAGTGGTATTTTTAACACAGTTAAAAATAAACTATTACTGCGTGTTTTAACACACTCATTCTTTGCGACCAGATGACATGACTAAATTCAGTGCATCCTATTAAATTTAGACCTGACATGATCTCCTTTTAGATATATGTAACAGCTAGCTCAAATTAGGTTAAGTACTTTAAAGTAATAAAATATAGTTCATTTAAAATATTTAATAGTTCAGATATTTCTCAAAATCAAATGAAACTTCTGTCCAGTAATTTCAGATGAATGAAATTTTACCATGTCTATTTGAATCAATGCCTCTGATTCCCATTACTTTCGAAGAGATACGGGAGTTTGTTAAGACGTTTCAGTTGTAGGATGCGATAAATGTTCATTTTCCTTTTAATAAGCATTTGCTTTTATTAGCTGAAGCTAATGCTACCGTATTTCTTCCTTTTGGGTTTTATATTCAAATTGGTTTTAAGTCCAAGCCCCTGAGACCGAAGCTTCCTAGTATTCTTAAACCCTAAATGATAGAGAAGTTTCTAAATTTGGAATGCATTGTTCTTCCTTCCCAATTTGGGGATTCTGCTTTATAGATAAGTAATAACTGGCCACAGCCCTGGAACAAAATTACTAATGCCATTTCTGATGCTGTTCTTATTATGCTATACCCCTGGCACCGAAAGCAATAGTTAGGGCTCCAAGCAGAGAACAAGCAGAGCATAGGTGCTTGTTCTCAGCCTGATCAGACGAGCTTAATGATGACCTCCAGATCAAGGTATTGCCCGTAAGCCACTGAATTGTCACCGGTGAGGCTGAGTCTCCATTACCGTCTGATGATAAATCACAGCTCACAACAGCAGAGCAGTCAAGAGCTCACACAGCCAATCCTTCGGAGGTTTTGGATGGGCTGGTTCTCCTACTGTTTTGCATCTATTGACGTTGCACTCAGAAGCCCCAAATGGCCTCTGCTTATCTCCAGCTTTAGATAATTTATGCTTTTTGCCCGTTGCCTCACGGCTGAAGCTGTTATCAGGAACAAGGAGGTTTAGGAAATCGGATCCACTGAAATGCTAATCCTCCTGCCAATTACGACACAAAAACAAGTTTTCTTCACTGATTTGCTTTTGTTTATTTGATACTGCCAATGTGGATTTTATGATTACAGTTTAGGACAATTGTTTAGCTCCAAAACAAAATAAGCATTTAATTTGACTAGCTTCCTCTTTTCACAAGAGCGGTTGGGCAATTTGCACTGATTCAAATGGCCAGATGGTTTCCTCTCTGTTTGTCACTGACTAAATAGATGTGTAAATATTTTTATTTTCACAGAGGGCTGGTCTTGAGAAGAGAATTTGTTGAAACCCCTCTCAATGGTGGGCTTTGGCTCCAAGATGCACTCATCCTAATTTAGATTCTTCGATGTAAAGTGTCTTCTCTGTGAACTATTTCACATAGAAATATGATGCTTATCTTGGAATTTCATTATGATGAAATTTTTTTCATCCCTTGCTGCTGTCCAAGTTTTATGAAATCTTATCTCTGAGAATTTTATGAGGTTGTTGACTAGTTGTTAAATGTATTACTTTCAGTGATATGAAACATTCCTAAATGAGTAACTACCAAGCCCATAAAATTCTCATGTGCTTATTAGCATAGTATAATGAAAATTGGAAATGCAAGGTTAGACTGTACTTTCAAACAGGCGAATTAAACTCATACCTAACTGTAGCTATGTTTTTCTTTTTTTTTCTTTTTTTTAAGATTTTATTTATTTATTTGACAGAGAGCGACACAGCGAGAGAGGGAACACGAGTGGGGGAGTGGGAGAGGAAGGGGCAGGCTTCCCGCGGAGCAGGGAGCCCGATGCGGGGCTTGATCCCAGGACCCCGGGATCATGACCTGAGCTGAAGGCAGACGCTTAACGACTGAGCCACCCAGGCGCCCTAGCTATGTTTTTCTATTTACTATTTCTAAACAAGATCTCTAAGGTTTTCAGGTTGGGGAAGGATGAGGTCACCCAATTGTCATGATTGATCACCAATTATTCAAGTCTTCTTGTGTTGACTGTTGATGCCAGTTATTGAGATAGTAATCTTTGGAGTGATAAGGGAAGCTACAAAATTAATTCAACCTTGAGATTCCATTACACTTAATGTCACCTAATAGAACATTTGATATTTTTAATCCTAGTTAAAGGCTTTCTCCCTAAGCTATTGCTGATGGCAGAAATGATGGAAAAGAAAAATATCTGACTTTATAACTTCTGCAATTCTTTTTCCTCTGGGGATATTTCAGTGTATAGCATTTATGTAGGTGGCTTCTCAAATGGCTCCTTGATTCTTTTATGGAAATGTAAGGTAGGTGTCTGTATTTTAAGTTGAAAATGAAATGATCATATTCCCTCGTATATAAAAGCTGCTTCTCTTAAAGGACTTGTTTCTGCAAGGTATTCTAAAGGTGAATTTAGAAAACTTTCTTAACTTTTTCTTCTAAGGGATCACAATTTTTTAAAAATCTGGATTAGTAAAACCCATGCCATTCCAGAGACTACTTAGAATTGAATTTTAGGTGAGATCTAACCTATTAGCATATACCTTGAAGATAAATATTAAGTCATTAGCCAAGTAATATACTTCATTGTTTGTTCTGAATTCATCGGTGGGTGCATTATTTTTGAAATTGTATTTTTGTTTTATTTTGTTTATTTCTCTCTCATTTAACCATATTTTTGGATATTGATTTCTTTTCTTTTTTTTATTAAAACTTTTTTTTTTTTAAGATTTTATTTATTTATTTGACAGAGAGAGACACAGCGAGAGAGGGAACACAAGCAGGGGGAGTGGGAGAGGGAGAAGCAGGCTTCCCAAAGAGCAGGGAGCCCAACACAGGGCTCGATCCCAGGACTCTGGGATCATGACCTGAGCCGAAGGCAGAGGTTTAACAACTGAGCCACCCAGGCACCCCTGGATATCGATTTCAAATTCCTCAGGTTCCAACAGACTCTACTATGAACCTTCACACTTGTTTTACTTGTATCCAGGTCTATGTTAATAAAACTCACTGCAAAGCCGACAAATTGTTTGCTTCTCTATCTGTGGAATGAGGTTTTCAAAAAGGAGAGTGAAAACATTATTTGTTTTATGCCACAAATAAATTGTGCTGTGAACAGGAAGTTGGTAGCAGTTTGAATTTAGAAATAACCACGTCTGCCGCCTTATTTGGCTTTAATGCCTCCAAATCAGAAATTAAGTAGCATTAAGGAATGTGTGTGTGTGTGTATGTGTGTGTTTATTCATCTCAATCTATTCAACTTTTCTCTAATATTACAAATGACGCAGTTAGTAAGCTCATGCGTCACGGAGTCCTGGTGGATAGAATGTCCTTCACTGAATATAGAAACTAAAAAAAGGCAAACAAAATACAAAGTAAACAAATGAAAACAGAATAATTTGCCTGCTTGCTGGTGATGATTATTTTTTTACAGGAATGGAAAATAAATATGATAAAATTAATTAAGCATGAAGGAGTGATAAGGTCGCATTTTGTGCAACTTAGGAGATGGTCTTAAATTTTATTAGTCTATCTGTTTTGAAATGATAGTTCTCCTGTACTACCTCTACTCTCAGTCACCATCTTTTCTCTCCTCTGCTTCTTCTCTTTTCTCTAAGAGAAGTCTAGCCTCTTTGGGCATAAACTTTCTTACTCTGCTATTGGAGAGCTCTTTTTTGAGGGTACACATTTTCTTCTAATCTAAACTTTTGTTTTCTCTTTGATACCATTCCCCTGCCTTCCTATTCTCAGATATCTCGCTGCTTGGTTAACATTTTACACATGGTCCTCACAGTAGTGACACCTCAAATGATTTTACTATGAAATTTGTCTCTGTGATAGTAAAGCCTTAAGTAAATGAAAGAAAACTTCTGACCTTAATATGAGAAACATTACGCATTTAAGGTTTTAAAATTATTTCTCTGAAAAAAATGTGCTATCTTTATAACTCAACCTAGCAAGGTTCAGGGAAATGTGCTTAGGCAAATCTCTGTCAGCTGAGAGAATGTGAAAGAGAGAGAGAGAGAGAGGTGGAGAGAGAAAGGGAGAGGAGCAGAGGGAGAAGAGAGGAAAAGAGAAGGTGTGGTATATATATACAATGGAATATTATGCAGCCATCAAAAGAAATGAAATCTTGCCATTTGCAACAACGTGGATGGAATGGAGGGTATTATGCTGAGCGAAATAAGTCAATCAGAGAAAGACATGTATCATATAACCTCACTGATATGAGGAATTCTTCATCTCAGGAAACAAACTGAGGGTTGCTGGAGTGGTGGGGGGTGGGAGCGATGGGGTGGCTCGGTGGTAGACATCGGGGAAGGTATGTGCTATGGTGAGCTCTGTGAATTGTGTAAACTGCTGACTCACAGACCTGTACCTCTGAAACAAATATTATATGTTTAAAAAAAAAAAAGAAGATAGCAGGAAGGGAAGAATGAAGGGGAGAAAATTGGAAGGGGAGACAAACCATGAGAGACTATGGACTCTGAGAAACAGACAGGTTTCTAGAGGTGAGGGGGGTTGGGGGTGGGTGGGTTAGCCTGGGGATGGGTATTAAAGAGGGCACGTACTGCATGGAGCACTGGGTGTTATACGCAAACAATGAATCATGGAACACTACATCAGAAACTAATGATGTAATGTATAGTGATTATAAAAAGAAAAACTAAGATTCTAAAGAATTAAAAAAATAATAAATAAAAATAAAATAAATAAATCTTTAAAAAAAGAAA
The DNA here is from genome assembly GCF_011800145.1 of Mirounga leonina. Classification (NCBI taxonomy): domain Eukaryota; kingdom Metazoa; phylum Chordata; class Mammalia; order Carnivora; family Phocidae; genus Mirounga; species Mirounga leonina. Next base: position 50,589,714 of record NW_023270807.1, on the reverse strand, counting down.
AAGAAAAAGAAAAGAGAAGAGATTGGTCTGTAAAGGAAACCACAGGATTTGAATTTCTATTTCCCAAGACCTAAATGGGTTAGTCAGGAAGGATACCATCATATCACACACACAACTACTGACACTCCCATTTTTTTCTACAAGCTTAGGTTCCTTAGGACCAGCGAGAAGACTATTAAAGGCTTTTTTATTGATCTGTCGCTCTTCCAAATTCTTAACATATTCATTTTCTGAATTACGTAATTTGGGACTTGGCTTTAAATTATCTTATACCAGTCTTTAGTTGTCCCATATATGTAAATTTTATCTTCCCAAACAGATTCTGATTTCCTTGAGAGTAGAAATGCCTCTTCTTAATCTTTGATGTCTTCTTAGCACTGAGATGTGTGGCCCATAGACATTGGCTATCAGTATACATTTGGAGATGGATTGAGATGGAGAGATTATAGCTGATGATCATTGGGCAGCTGCTCAAAGGTGGTATCCATAAGACTCTGAGGGCTTGGGCTCAAGAATGATGCATGTTTGCAAGCAGACTTTGAAAGAGATGGCAATAAACAGCATAAACCTCAATTTTTCTGAAAAGTCAAGAGACTACACAGCCTGGTAGTTGGAAAGCCTCTGTAGAATTGTTTAGGATACATAGTTCCTTCTGTAGCCTGCACAATTTAAGCCAGCTGCCACGGATACCTGAGATCATACAAAGAATTCACTTGGACACATTCTTAGTATTTCTCCATAGGTATTTTTGGCAATTCGATATAGTTCTGTTCTGTGTTATGCAAAAATACGTAACTATTAGAGTAGGGATCCTTAAAACTATATTTAGACCAAGAGGAACGAGAACAACAATCTCGGCATTGGCTACAGAGAGTGAGGATTTTTGTTATAAGTGTTTATACCCAGTTCTATAGAGTTGCAATAATCATAAAGCCAAACAAAACCAAATGACCACATGTTGTGGTTTGAGTTAAGCAAACAACTAAGGAAACATGGAAATCACTGGATATCTATGTAAACTTGCAGTTTGTTCCCTGGTTTATGCACGTGTATTCATGTGAGGTGCTGACTCTGTTTTATGAAAGCGTGCTGAGAAAAAATATTGGCTTTAGGATTTTATTAGATTCTTTTTTTAGAGGAGAGAAGTCCAAACCTTTTAGAAATCTTGCCAGCGCCAGCCTCTCTAAATCTGTGAAAAATATTAGGGTCCTCTAGAGCAAAGGTGAAAGTACTTGTGTTTATTTTTTTTTTTCTCTTGTTTTTCTACAGGGAAATCTCAAAGGCAAAGATATTTCTTTGTATCTCACATTAGTGTTTGGTGCAGTGCTATGGAGACAGGGCTGTTTCTCTGGAGATTCTGGTTCCCTTTTCCAATCTCTCCCATGTTTATTTGCAGGAGATATCAAGTTAAAGAGCAACCTTGAATGGAAGAAAGGACAGAAAAAAGACACTGAAGCTCAAGGGGCAACCAGGGAGAAATGGGGTCAGGAAGATGCAGCCACCTTGATTGAAGGTTGGAGCTGAAAAGGCCTTTAGAAATCTGATACCTTGATTCTACAGCTAAAGAAATCGAGGTCCAGAGGCTATAAGTAACTTAAACATACACAGGTAATCAATTAGTAGCCAAAAGGGAACTGGATCTCCTTTTCCTACTCTTACTTCTAAGCTTTTCCCCAAAATCAAATTGTCTTTCTTGCTGCAAGTGAATTGTGAGGGAGAGGAGAAGTCACACAGTTTGAGCATCTTCTCCTCTTTGAAACTATTTGCTGTCAGAAACCTGAGCTTTGCCTTTTCTTGTCACTGTTGAGGACAAATCTCCAGCTTGATGGTCAAGTCCCATACTTCATTATAACCTGAAGAACCACAGGCTACCAAGCTAAATATGGAATATTTGTAACTGATTGAGTGACTGTACATTGCCTTGGAAAGTAAACTAATGTTTGTTCATCCCTAATGAAATAGAAAACAGACTACGCTGTGTTGTGTAAATAGCTCTATGGTGGCCCTGCGTATTGTTCCCGACTGGTGAGCAGGTGTTTAGACCTGTTTTTGAGGTGGCCAAGGGAAAGCATTGGGCTGGGGGGGCGGGGGGTGGGAGTTTGTTGGCAGCGAAGGCCTGGCTGAGATCAAGAGCATAGTGAGTTGAATGAGCTGGATTCACATGCTTTTGTATTCTAAAAGCTCGTGGCAATGAACTGAAAAGAAATTTGAGCTAGAGAGCACAGAGAACGTATAAAAAAATTGCCCTGACAAGGTTGTGTGATTGCTGGGGGAAGGAAGCATACGGTAAACTCTTTGCACAGCATGCCTAGTCAACTTTGGAAGAGATGGGATTTTATAATGAGGATTCATCCCCTCTCTGAACTGAGGGGCGGATAGCTGACTGCGTCTCCAATATTTTAAACGCTGACTGTCTAAGGTGCCTGGTCTCAAAGGTAATAGAAAGCAGAAAGCTCATAATCACTCATCTCTGCACCATTAATGAACAATGTTGCCATGCACCTCTTTTTGATCTTTAAAGCAAACGGAGAGGAATGTGCAAAGCAGAGCTGCCTTTCCTTGCCTCTGTGAGAACTCGGGCTGCAAGGACATGGTTCCTGCTGCGCAGCATTGTCAGCTATAGGCCTGCAAGTCCTGGCTGCACCATAACCAAATAAACTAGCACACAGCAGAAGGAAACACCAGTACTCTTAACATGCTGGGTTTTTTGTTTTTGGCCTTGGTTTTAAGTTTGCAAAAGATTATGGTTAACTATCAATATGGAGGAAGCCTAAATAGATCTCAAATGAGAGAACATCATGAAAAGGAGTGTTTTCTTTTAGCATCTGCCTAACACAATTTTCAGACTGGTAGAAATTAAACATAGAAGCTACATAGGACCAAGAAAGCATTTACTCTGTCACGCATTCATTTATTCATCTGTTTACTATTTATTTGATGGCCCATACATTAGCTCTTATTCTAAAATGAGATCTGTTAGGAGTCTAACATCAGTATTTAGAGACGTGTAAAATGAGTTCATATGCTTTCTGTTTCTTTTTTAAAAAAGATACGTAAAATAATGGGGTTATATGTTATTTTTCATATCAAGAGCACATTTACTCTATCTTTCTAAAACGGATCCCCTAATCATTGTTTCATGATACGTCACTGAAAATGACAATGCAGGAGCATTAAGTGAGCATCTCATAATGGATTCTGACTCCATTTTTGATATTTCCTTTCCTTGCCTCACTTTTGGGAAAATCAGTAAGAAGACTCTGGAGCTCCATATCTTGTGCCAGTGGGAAGGAAATTCAAACTACCGAACTACCCTACCTGCTGGTGCCTGGGAATCCTCACTCCAGACCTGCCCTCAAAATACAATCCCCAAGTCGATTGCTCCTCCTTGCTCTCTCAAGTCATTTTCAAGCTTGCTTGGGAGCCACCTTTACCCCTCATTGTATGAGTAATAAACATTTTTCATACCTTCTTGGTCCATGCATGGTGTCATCTGTTTCAATATCTGAACAAAATATTGGAAGAGTTGGTCCTGTCACCCCTGTGGGGTAACCACATAGTAATATTTAATATATAGGGATTTTACATAAACTGTCAAATGTAATTTTAACACAAACCAATGAAGTAGGTAAATCACTAATGAAAAAGCAGACTTAATGTGATTAAATACATTGCAGAATATCCATTTACATCTGACCCTAAAGTCCGTATTTTTTTTTTTTACAGCACGTGTTAGAGAGATTGTTTTTAGCTTCAAATCCATACAAATGTTCAAATAATCAACAGATAATTCACAAAAGAAGAGTAAAACCAAAATTGATGAATTCATGAAGTAGTTGCTGGAGACACAATGTTATCTAATGAATATCTAATGAATAAGAGGGACATTTCTCATCCTGAATCTATTTTGATCAATAAGAAAAACTTCCAGAAGCCACTGAACAAATTTCCTCCCCTAGGACTAGATTCACATGGGCAAGCCTCAACCGGACACTGGCAAAGGGATCGACACCACCTTGACTAGCCCATATTGGTTGTGCTTCATCCTGGGAGGAGGGAGGTTTGCTAGGCTGAGCATATAAGAGGATGATCGTTGAGAAAATTAGGGGCTTTGGCCCCAAGAAGGAGAAGAGTTGATGCCTCTCGAGCAAGCAACTATTCTGTCTTGTTCTGCCTTATATGTGCCATGATCACATGAACCCTAATACTGTAGTTTATTATATATTTAATACATTTTTGGCTTACTTTACATAGTAGTATTTACTAGCTCATATCTCCCCAAATCAAACAATAACAACAACAAAGCAACCTAGAGGCCACCCCACACCCCCCTCCACCTTTCTTCCTGCTCTCAATTGCAAGCAGTTTGTCATTCTGAGTCTGGTAGCTACCAAGACTTGTAAATAACCAGGGGTGGCTGGATTCCTGGCTGGGGTCCCTCTCATGTGGGCTACTCAGTTGACTAAAGAATGGCATCAAAGCCCAGAGGAGTGGGCAAGGTGCGTAACAGGTCTTAGAAAGATCTCCATGTTTGGGAATGTGTGCACTCTATCACCAAAGGAGGTTTATGACCACTTCTTCTAAGTGACCCTGGTCAAATGACTTCCCTAAAGGCCAGAACTAGTTTTGGCTGATTCTTTCCTGATCCTACACCTGTGGAAATGCAAGGAAAGCAGAAAACAGAAAGGTCACTTTGGCTGTGTCTGGAAGAGGCAGATAACCTGCCTTGAAGACATGAGAAGATAAAAAAGAAAGAAAGAAGATAACTCTTGGACCTTTTATCCTGTAGAGAATCCTTGCCCCGCATACATTTCAGCCCCCAGAACTGAGCTTCGGTTAGCTTCTTGAGAGAATAACTGCCTGTTTAAGGAGTCATGACAGCCATAGAGATGAGGGTCAGGGTGAGATACTGAATATACATCAAGTGATATATGAGCAGATTGACAACTGAATTTAAAAAAAAAAATAAGGAAGTGTGTCTGGGTGGCTTAGTCGGTTAAGCATCCACCTTCAGCTCAGGTCATGATCCTGGGGTCCTGGGATCGAGCCCCGCATCGGGCTCCCTGCTCTGCGGGAAGCCTGCTTCTCCCTCTGCCTCTGCCTCTCTCTTTCTGTCTCTCATGAATAAATAAGTAAAATCTTAAAAAAAAATAAATAAGGAAAAGGAAGAAGGAAGAAAGAAGAAGGGAAGGAAGGAAGCATTGAAACACAAATGCAACCCACACAAGCACACCCCAAATTCCTGATTTGGGGACTAAAAAATTAAACATAAAATGAAAGGGGAGAATAGTTACTATTAAGAATGGATGATCTAAGTAGAAGAAATATCTCAAACTACAGGAAAAAAATGATAAAGAGAAATCACAAAGAAAAAAGAAATTGTGAGAATAGCTTAAACAACAAAAAAGCAATGATATGGAAGGAGGAAAGAGGAATGGATGGGAGTGAGGTAATTACTACACACCTTCTAGAAATAAATTTTCCTGAACTGAGAGAAGATTTGAGTCTAGAAATTGAAAAGGCAGACTAAGTTCCAGGATGATTTAATAAGAAGAGATACACAACCTGGTAAATTCTTGGCAAAGCGTGTGAACTGAAGGATAAAGAAAAATAAGGTATGTTTACTACTTAAGAGAACAAGTTACCAAAAAAAGGAAAAATAATAATAACAAGACATAGGCCTTATTATTTGATATCAGAAGCTAATAGACAACGGGAGATTATTTAGTACTCTCAGGAGAAAAAACAAGAACAACAACAAACCAGCATTGCAAAGAATCCTATACTTAGTTTTCCTGCAAATGTAAAAACTCAGTTTTCCATGCAAGTACACTATCCAAGGAAAATACTTGAGAAAAGACCATAAGCAAAGATAATCATTAGATAAAAGACAGAACCTAGAATGCAGGAAGAGGAGGTAGTGGTGAGCAATGAACTTAAAATATGTGAATTCAGTAAATGAAGACATGAGGACTTTTAAAACTTAAGGGATTTAATGCAAAAACAATTACAATAATCACTGAATTATTCTGGCAAAACCTAAGGGTTGGGAGTGGGTGTGAGTGAGAGAAGAGAGGTTGAAGTCATTCTCATGGTCTTGCTGGGGGGCAGGGGAAAGAATCAGAGAAGAAGGAGAGAAGTAAATGTATTCTAAGGGTCTTGTCCTATGAGGGTTAGGGAAAGGAAGTGAAAATAAAAAGTAAAGGATTGAGGGAGGAAGGAAAGAATACATTTTGGAACAACTAGCAGTAGTGTCATAGGGGGAGAAATACGAGTTGTAAGATAAAGTACAGGGGCTGGAAGGACCGTATTCCACTCTTTCTAGGGGTTGAGGTCCACTGAAATTTCGTATACCCCCAGTGAAATGCAGGCAACCTAAAGAGCTACTGTTTGGCTCCCATGCATCTAGCCTGGTTACTGCCAGTCTCACGGACAAATCCAACGAGGTGATTGAGTGACAGAGTAGCAGAGACCGGGGGAGATGGGTCCTGGAACAATGTGGAGAGTTCCCAAGAGTACTGTGTGTGAGCGTAGTGAAGGGCAGCACACGGTGTGTAGGGACATGCTTCTGCTTCAGCAAAGGCTGTGACAAAGACAGGGAATGAGTCCTAAAAGTCCAGCAGGACTCTTGTGCCAGACATGCCCATCATTCACTGATATTTGGGTCTATACCCCTTCGGACCACGAGGAAAGTTTGTATTTTGAAGTTAAGCATGGCAATTGGCTCTGTTTGGCCAGTGAACGGTGACAATTGATAACATGTGTCACTGTGGAGGAAGCATTTATTGCTAGTGTGTGTGAATCTCTCTCTCTTCCCTACCACGGCAGTTGTGGAAACATGTTTAAATGTCACCATCATAAGATGATGGAGCCTCCATCAACCTAGGGCATTAAGAGACAAAGTTAGTGGTAAGACACTTGGGCAAAGCCATCTGTTGACCCACTTTGATCACGTAACATGAAAAAAAAAAGAAAGTTCTGTTGTTTTAAGCGTGAGATTTTGGACTGGCAGTATTATCTCATCTATTTTGATTGATTTATCCAGCAATCAAAGGGCAAGGCCATATTGTGGCTCTCAGACAAGACTGTTGTCTCCTGATGCCAGGCCAAAACAAAGTCCTGGTAAATTAGATCATCTCAATAAACAAGGGAAAAAAAAAGAAAGGGAGAAGAATCTGAAAGCAAACACATCTTAAAAGACTAGAGACAGAGTGTTAAACTCGAGGCAACTGTGTTCATGAATTAGCAAGATTAAACTTATCAAAATCAGCAGAAATGGAGACAAAATTCATTCAATTAGGGGAAAAAAGTCATCTTCATATACACTATTTTAAGGATGAATGTGGCCATTAAAATTATAAGGTACAGAAAATCATAATTTAATGATATAATAAATTTAATTCAAGTACCTATGCTGGTGAATAAGTCTAGTGAATTCTTAAGAACACAGTATTATAGAGTGATATGGTGGTATCATGACAGCACCGTGTTACTATCTGTCTTTAGATGATTTTTTTAAAACAAAGAAACAATCTTTCAGTTGGGGTCTCTTATTCATACTCAGATTATTATGCCCTGGAATAGAAACTTTAAAACAAAAGAGTATATAAAGGATCGGGGGCGGGGAAGCTACCCATTTTTTTTTTTTTTTTTAATGACTGAATACAGAGGTCTAAGTTTTATAGATGTTGTCATTGGTTTAAAATGTTTCGAAAATGGTGAATAGTCAGTAATGGGCTTACAGTAAGGAACTACACCTACAGTGGGTTGGCATAGAACTCCAGTGACTGTTCAAAGAACTCTGAATCTCCATATTTGTGGAAAGTACCAAGGCCACTAATCACGCTCCTCTTGTCATCCTTTACCAAGTAAGTAGGCACACTGTGGCCAGAATTACTAGCCTCAGTGGCTATATAGAATTTGGTCTGTCATTTTAAATTATAAATGCAAACCATCATTTTATAAAATTATTCATTATAACAATATATGAATTTATAACATAATGTAATTAATACATACCAATAAAATGCAACATGCTCTTTATTGTAGCTTATAACTAAACTATACTTGATAATTCTAATTTTACATTATAGGTAAGCTGAATGCTTTTTCATTTGAAACTGACTTTACCATATACACATTAAAATTTTCAAGACGCATTTAAATGACAAATTAAAGAAAAAAATCTTAAAGCATGAACACTCCAAAAAGAAGGAAATCCTGCCATTTGTGACAACATGCATAGAATTTGAGGGCATTATGCTAAGTGAAATAAGTCAGACAGATTGTATAACCTCACTTGTATGCAGAGTGTACAAAGGCCGAACTCATAGAAACAGAGAGTAGAATGGTGGTGGCCAGGAACTGGAGGGTGGGGGAAATGGGGAGATGGTAATCAAAGAACATAAGCTTCCAGTGATAAGATGAATGGGGACTATAGTTAACTATACTGTATCACATCCTTAGAAGTTGCTGAGAGTAGATCTTAAACCTTCTCACTACACACACAAAAAGATAATTATGAGTTAATAGGCGGGTTAATTAACCTTACTGTGGTAATCAGTTCACAACATATATGTCTCAAATCATCACCTTGCATACCTTCATCTTACACAATATTATATGGCAATGATATATCAAAAAAGCTGGAAAAGATTTTGAAGTACATATACGTACACACACACACACAGGAAATGAATACTTCAAAACTGAATTGTCAAAGCCATGGAGGGTGAAAACGTGAAGGTAGTAGAACCTGCCTTTAGTTTAATAAAAGCCGTACTGCTCACAGTCCTTGAATATTCACAACTGCGCAGTTTACTTGTTGCTTTGGATTGCCAGTGTCCCAAAGTTATGTCTTAATTTCCTCAACCTAGGACTCCATAGTGCACTGATATACTTATGTTCAGAGATTGAGCAAATTCATTTTAATAGTTAACTTTGGTATAAAAGTATTCGTTAGGAGTGCTTGGGTGGCTCGTTTGGTTGGGTGCCCGACTCTTGATTTCGGCTGGGGTCATGATCTTAGGGTCGTGATATCGAGCCCCACATCAGACTTGGTGCTGGGCATGGAGCCTGCTGAAGAGTCTCTCTCTCCCTCTCCCTCTACACCTCCCCCCTCCATCTCTAAAAAAATAAAAAATGTAAATAAATATACTCATTATGTGACAAGTACTATAATGCTATTAATTTTAAAGATTTATTCATTTTTACATAATTTTGAATGACAGCTAAGTGTCTCTACCTGCATGTATGTGTGTTAGTTAACAATATGGAAAAGGAAGAAAACATTTGCTGTGGGAGGTCAGCTGTCTTTATTGTCTATTTCAGTGCTACTCAAATTGTGGTCTATGAACTGCAGACCCCTCATTGCTGGTGAAAGAGTTAGAAAAATTGAGAGTGAGAGTTTAGAAACTTTCATGACAATTTGGCATTGCTCATGACACACAAACAAAAGCAGAGGACTTGTCTCATTGACCAAGGAATAGATAAGTTTCTATTTTGTTTAACTTCTGTGTAAGGCACTTGTCGTTCGAGCTGCTGAGTTAGATGGTCTAAGAGATTGGAGAAAAAATAAAATAAAAGCTGATTCTTTACCATGGCTCATTTGAGAAGGACTGGTCTGTATCGCGTAAGATGGATGGTAATCTTAGGTCAAGGTAGTTTACTTTTTGGCTTTTGTTATTAGCATTTGTTTAAATGATTCTCTAAATTAAACTGCAGCTGATTATTAATCAGAGTAAGTAGCTATATAAAATGCTATCTATTTTCCTGGTAAATAATTTGCATATACTTAAATATAGTTATCAGTGAATTTATGAAGTTACACATGAATGGATTTAATAACTAATAATAATAAATATAAAATAGCTAGCGATTATGCAGTACTTACGACATGCCAGGTTAAACACTTTAAAATCATTATGTCCTTTACTCCTCACAATAACCTTAGAAGTTAAGTACTGTATTATCCCCTAATTATTTAGGAAGTCGAAGCACAGAACAGTTAAGTAAATTACCCAAGGTCAAATATTTAGGAAGTGGTATTCCAGGAATTTGAATTTTGGCTCAATAATATTTAGTCTCTGTACCTCATATTCGTGCTTCTTTAACTTTAGCAGAGCTTGTTAAAGAGATTCCTAGTCCAACAAGTCTGGGAATGGCTGAAGAATTTGCATTTCTAACAAGCTCCCCGGAGATGCCTGATGCTGCCCATAACGCACTTTGAGGAGAACTCATCATTCAGTCAGAGAGCATGACAGGGTGTTCTGCTATAAAGAAACTGGGCACTCAAGGGGGCCTTTCTCTTCTGACCAGGTATGCTAGCCCTTGTCAAAAGATGATGACACCATTGCACAATACCTAAAATAAAAAACACAAAGCTGAATTTATTGGAGAGCTGTACTGGTCAACATGGTCTCTCTGGGCGGAGCAGAGGACTGATTCCTTATGGGTTTTGGGGAAGGGTAGAGTACAAGCATTGACAAATATTCAGAAATGCAAGTGGGTTGACATCATCCATAGATGCTAGTGGCTCCCTGTTACCATGGCTACAGAACAATCCGTCCTTCCTGAAAGTTGTGGAAACCTTTTTATTCTCACCGCCTAAACCTGTATTTGTGTGTTACAAATATACTGCAACCAGATTCAATCATGATCTTCTTCATACCACTGTCCCCAAATTTTGCAAATATATTTGATAACTGAGTCTAGGTGAGCACTTAGCTAATTGACAAAGTCTTCATCCATCTGTTTTTAGAGAGTTCCTCTTGGATTTGTAGTAGACGCTTAATGCATGTTTGTTGAAATCATAAATGTGGTAGAGGTTTTGAAATAAAGTAGGATTCCTGAGGATCAAATAGCAGGAATAAAAGAAACATCCATGGGTGCGCCTGGATGACTCAGTCAGTTGAACATCCGACTCTTGATTTCAGCTTAGGTCATGATCTCAGTGTCGTGAGATCGAGCCCCAAGTGGGGCTCTGGGCTCAGCTCCTTGAGATTCTCTCTCCTTCTGCCCTCTTCTGCACATGCACGCTCTCTCTCTCTCGAATAAATAAATAAAGTAAATATTTTGAAAAAATAAAAAATATCCCTGGACATACTTAGCAGATGTGGGAGAAGAAAGGCTCCTTCAGAAGCTCTTATTTACATATATCACAATTCTATATATGGGATGAATAATTTTAAACATTTTTAGTCTTCTATTTTTTACCAACATAATCATCAATGTACTCATTCAGGAAACTGTGTCTGTGTGCACATGTGTGTATGTATATAAATATATGTATATCCATGCATATGTATGGATATGTGTGTATACATGTAAAAATATATAAAACGATGGAGAACAACTTATCTTTTTTTTCCAGCATATGCTGTTTTTATTCTTCTTGAAGTTAGACACTGAGAACTATGAATGAATTAGCTCATTACTGAATACTTAAGTACTAACTGAAATACTAACAATAGCACAGAAATTCTGTGTACCATGTAGTCCAGGTTAATAAATAACATCACTGATTTGTTCTAGTTTTTCTTATGGGTCTAACTGTATAATGGGACTCACTTTTAGAAATGTAACACCAATGTTTAAAGGTGACAAATAAGTTAACTCACAATTTATTTAAATACTTGTTTTGCCCTGGAACTAATAATTTGCTCTATGAAATATAATTTTGCAATTATTTTCTTATTAAGTGTTCTGTGACTGATTAAATGTTTTTATGCTTCTTCTCCAGGGATTACCCTGGAAATAGATATCCAGAGAAAAAGATTATTCTAAGTAATACTAATACTAAGTAAGTAAAATACTAATTTATCAAAGGCCATCTAGGTAATACCACCATTTCACCTATTCTGAAGAGGTAAAGAACAAAAGTTTAATGTAAAATGCAGACCATCAATATGTAATTATTGGATGCAGAGCCCCACTATTTGTTTAAATTATTCTGCTTCACCAAAGAATTAACAAGATGAAGCATCAAAATTTTCTGTAGAAATAATGTGCTTCATTTGCTCAAGGACACTAGGATTTAAAGTAAGAGAGCCATAGAGAAGAGCCTAGAAGAGTATCTGGTATACAATAAGTGCCCGTATCTTGATTGAGTTAATGAATGCACTTAGAAGTAGTCTTCAGTGAAAACCTAAGCCACCGACCCAATAAACACAAAAGCTGGTCCATTATGGAGGTACCAGCATGAGGTTGTATTGTCTAGTGTTTCTCAGACTTTAATGTGACTTGTAAATAACCTGGTGAGCTTGTTATAATGCAGATTTTCAGTTAGTAGGTCTGGGCCAGGCCTGAGATTCTGCATATCTAACAAGCTCTCAGCTGAGTGCAATGTTGCTGGAACCAGAGCGATAATTCAAATAGTGAAGGTTTACTGACTTCTGCTTGAAATTGGCCCTAACCTTTTCTTATACAGTAACTGTGGCAACTAATCGCATTATAAAAAAAGGGCAAACAAATTCTAAGTTGGGGATATTAAAGTAAATAAAGTACTATGCCATGTTATTGTTCATAGTTCTCTTTGTAAATTTACTTGGTAGAACTTTGTAGTCTTAAGTGATTATAAAGCCATGGAGAAAGTGCGCTTTTTCTTTTAACAAAAGCATCTAAGTCTTCAATGGGAAACACACCGAAGTTGCTGTCAGTTAAGTTAATTGATGGTTCCTGCTGGAACCTGTGAATTTCCTCAGGTGAGCTCAGTGAAAAAGTCACTTTGTTTTAGTAAACCTAGTTGGTTCATGCTTTAGGTCCTCACTCACTCTTCCTTCCCAAACATTAAAAAGTTTGTTTTTACATGGCTTCTTCCCTTTATTTCTTTGAATAAGATTTTCCTATTGAGGGAGTTTGTAGAAAGTGTAGAAAGTTGACAGAGTTGGCCACAATTTCTTTTGGATGAATGTAGAAAGTGAATGTTTTGTGTTGGCAGAACTGTAACCCGTTCCAAACTTATGGAACAGACAAGAGGTATAAAATAGAGTCATCTGGAATAAAGTAATCATTCTCAGGATATAATGTACCAAAGAAAGAAGAATCTTTGAGCCTGTTCTGTGACATGTTTGATCATCCTAAGAACAGGATATGAAAACAACTCTATAACATCCTGTTGCTTTTAAAGTCTGGGTGGCTTGACAATACAGAGTTTATTGAACAATACACCAGATAATCCTCAAGCTACCTCTTTTTCAAGGTCAACTAGCAATTACAGTGTTTGTTGAAATCATTTGAATGGCAGGTATAAAGGCTGCCATTTAACCAAACTGGTTGATCGGGTGACTTTGTGAATTTTGCTTCTGACTTTTGCTTTAAAAGAATCACTTGTGTGGAAAGAAAAACAAGTCACTGGCCTACCCAATTAACTGTAAAGCTAACAGTGACTTGTAGATAAACCTATCACGCATTCTTACAGAATTAAATAAAATCCATTCACATTTAGTTGAATACAATCTCTAGATTATCACTATATTGAGAGCCCAAGATTTGGGAAGAGAAATGGTCATTGGTGTTCTTTTTGTGATTGTATTCACTAAAATAGGAACCGGTGAGAACAATCTCAATACATGTGATTAGATTTTTAAATTTAGGGACAGGCAGGGGTTTTTGTGTGTGGGTTTGGGCCTCTAAGTCCCAATAGCTTCTCATTTTTACCCTCTGCCACTTTTGGATACCTGTATCTATTAGATGATTTAGGAGCAAAACTCATCCTGAATAGCACTTGGCATAAACAAAAAAAATATATTTTTTGGAACCTTCTACTTTTTCTGCACAAAGCAAGTATGCTTGGAAGAATAACATTTTATTTTATTTTATTTTTAAAGATTTTATTTATTTATTTGAGAGAGAGAGCATGAGAGGAGATAGGGTCAGAGGGAGATGCAGACTCTCTGCCAAGCAGGGAGCCCAATGTGGGACTCGATCCCAGGACTCCAGGATCATGACCTGAGCCAAAGGCAGTCGCTTAACCAACTGAGCCACCCAGACGCCCCTACTTGGAAGAATAACATTTTAATGGTGACCTAAAATGGGGAAAACAAATCTTTCAAATAAACTTGAAGTGTATTGTGAGTCACCATACTTATTTTAAGTTAATTTATTATAGAAACTATAAAATAGGCTTTGATTATCAATATTATCACAGATTATCATTTGATTGGGTAGATTTCATACGATAGTTATAAATATTCATCCATTACTGAAGTAAATATTTATTCTGAGTGTCAACTGCTTATTACATGCTTGGTTAATATCAAAGATATTAAATTTTCCTTGGGATAACCAAAAGATACTGTGTTTGTGGGGTGCCTGGGTGGCTCACTCAGTTAAGCATCTGCCTTCAGCTCGAGTCATAATCCTGAGGTTCTGGGATGGAGCCCTGAGTTGGGCTCCCTGATCGGTGGGGAGTCTGCTTCTCCACCCCCGTCTCTCAAATACATAAAATCTTTTTAAAAAAGATACTGTGTATATGAAAGCAAGTTGTAAATTAGTGTTTATACTATTGTTACAGAACCTGGACAGGATCACCCAACGGTAGAACCAAGAGGCACTTGGACATCTTGGAGGATAGGAGGTTTATTTAACGCCAGTGGACTCAGAGGAAAATGATCTCCAAAGGTCTGAGCCCCGAGCACAAAGGGGGCAATTTATACACTTCTACTTCCACATACTGGGCACTCTTGGCACGTGCGCAAAGCAGGGCAGGGAGAGGAACCTGGATTGGCACTCTCAGGAAGGAGAGCAGAGAGAAGAACCTGGAAGAGCCCCGGGGCAAGGACTGGGACTCTCTCGGCCATCTTAGGACACAGATTTTTCCTTATCATTCCCCGCTTTGATGGCCCTTTAAACACCTAGTTTAGAAGGCATCATTTTCATTCTCTAAGGGGTGATAGTGAGTAAGGAGCACCTGGAGTCTGATCTTAGCAATTTGAGCAGTGATAAACCTAGTAAGGGCATTAAGAATACAAGGACCAAATGCTGCTGTGAGGAGCAGTAGGAGGGGGCCGGTGGCGGGTGCGAACCAAGGGAACCATTGTGAGAGGGAATCCCACTAAGTCGTCCACTGGAGTGCTTCCCACTGGTGATTTACTTGTTCCTGTAATTGGGTCAGAGTTTCTTGGACCACCCCCGACTCATTAGCACAGAAACAACATTCCTCCTGTAAGAAGAGGCAGAGTCCTTGTGCGGCTGTGAGCAAGTTGAGCCCATGCCTGTTTTGGAGGACCACTAAGGCCAGTGAATCGAGTTGGCACTGCAGGGCCAGGGCTGATTGAATGAGGGCAGAAAAATCTGCCATGAGTTGTTGAGTTAGCCCCTGGTACTTAACTTGAGACATCCTGACGCCAGTGGCACCAAGGGCAATACCTGACACAGTCAGCAGGCTCACAATAAGAGGGATGGCCACAGGGGAGCCTTGGGGGTGGCTAGGAGGTCTCCATATAAGTGGGGCATCGCTTCTGGGGAGGATTGAAAGATGGGGTAAGAGATTGACAAATGTGCATGATTGATTGTGCGGGGTGATGCAGATATATACACCTTGATCACAAGCCAGAAAAGTGTTGTTAGGTGCACAGACCTGGCTGTGACCCATGATGGGAGAAGAAGAGTTTCCATATAGCAGTACTGGAGCCAAAAAGGGATAATCTGAGGTCCCCAGTGTCGAGGTGGGAGGTGACATGGTGGACTGGTTGAGGATGACACCTAGGTATTGGATGGGACCAGGCTTCATACGGATCCAGCAGTCAGACGCTAGGGGTGGATTTGAGTGGTTAAGCGTTTGGTAGGAGATGTTAATCATACCTAACAGTTGCACTGTAGATGCTTGCTCTGTGGGATGGGGGACCCAGGGATACACCAGGGCGAGTTATTTTCTGTCTGACTCTGAGGGTTGACTGCAAGGCTTGGGGCAAACACAGACTTAATCATAAACTTGGCCATGGGGTCGGCCCCTATAGAGTGATATTGGCCCAAAAGGAGAGTGATTCCTGTGGCCCATGATGTGGCATTGGGTTCTAGGACTGAGAGAGTGAGTGGTATACAGTGATTGTTAGGGCAAAAGGATGGGGTGGCATTGCATGACAAGGAAATCTGTATGTCACTGCACTGTTTGAGGTTCCACCACCCATTAGACCATTGTTCCATTCCCAGCCAAGTCACCAGCCATGACTCGCATCCCCAGGCTTGTGAGCAGAACTGGGGCAGGTGTTTGGCTGTTGAGGCGTAGGGTCCCCACAGATGGATATCTACCAGACGGTAACCTGAGTGAGGGCCATGGTAGGGACACTGTCTATGAGGTTCCCAGGAGGTACCAAGAAGTTGGCATCCATCAAATTGGAGGTCAACTTTGGTGTGTGTCCATCCCAGGTGGAAGAATCAGTGGGGGTGCTGGTGCGGGATTGAGGGGAATAAGATGGAAAGTCCATTTGCCAGTAATGGTGATTTGGCCTCGGGGTCAAATGGAGTGTATATCCTGTGGCTTCACATAGTCCCCCAGGTGAAACCAATGACGGCAGAGTGTCTGGAGCTGAAGGGCCTGGTGTAGATCGTCTTGGGAGTGTGTACAGTGGGGGCAGGATCGGTTCATCCTCAGGATCTCCGGCTAGGATTTGTGGAGACTGGGGCTTTTGCTGATTTTCTTTAGGTTGCTTGGTTGAGGTGATTAAGACCCTGACCTGTCCCTGCTTATTGCAAGCGAATCTCACCCAGGGCAGAAGGGTCTGGGCAATTCTTAGCCAGGAGTCAATGTACAGGAACTGGTCAGGGTGTCCTGGTTCTCCTGTTACGACTCGCCATACTCGACAAATCGTTGGGACATCCAATGTCCCTTCTGAAGGTCACCCAACATCAAAGATGGGCCATTCCAATTCACATAGCGTTCTCAACTTGCTGGGGTTCATCCTGACTCATTAGTCTCCCAAAAACCCCTTCTTAAAATTTTTGATCATGGTCTCTAGAACCGTAGGTTTCCTCAGCCCCGACGCCATGGTGATGTTCCCATGTGCAGTGGCGCAGAACCAGACAAAGGGGGGGGTGCCTCCTGAGGTGAGGAGACCAATCGGATGCCCGTCTGGCCGTGTCTCAAAGGAGCTTAGGTGAGGCTTAGCCGTAGTGATCTCAGCATTGTGACTTACAATCAGAAACTATTCCGATGCCACCATAGACTGTATGCTGTTCACCACGGAATCGCAGATGGGCCCACTCAGACTCCGTAGGCTTCTAGGGACTTTAAGGATGCCGGCCAGTGGAGTCACAGAATCAGTCTGCTTGAGCAAACCAGGTCAGACTGCACTTTCACTCACACATTCACTCCAGAAGTTATTACATTCTTTCCCTGGGAATCCCTACCTGTGAGACCTCTAAGAGGTCTGTGGGAGGTGATCAGGCTCCATTTCCACCCCAACAGTTGGGCCTATCTGGGTCCTGGGGCCCCAGGCCTTACCATAATCCGACGTCGGGACCAGGTCCTCACCTGCCAAGTCTCCTCAAGTCCAGCGGGAACAGTGGAGCGGGGCCAACTGGAGGAGACCGGGGCGGGAGACTGCCAAAAATTAGGCAGGGTGCGCCTTCTCCGTTATGATCTCTTGTTCCGTCACCGTCCTGCCATTTCCCCCAAACCGGTGGCAACAATGGGCCAGCATGGTTGGGTTTCCCAGTCAGGGAACCAAAAATGTTACAGAACCTGGACAGGATTGCCCAACAGAAGAACAAAGCAGCACTCAGAGATCTTGGAGGATAGGAGGTTTATTTAATGCCCACGGGCTCAAAGGAGAGTGATCTCCAAAGGTCTGAGCCCCGAGCACAAACAAAGGGGACGATTTATACACTTCTACTTCCACGTACTGGACACTCTTGGCACATGCACGAAGTGGGGCAGGGAGAGGAACCCTGATTGGCACATGCAGGAAGTGGAGCAGAGAGAAGAACCTGGAAGAGCCCTGGGGCAGGGGCTGGGACTCCCTTGCTGGCTCGGTGGGCCATCTTAGGACACAGATTTTTCCTTATCACTATCATCTCAATTTTGAATAAATGAAAGTGAAAGTATTTCTACATACTCTTGTTTATCTCTCTTTATGTATGTTTATATGCATAGGTATATTAGTCAGGATAGGAAAGGTTTTTCTGTGGTAATCTACAATCTTTAAGTCTCTGTGATTTAAAGCAATAAGAATTGATGGCTTACTGTTATGAGTTCGTTGCAGGTGTGGCCAACTTTACAGGGTAGCTGTCCCCTCCAGTGACTCAGTGATCTCGACCCTTCAATCCTCTACTCTGCTGCCTGAACCAAAGTGTGGTTGGTTGATCCAGCAGGAGAAGAAGGGCAATTGGAGAACTGGGCGTGGCTTTGCACACTGTCTTCGCTTGGAAGGGACTTATATCCTTTCTATTCAAATGTTATAGACATAATTACTGAATGGGACTTGCCTACCTGCAAGGAGGCTGAGAAATATAGGAGAGTACACAGGATATTTGGTATCCTATATTTCCACAATAGGAAGTGGCTAAAAGGAGATATGCCTAATCATTAAGAGTAGAGCATTTGGGTGAGTGGAAGAGAAGTGGCGAGGAATGGTCAGTTTTTATTTTATTCAAATCTAAATTATTTGTTTTTTCAACAATACTGCATTTTGTTTAAAATTAAAATATATTTTAAATTTTATAAACTCTGGTAATCACTCCTGTGGGAGCAGGGGAATCCTTTTTGGCTTAATTTGTGTAGAAAGGCCATGACTAGTTCAGCATCTTACATGACATTTAGACTCTTTTTCACTCATAATCGTCCTTTTTGGGTTTTTTTCCTAGTTAACAGTTTTGTGATGTTATCAATTCTCTTTTTACAGCGAAAATGTTCTGGGCTTTGTTTCTGTAGGTCAATGACTTTTATTATCCAATTTGCTCCCAAGTCCTTAATAAAATAACTAGAAGGTGGACTTGTCTAGTAAGTCCTCATGAATCTCAGTGGAGTTCCATCAGAGAAAGAGTGACCTGTAACCATGGGAGAGTGTTTCCAATAATAAAAACTTCAGATATATTTTACATGTAATGTTATTGAAAAAGTCAGAATCTAAAATTTTGTAAGTTGGATAAAGCCCTAGGAAGTCACAGGCTTTTACCACTCACAGTAGGAAAGGGAAAGCTGTTTAGTGAGTTTGCTTGGGAAATGACTTCAGGGAAATCCCAATTTGTCTTTGGTTAGCTAATTTGAGTGTCTGAACTTTTCTAGGCTTTTATGTTCCCCTAGCTCACTTTGAAGGTATATAATTTGTTATTCTTTTAGACACATATTATATATTCTTTAGATGTGAATAGTATCATATGAATGTAATATTTAACAAGTGCTACATAACTTTGGTTATTTTAGGTATAATAGAATTATTAAACAATTGCCACTCCCAAGTTGTAAAAAATGTATATAAAGTCAGGCAAGATAGGATAGACTGAAGGTAAAAAGAACTCATGAAGGAAATTTGAGAACTTAATATTCTTCAAAGGGTTATTTGCATGAACAAAAGAAATATTAAGTTGAGATAACCATAGGAAGAAATGTAGGATTAGTTCAAAAGAAAGTTGAGACCTGGGTGCCTGGGTGGCTCAGTCTTGGTTAAGCACCTGCCTTCAGCTCAGGTCATGATCCGGGAGCCCTGGGATTGAGCCCCACATCCAAATCCCTGCTTAGTGGGGAGTCTTCACCCTCTTCCTCTGCTCCTCCCCCTGTTCATGCTCATATGATCTTGCTAATATGTAGAATTTAAGAAACAAAACAGAGAATCATAGGGGAAGAGAGAAAAAATAAAACAAGAGGAAATCAGAGAGGGAGACAAACCATAAAAGACTCTTAATCATAGGAAACAAACTGAGGGTTGCTGGGGGGTGTGTGGAGGGATGGGATAACTGGGTGATGGACATTAAGGAGGGCATGTGATGTAATGAACACTGGGTGTTATATAAGACTGATGAATCACTGACCTCTATATCTGGAACAAAGAATACATTATATGTTAATTGAATTTAAATAAAAATAAATAATTTTTTAAAAAAGGATCCTCTGGAAAAAAAAAAAGAAAGAAAGAAAGAAAATTGAGACCTAAAAGTGCAAGCAACATGTAGGCCAAAGCCTGCAATACCAATAAACCTGACTTAAAGTCAGAGGTCTATCTGATCAGTGGATAATATTTTCAGGGACAAATTCCCATGTGAGAACCATATTAGTTGGACAAAACAAACTTCAGTGTAGCTAATATAAGAAAAAAAGGGCTATGTAGTTCATAGACTCTTTAGAAGACTCATTGAATTGGGTTAAGACACCATTATAGCTCAAAGCTACACAGAAGAAAACACAGGAAAAACGTCTAACAACCTAGCTATTGCCACTTAAGTTGCGGGCTAGGCACCAGCTGCTGATCCGCATCCGTTCCTAGTCTGGGATGAGAAAAAGTTCTTGTAACCAGATTGCAAATGAACTATGTTGCTAGGCACACTACTCAGTTCAGTTGACAATTATTTTCACAGTGCAATTTTCTCAATAAGGAAGAGGTGTGGTAATTTACATTCAGGTGCAAGCGAAGATGGGCACATTAAGCAGAACTCTTGGACGGTGCCACCACTGCCTTCCCTACCTGCCACTCGACACCTACGATTCTGCAAGTGGAGACCAGAACAGCTCCGCCACAGCAACCCCAGAAGAACCAAATGACTCCATCACCAACTCACTAGAAGATTCAATGTGCTCCTGAGCTACAGATGCTCCCCAGGCTTCCATCTGCTTCCAGGTCTTCTATGTGCGTCCTTCGTCTTGGGAGAATTGGATGAGTTCCCAGTCCTGATCTGCAATGGAGTCTGGGAAGTTTGGTTTTTAAGCTGTTCAGCACCTATAACATGACAACAAGTTAAAAGGAGGTTGGAAGTGTGTAGGACCCTAACACACACTACCTATGACAGTGAATCCTCTAAGGCAGGGGAATATTTGAAAAGAGAGTTATCAGTGAATATTGCTGATGTCTCAAATGTGAGAAAGGGAAGAGATGTGTGAAGGAACCAGTAAAGGCTAGATGATGGACAAATAAATGAACATATGGAGTCTTAACCCAGGATGGGCTCATTTCATTGAAAAAGCATATGGTATTATTTTTCTTAGATTTTGTTAGGAGCACATTTGTGATTTATTTGAGTTATAGTTTTTTTTTTTTTAATAAAAAGTCTGAATTATTCACATGAATCAAGAAGTTAAATTATTACCATATTGGAAGGGACTTTTGAGGCCAGCTAGGTCAGCCTTCTTCCTTAAAATATTTTTTGAAACAGAAAATGATAATGTTTACCAAAATATATAGTAACCACTAACTAACAACACATTGTCAAATAAATTTATTTGTGGCATGTCTTAATAAATAGTATGAGATGTAATTAACACATCTTTTTATATGAATAGTGATTCTTGAAATTAGTTGGCTTATTTAAATGGAATAGGCATTTACTTTGAAAGTTATGACTGCTTAGTAGGTCAAGTGACATTATGACTGAATATCACTTTCAAAAATTGGTGTCAAATTAATTAATTTTATTGTATTTATGAAATGCAAATTAAGTTGTGTTACTCATATGCTCTTAGCATTGGACACTAGTTTTACCTACAAGCTGATGGCAAATAAATAATAGTAAAAAATAAAGTGTACTGTTTAATCAAATATTTTGAGTAATGAAAAGCTATCATCTAGAACATTGCTTCATAACCTTTTTCAGGTCATAAATTATTTTGAGACTATGATAAAAGCCATGGATGCTATTCCTGGCAAATTGCACATACACATAATTGTACATGGACTCATAGAAGATTTATGGACATTTTGAAGGCTATCCTCAGACTTTAGGTTAAAAATCCTGATCCAAAGTAAAGCAGAGGTAGCCAATTTTACCAATAATTTGATTTTAATATATAACTCTATATTTTTCATAAAATGATATTTCCGTTTGGAGCTGAAAATTACAATTTGATTTATAACTCTTACTGGCAATATGATCTGGGCATAGAAACTCTCCAAATCTCAATGATCTCACTTGTAAATTGGAGATGATAATCATTATGTCACAAGATTACTGTATTTCCTTTGATATATATCCAGCATAGTACCTGTCACAAAGATATTTAAGAAATGTTCACCTACTCATTCATTCATTTATTCATTTTCTTGATGTATTAAAAAGATTGCTCAAAATCTCTTGATTACTTTGTGGTTATGCAATTATGTTCAACAGAAATTTATGGAATGTTCACTTTGTACTAAGAGTTAGGTTAAATGCACACATAGATGATTAAGGACGAATCCCTCCTCCAGAGCTCTGTACATATAGTACAGTGGCATGTCAGGGGGAAATTTCAACGTGTTATACGAGATATAAGAAATGGGCATAAGTTCGTAAGGGATCCCATATGATAAAAAGAGCAGTGTAATGGATACCGAGGATTTGTGGAAGGATCCATGGTGGAGATAATACTTAAGTGAGACCAATAATATTAGTAAAATAAACTTTCTAATTAGTTACTCTATGTTGATTATTTTTCTAAATACCATATGTGCTATCTAATTTGATCCTTAAAAAATCTCCATGAAGTATATATCCATTTCCTTCTTAAAGCTACCCACTTAGCGGATGGGGCTACCAGGCTGAAATAGAATGAACAAAATTTCAAGTGACATACGGTAAATCAGTCACTGAGTTTGAATTAGCTTTGATTTCACCCCTGAGCTCCTTAACAATTAGTTGAAGAAAATTGGAAGAGCATTTCAGTTAGGGGAAGTGTCTCCAACAAGTGCATAGAGTCATAGAATGACTTGTATAAGGAGAACTACACAGAATAACATTAATAACAATTATAAACACAAATTTTAATAAATTGCAAAACATGAACAAGAGGTAATACCACATAATATCAGGATTGATTAGTTGTTTTTAAAAAAAGGAAAAGAAAAAGAGCAAGAAGTTATAAATGAATTACAAATGCCTGATTTGTGTGTTATAGGTCTAATGGGGCAGAAGCTAGTTTAGGTGTGGGAAGATGATGCATCCAGGGTAGGATAAGTTAGGACATCCAGGAGGCATCAGTCCAGAGATACAGTTAAAACTAGAGATAAACTATGGTTAACATTAGCTTAAAGATAGCAGCAAAAATCATTAGAGTATATAAAAACACCCAGGCATATAAAAGGAACATGGCTTTGAACTATGTTTATTTTGACCAAAACCACCTATACTCTACGAGATACACATTTATAAATTAATAAATTTATAAATTAATTAAAAATTATTTTATATTGCCTGTTTGCAAGCAAAATGTGGTAAAAATAGAATTTTTAGCTAAAGAAAATAAAAAATAAATCTTTGGTTCAAGGTAAAATTAACAAATTAACATGTTTAGTCAGTGAGACTATGTTCAATAGGTGAGTTCACTGAAGTTCATATTAGAGTAAGTACTAACTAAAGTAAATAAAACAAAAACTAACAACAACAAAAAAAACTTCCCTGTGTTTTTTAAATGTTTTTATTCGAGTACAGTTGACACACACGTTACACTAAGTTTGAGGTATACAACAAAGTGACTCAACCTCTCTGTATGTTATGCTCTGCTCACACAAAAGTAGCTACCATCTGTCATCATACACTATTACAATACCATTGATTGTATTCCCTCTGCTGTGCCCTTTATTCCCGAGACTTACTCACTCCATAACCGGAAGTCTGTATCTCCCTCTCCCCTTCACCCATTTTGCCCATCCCCATCCCCCTTCCTTCTGGCAATTGTCAGTTTGTTCTCTGTGTTTATAGGTCTGATTCTGCTTTTTATGTGTTTGTTTATTCATTTCCTTTGTTTTTTAGATTCCACGAATGAAACTCTCCGTACTTTTTTTGTTGGGAATTTAAACTAAGCTGGGGAGAGATGATTGGCAGCTTCTTTTTGTTTTTTGATCACTTGTGCCCAAATTTCTCCAGATGATCCCATTGGTGTTCTCATTTATAAGTCTCTTATGATATTTTCTGAGTTCTAACTTATTTTTCAGAAAATCTGAAGGTAATATCTGGAGGCTGAAAGAGATTTGGACTCTTTCCTAAAAATATAGTTCCTTAGTAGAATGTTCTATTACAAGACAGTTTTGTTAACAAGACTGCAATTCCCATCTTGATATTTTAATTAAAGGTTAAAGGAGATCATGTGAATAGACAGTTTTGATTTTCCCATTGCATTTATTTTCAAACAATCTTAATATTATAGCAGTCAACATCATCGAAACACAGAGACAGATGACTTATAAAAAAGATATTTTCTGTAATTACATGGTTAGCCTCATTCAGACTTACTGACCATTTCAGATACATGTGTAGGTCCATTGATCACAAACTTGCTGCACTGGTAAATGAACAGATGTACAGTTATTAATCTTGGATAGGATCCTCATGTAATTTCAATCGAGGTCAGATAAGGCAATGAGAACGTGACACGGCATCCTGTGTTTAAGACTTCAGAAATCTCAGGGCAAGAGAGATGCATGCCTACAAGTATGAGGAAGGGAAATCTGTATAATCAATTTTTTCTTTTCCATTAATTTTTGAGTTCTTAAAGCAAAATTCTCATCTGATAAGTAGTTCAAATATATGTGTACTGCCTGGACCCTTGCATGTTTGTGAATGTATGATTTGCATGTCTTCAAATGCATGATTCTTCTAAGGCCTCTCAAAATTTTACCTTCCAACTTTCAAGTTTTCCTATGGTTTTCATTGTTTAAACACAGGGAATGGAGGCGGGGAGAGAAACGTGGGGAAAGATGGTTATTCCATGAGTGCATAAGAGAAGGAAGTCCAAAACCAGGTTAGAGAGATACTAAGCAAAGTCCAAGTGGAACTATTCATGAGGTTATTAAAAAGGATAAATAAAAAATGAAGACCACAACAGCAGGAATAAAGACACTCTTATGAGAGATTAATATTTCAAATATGAGGTTGGCTGCAGAGGTAGTGTGGTTAAGTATAATGCTATGTGCCCAGAAAACCCCAAATGCTAACTTATTGAAAAATGTTGGGTGTGCGTTTATAATAGAAATAAAATCAGCAATGTGGTTATGGGCAATATTAAATATTCGAACTTGGAAACACTTTTAATAATGATACTCATTATCTTCTTGAGTCTTAATAGAGCTAGAGCTGGTCATATGTTTTAATTATGAGCAAATAACCTATAGAATGTAACTTATTTGCAGCTTTGATTTTTGGCTTTTCAACAACCTGATTACAGCACAGTAAATTTGTGGTGAGACAAATGAATGGCAAACTGGAAGAAATTTGACATTTAAAAAAAAAAATGATTTGATGCTTTAGACACAAAGCTAATTCCACCTTTAATCATTTCTTTCATTTATGTATTTTTTAATCTTTCTGCTAAAATAGTCCCCACTGAGATTCATGATTAGTGGAATCTAATTCTAAGGGAAGAGCTCGGAGAGATAAATTTGTGTGGGACCATCTCCCTGGGGATCTCAGTGGCAGAAATTCCAAGTTGAGAGGTAAGTTGTTTATCCCCAAAGACCAAATGTTCTATTTCAGCTTTTTGGCTACT
This sequence comes from Mirounga leonina, assembly GCF_011800145.1. Classification (NCBI taxonomy): domain Eukaryota; kingdom Metazoa; phylum Chordata; class Mammalia; order Carnivora; family Phocidae; genus Mirounga; species Mirounga leonina. The sequence continues at coordinate 50,564,111 of NW_023270807.1, read as the reverse complement.
TAATAGGAAAGGGGCTGTGCATAAAAAGAAGGAGCCAACATATATGTGTGAATGGATAGATAGGTGACTATAATTTGATATAAATTAATAGAGCTTGGCCATCTAATGGGAAAGTTAATAATTTGATAACTATTGCTCTCTACCTGAGACTCTGAAAATCTGCTAAGAAAATAAGATGTGAAAGTCTCCAAAGTTTCTTAATAATAGACAATGAGCAGTAACTGTGAGAAGCTGTATTAGAAAGCTTTGTTTACGCTTATATGTAAGAAATGTAAGAATGACAAATAATCAACAATATATATGAATAATAATATTCTGTTTGTGTAAAGGTGCCAATTGGTGTTTAGAGCTAGCTAGCATTGTGTGAACACACCTATTCTCTCCCCGCAACTACCTCCCCCACCCCAGCCCCCAAAAGGAAGGGGATAATAACTAAAGGTTTTCACATGTTAAGTGTAGAGTTTCTTTTGAAGAAACATAGAGACAAGTTTACTGAGTTTGGCTGATAAAGGATAAGGTTATAGATTGGGAGGATATTAGTAAACTAGCTAACTAGCACAGTTTTATATATTACATTCTCTCCTTATTAGTAATTAATAGACATTGTTTTGTCTCTTTGATGTGTAATCACTATATTTCATCCAGTAAAAGATGCTTTTGCCCTCTATAATTGCACATTATAAAGCATTCCTATGAAATTCACTGGTGTATAAATAGAACTTAATTCTTTCAGACTTAAACTTTGGTATTTATATATTCAGATCAACAGATTTCCAATACTCTAGGTGATATTTAATGTACTAAATATCTATGGAAGAGCATTTCTTCAGCATCCAGATCCATTAATTTTTTTTAATTTATAATTTTTAAAAATATTTTATTTATTTATTTGAGAGAGAGAGTGAGAGACAGAGAGCACAAGAGGGAAGAGGGTCAGAGGGAGAAGCAGACCCCCCAGCTGAGCAGGGATCCCGATGCAGGACTCGATCCCAGGACTCCAGGATCGTGACCTGAGCCGAAGGCAGTCGTCGCTTAACCAACTGAGCCACCCAGGCGTCCTTTTAATTTATAATTTTAAGACTTTTCAGGCAAGCCTAGTTCCTTATCTTTTATAACTTTTTTTTTTTAGATTTTATTTATTTATTTGACAGAGGAGACACAGCGAGAGAGGGAACACAAACTGGGGGAGTGGGGGAGGGGGAAGCAGGCTTCCCGCTGAGCAGGGAACCCGATGCGGGGCTCGATCCCAGTACCCTGGGATCGTGACCTGAGCTGAAGGCAGACGCTTAAGGACTGAGCCACCCAGGCGCCCCTCTTTAATGACTTCTTTAAAGAAAAAAAAAATCCTCAATGGTTTCAACTCCCATTTTGATCAGCAAGTTCTGTTTCTTATCTTTCCTCCATGTTCAGGGGCTCCTGGTGATGAAGGTACTGCTTAAAGAAGTCTGAGCCCTGGTCCTGATCTCAGGGTCCTGAGATGGAGCCCCACGTGGGGCTTCATGCTGAGCATGGAGTCTGCTTGAGATTCTCTCCCTCTGCTCCTCCCTGCCTCTCACTTTCTCTCTCTCTAAAAAATAAATAAATAAAATCTTAAAAAAAAAAAAAAAAGGAAGTCTGAGACCTGAACTGTCTACAAGTAGAAAAGCTCCCAAAGGCAAAAACAGCAACGCTCTCACCTATTCAACTGGCAGAGAAGACAGTACCTACTCAATAAACACTGCAAAAAGAAAACAAAAAGGATATTCTCCATTTGTTTCACTTGAAATTCCACTCAGCAAACCATACAATTATAAAATTAAAAATTAAAAAAGGAAAATTGCAATTAAGACTCCACAAACAGCTGACTAATGTAAATATTTTAGGCAGAATGACTCCCAGAGATCCATTGGAGTACATCAATTGCGTTGAATGGTGGTTTACTTGTAGTTTGTTTTCATTCAGCCTCTTAACTGAAAAATTGAAATGCCTAGTTTGACAGAGAGATTCATGTAAAATTTGGTATATACTTGAATGTTACAAAATCAAGATATGAATTTGTGTTGTTAATTTTGTTAAGACATGGGGTCTCATTACTCTTACACTGAGTCTCATTTATACAGACATAGTCAAAATGGGTACAATCTTCTATTTTTATAGCTATGTAGTCCTGTACCTCAGCTTTCTATATAAACATATATAAACATGTGGCTACATAAACGTATGGCTCTGTAACACTCAGCAATGTTTTCATCTAGCGGGACTCCTTTGACAATTGTAAAGAACTTTAAAGTTAAATACATATAAGAATGTTAGGTCATAAGGTTTGGAGATTCCAGTCTCCCATTGTTAGGATAGACTGTTGGGTTTTACTGAAACCATATTTCTCTAAAAATAGTAAGGAGAGTTTAAGCTTAATTGAAATAATGTGTTAGTACCCAGTAAATGTTACAAATAAACTTTTAGGAGAATTTCTCCTTATATTACCCCTTACCTCTGTAAAAATCTTAATTTTTCAAAATTATGTTTATTGTTCTTCCCTTGAATTTTTTTCTCTCTAAATTTATCAATTTTACAATAAGAGAGTCATTTCAGTGGGAGTGAAATTTCTGCCTTCTTTTCAAAGGAGATTTAATTAGGAGAAAAGAAACAAGAGTGCAAAAGAAGCATGTCTGGTTATCTTCTGTTTGACTCATGCTATTGGCTAGCATGGGGATGAGGCCAGTCAGTAATCATTACGCTCCTTAGAGCAGACCATGGCAATTGATTTCCATTATCTAGTGGGGCATCTGTGCCCGTGCATACTTCTCAGATTTTAGAGGACACAGGCTTTTAGGCTGAAAACTCTAAATTTAAAATAAATCACAAACACCAGTTAAAAGATGCAGAATCTGAATGATTTCAAATCTCAAAAATATAATCTTTCATGTTTATATTTAATTAAATTTAATTTAAATGTAAATTTAACTCCTATCTAGTTTTTATGTGTTTTAAAATTATCAGTCGAAATCATTGATTGTAGATCTTTCTTACCATAATATCATGATTTAAATCCTTACATTTTGTACATACCTAATGAAAATATTACCCACTAACCTAAATTAGAATGTTTTAAACCTATTAATATATTCTTCACCTACTTGGTCTTTTCACTTTTATGGGATTAATTTTGTTTGCCTAGTCTTAAAACATATCATGGTTTTTGAAATAAAAGCACTATATTTCGATGGTAATCATATTGCAATACACAAATGTATCAAATCTACATGCCCTACACCTTAAAAAAACTTATATTTAGCCCTTTAGTTGAAAGACGTGGATGGAACTGGAGGGTATTATGCTAAGTGAAATAAGTCAATCAGAGATAAACAATGATCATATGGTTTCACTCACATGTGGAATATAGGAAACAGTGTGGAAGATCATAGAGGAAGGGAGTAAAACTGAGTGGGAAGTCATCAGAGAGGGAGACAAACCGTGAGAGACTCTTAACTCTAGGAAACAAACTGAGGGTTGCTGGAGGGGAGGTGGGTGGGGGGATGGGGTAACTGGGTGACAGGCATTAAGGAGGGCACGTGATGTAATGAGCACTGGGTGTTATATACAACTGATGAATTATTGAACACTACATCCAAAACTAATGATGTACTATATGTAGGCTAACTGAATTTAAATAATAATTTAAAAAAAGAAACTTCAAAAAAAGTACAGATCATGTACTACTTTTTAAAGAACTTGGACCTTGTTCATACTGTGGGAATGAGAAAGTTGCATAGGATGCAGTTGGTACTACCATAGAGGAACTTTGGAACAGAATGGAAAGGAAAACTCTTTGATATTGTTAATTGTAAATTGTAAGTGTAGGTCTGTAATTTTTCCTTAGCAAAAAACTAAGATATTGAGATGGCATCCTGAAAAATCCTTTGGGACTACACAGCAAAATCCTTGGTTCTTAATATGATGTCCCATGTGCAAGTCCGCTCTGCTTGAAGTTTAGAGAAATACATCTAAATGACTTAAAGCTTATAAATGCACATTTAGCTTTAATGTTAATGATACCATTCTGATGAAGGAGGTGGGTAATGAATATGGATGCTTCCATTACATATCACATATGTACAAAGTAAACACGAATACAGGAGTGAAGTTGTTAAGAATTCCCCCCACACCCTGATAAATTCTGTTTTAAGTGGCTTTGTTCGACTGCCTACAAACTTATTTCATTCTGTCATCACCTCTACGTTCTTTCATCCTGTCTGACTGACATGCTAACGCTTGGAGAATGGTGGAGATATTTCAAATGGAGAAAAATGTACAGTTTGATTTTTAAAAAGGCGTTTAAAACGTACACATTTTCTTGACCCATTATTATCTTTCAAAACATTATCTTTCATTAAAAATGGATGCCTAGTTTTGTATATTTATGGTACCTAGTGAATAATAAAAAGCTATGACTCACTTACTAGACATCACGCTAGACAATCAAAATCAAACCCCTGCAACACTCCGTGTAGTTGGTGTGAAGCAGAAAGGTTCAAATTCTTCCCTACGCCTCTGGTAGCTGCTGGCAATTGAGGCCCTGCGGAAGCGCCAAGAGATCATCTGGCTGGCTACATTGAGGAGGAGGCTGACCTGGACTATCGGCTACCCAAGCAGCCTCTTGAACTTATAGCTGAGCTCATTCACTTCGTCTCTCTTAGGCAAAAAACGTGTGGGGCCAAATAGGCAGTATCAGTATGACTGTTCTATGTTAACTATTCTATTCTAAAGCACATAGCATGACTAGCTAGTTATTCTTCCTCCAGGAGGAACTTTAGAGCCAATGTCCTGGCACAATGCAATGTGTCATATTCTTTTTTTTTTTTTTTTTTAAGATTTTATTTATTTATTTGACAGAGAGAGACACAGCAAGAGAGTCAAAATAAGCAGGGGGAGTGGCAGAGGAAGAAGCAGGCTTCTGGCAGAGCAGGGAGCCCGATGCAGGGCTGGATCCCAGGACCCTGGGATCACGACCTGAGCCGAAGGCAGATGCATAATGACTGAGCCACCCAGGCGCCCCAATGTATGATATTCTGATACGGGTGCTCCTTCTCTCTCGATATGAGGCCAGTTGTGAAGGAAGTTACCTCCCTGGCTGGCATCATCATGCATGAGTCCCGCAGGTTACCTGCAGTACCCACTCCTTCCGGGAGGCTTGTACAGATAGGCTACTGATGCCCCCTACCTGTTTGATGCCACATGAAACAGGAAGATAGGGTGTGAAAGAAATGATTTCACAGGAAGAATATGAATTTCTCATCAAACAAACTTAATTATTGGCAGGGGGACTAATAATTTGCACAATTGAACTCAACATCCGGGTTTCTAATTTTCTTTGGGGCATGTCAGTACTCTAAACTCTCTCTTTTTTTTTTTTTTTTAAGTCCAAAGGTGCTTATATCCTCCCCAGATTTCCCATACTATTATTTAGCGGATCAGCAATAATATGTACTGTAAGACATCATGGTCCAACATACTTATTTTAATTGAACTGACTTTTTAAAAGTCCTTTTCCACTCTCCTTTTCTTGTTCTACTTTGTCCTCTTTCCGACACCAGGTGATTTATACTTTCGTTATCTGATCAGGCCTGACTTTCTGTGGAAAGAATGAAGGTTAACAGCATTTTCTCTCTGTCTTTTCTGTATCCTCTGTTACCAAATTTCATCTATCGATGGATGACACATTGACTTTTTGACTAATAAAATGTTAAATGTAGAATCGCTGACTCTTCTATAATAACCTATGTTGTCTTGTTGTTTTGGGGAAACATGAGAAAGAATTCATGGAATAAATGAATATGAATTTTGAATGTTTATGGAAAAAAAAAAAACTCTGAAGATGTGGGAAAATGACTAAAGAAGGAAAATATGAGAGGCCCAGTTGGCTTGGAAAGGTAGAAGTGATCTTGAAAAACAATTTGGATTTGATGTAAAGAACCATAATTTTCCAGCTGGTGCAGAAAGCATTATTCTAAGTAATCAAAGACAAAAATATTTTGCCAAAGGGATCAGGGCAAACACATTGTATATTGAAAGAATGGGAAGAAGTGAGCGTTAATAAGAGTGGATGGCTAGATCCGAAGGTGAGATGTCTCTTTTTTTTTTTCTTAAAGATTTTTATTTATTTATTTCTTTATTTGAGAGAGAGAATGAGTGAGAGAGAGCATGAGAAGGGGGAGGGTCAGAGGGAGAAGCAGACTCCCCGCTGAACAGGGAGACTGATGTGGGACTCAATTCTGGGACTCCAAGATCATGATCTGAACCTAAGGCAGTCACTTAGCCAACTGAGCCACCCAGGCGCCCCGGTGAGATGTCTCTTAATCCTTGACTGGTGTCAGCTCAGACTAGTGTCTGAGCTGGCTCTCGGGAATTGCTCTCATTTTTCCAATCTGCCTAAACTTCCACTTTTATTCAGGGACTGAGTCACAACAACCCTGGTGATGACCAACCATATGCTCTATTCTGGACCCTTCGATGTAGTTGTCAAATTATTAAACATAAATAAGTACAAATTTAGAGCTGTCATTAAAAAGTAACTTAGAGATCAACAGGTTCATATTTTATGGACAAGAAATGAGGATACAGAGGGTTGAATGATTTGCCCAAAGCCACCTAGATGTAATTTTAATATCTAACACTTTCGTGCAGTTTTATGCCTTACTACTCATTGGTAACTACATACTCTTGTGAGATCTACATCCACCCTTGTGAAATATTACCTGTTCTTTATGAGCAAACAGCTTGGCAGAACAGGGTCTAGCATAGCCCCAATTATTTTTACCATATTGTGTTTCCTCCCACATCTACAGCTTGAAGATAGCAGTGAGAAAGGCCTGGCAGGAACAGATATACTACTGCTCTTAGTATAAGGTGAGAGTAACTAAAGTATTTTTTCTAATGTAGCAATTATTATATGTGCTGTCCAATGGCAATATCAAGGATTTAACTCATTTGTTTAACAGAAATATTTTCAGCAGAAGTATGAAAAATAGGCTACAACTGAAAAGAAAAGTTTATTGCCGAATTATATTACCCAAAATACCTATGTGGCCCTGTGTGTCCCTCTCTCTCCAAATACCAGCAGCTCTATAGAGTGCGAAAGGGTAAGTAAAACACAAGATTGCTCTCTGCTATCTAGAAAAGACAGGCTTATCAATAAATGAGATAATAGAGAGCCCAGAGCGGGGAGTGATTCAATGGAAAAAGTTTAGTTATAAAACATCTCCCATACTTCTAGAAATTTAGTAGGTCTTCAGGGGCCAGCAGCATTCCAGGTTTCTTCTGAGAATCTAATCAAGCTTATTTCAGGACTTCCAAAGGGGTTGAGTGAGAGCATATATCAGCATCCCCTTGATTTTTTTTTCCCTTTGAAATAGGCTAAGAAGATCTCAGGTTATGGGGCCCCTGGGTGGCTCAGTCAGTTAAGTGTCTGCCTTTGGCTCAGATCATGAACCCAGGGTCCTGGGATCGAGTCCCGCATCGGGCTCCCTGCTCTGTGGGAAGTCTGCTTCTCCCTCTCCTACTCCCCCTGCTTGTGTTCCCTCTCTTGCTGTGTCTCTCTTTGTCAAGTAAATAAATAAAATCTTAAAAAAAAAAAAAAAAGAAGATTTCAGGTTACAAATTCAAGATCTCAACTGTATGTTTCAGAATCCTTTGACTCTTATAGTCTATAAATTCAATTAAACATTTTCAAGTAAAATGCATGATACATTGGCTTGACGTTAACCCCAACTCTAAGGGTAAACTCCAAATATTAAGGAAGGTTTTATGTGTCAGTCAATTTAATTTGTCTCCTCTCCATTCCTTGTTACAGCTCTTCCAGATGATCGCTCCCAGTTGAAACTTCATATTTCTATTGTTATAGATATGAATCATAATGTACAATATTCTTATGTTTTAAAAACAAAACAAGCAAAGAGAATGACAATATAGTTTCCAGTCTACTTAGTTTTGCTCATCAAGCTTTGTCTGAAAACCAGTTTCAAATTCCGGATGAGCTCACCAGAAACCACTGATGAAAGGACATGTATGTGTCCATTTAAGAAAAACAAACACACAAACTGTAAAATGATATAGGCGTTCGAAAGAAATGAATGGATAACATGCTGAGTCCTATCTTGACTGTGTGACTTTATCTGTTTCTGTCTGTATGTGCGTGTGATTCTCGAGGGCAAAAGAAGGAATAGAAAAGGAGGAAAAGAAAAGGATCAGAGCTGTAGGTCACAGTGAAATCACAATGCTCCTCTTAGTATGGAGATCAATTATAGACATCTGAAACCATGTAAATGATATTATAGAAACATTAGCATGTTGAAAATGCTGGCAAGAAACTAAAGGTCTAGTCTGTATTTGTACTTCTCTATGTGTGTTTGTGTGTTAAATATTCGGAGGAAATAAATTATTTAAATCTAACTCTATCTGGCTACTTTTTTTCCCCCCTGACTTTTTGGCAATAAAGGGATTTAAATGAATGTAACTAGTTGTTCTAAGCACTTTAAAGCAGATATTTAAAGTCTAAAAAAAGTCTTTCAATTACTGTTTTAAAAGCTGAGAGCATTTTCTTAAAAAGGAATAATGATTGAATACATTTCTCATCAAAGTGAAGGATTAATAGCAGCGAATAAAAGTTTCTACAAAGTTTTACACAATGTGCTGCAAAAATTCATTTCCCTCTTTTTTTTCTCTCTGATGTTTTGGCTCCTTGCCCTTTATACAGCTAACACATTTAGTTTTGTCATGTTGGGGAAAGCACAAGAGATCATTTTATACATGAACTAATATTTGTGGAAAAGTATATGCTCTTTTACTGTCCCACAGTAAGAGTTGTATATGGTCCTTTGTTTTTGTTTTTGTTTTTTGTTTTTTTCAAAATGATGGATCTAAATTGCACATAATTTATATTTATTTTTTATGTGATTGGTAGAATTTCATCAGTGAGCTGAAAATTTTCAGTCTCATTAAAATATTTAAACATTCCCTGAGAAATTTAGACAAGCTCACTGGACACTTTAAAGACTTTTATATGGTCTCTGTGATTTACTAGCCTCAGATGATTACTTTTAATTAAAAGCAGATGGACTTTCAATACAATGGATGGGAAAGACATTTAGCTAGAAAAAAATCTGAAGAAGTAGTACTTCTTAACTATACAAAGTTTTACATCTATGCATTTAAAAATATGACTGTATTATTCAAGTTTTTGTACATAAAATTCCTATGTGAGAGAAAATAATAATTTATTTCACTGGCTGTGCAATTAAAAGCTTTCTTACAGTGAGACAAAACTTCTTTCTGATTAAAGATGTACCAATTTAGAAGAGATGATTTTTAAGACTACTTTGGTGTTTCCAAAGATCCTATTGTTTAATCTGCCAAGAAATTCTGCTCCTACATCAGTAGAAATTTTAAAACTCCAACATGACCATACTATTTCCTCAATAATAGCAAGGGAATTAACTTTAATGCAGTAAATTCATAAGAAACTCCTCTGATAAAAAGATGCTTCTCAGTCCTATTATTTAATTGATCTTTTTGGAACAGTTCATTTGTACTCCAGAAAAAAAATAATTAGATGGGTTATTAAGTTCTTTCAAGTGTATGAAAACAATGGTGACTAATACCCAGATATCTTTTTATGAAAGGCTTTTGTATTTGAACCATCTAAATTTTAATCTCTAATAGGTGGTTCTAGGCTTACTGTTATTATTATTTTAAGCCTTAAACTTCCTTAGTAGCATTGAAATAAATTTGATTTAAATTCCTTTTATTCATTTAAGATTGTATGAAATGGATTTTACTTGAACAATGTGAAATATGTTAAATTTCAAAGCATATACTTTACTCTTCATTTCCTGTCCAGTCATTTAGAGAAAGCCACACTGTGTGGCAGAAAAAACACCGATTGAGTAGTCAGGAGACACGGGCTCTAGCTATTTGACCTTGAATTAAACTTCAATTAACTTCTTTGTGCCCCAGGGTCTGTATCTGTTACATGAAGGAGTTGTCAGAGGTTGCAAATCGGCAGTCCCAGCTAGATTCAGCCCGCAGATACGTTTTGCTTGACCTACATTTAAAAAAAAATATGAATGAAAATGGTTGTATCAACTTACATCCATCAGCAGTGCCTGTGAATCATACTTGCTCTATATCCTTCCCAATACATGATATTGTCAACCTTTTTTACTCTAGATATTGGTGTGTTTGTAGTCCTATTTCATTATGGATTTAATTTACATTTTCCTGATGACTAATAAAGTGAAGTGTTTTTTTCATATGTTTCTCAGCAGTTTGGATCGCTCCTTTTGTGAGGTGCCTGTTTGATTTTTTTGTCTTTTTTTTGGTTGTTGTTAAGTTGGATTGTCTGGGTTTTTTTCTTATTGATGTGTTAATGAGTTCTTTAGATATTCTGGATATGAGTCTTTTGTTGGATAAATGAATTCAAAATGTGTTCTCCCATGCCTTTTCAATCTTAAAGGTGACTTTAGATAAACTGAAATTCGTAATTGTGGTGAAGGTCAGCCTTTCAAACTTTACCTTGTAGTTAGTGGTTTATTTAAAACATTTTAAAAATATTTGCTTCCCTTAAGTTTATAAAAATATGTTCCTTTGTTATCTTCTAGAAACTTCATCTATAAAACATCTTAATTGGGCACCTGGGTGGCTCAGTTAGTTAAGCGCCTTCAGCTCAGGTCATGATCTTGGGGTCCTGGGATCTAGTCCCACATCGGGCTCCCTGTTCAACAGGGAGTCTGCTTCTCCCCCTCCCTCTGCTTCCCTCTCTCTTAAATAAAATCTTTATAAATAAATAAATAAATAAATAAATAAATAAATAAATAAATAAAAAAAAATAAAACATTTTAATTGATTTAGTACATGCTCTGATTCAGGTAATTTGATTTCAAGGTATGGACCTGGAAAAAGTGCATACACTTGTGTACCAAATAATATGGGCCAGAATGTTTATAGAGTCATTTTATTCATAGTGGCCAAAAATTGGAAGCACTTATTGATCAATTGTAAAATGGATTGGGATATATTCATACAGTGGAATAGTATACAGCAAGGAGAAAGAATGAACTACTCTTACATCCATCAGTATGGGTGAATCTTACAGTTAGAAAGTGAAAGAACCGGGGCGCCTGGGTGGCTCAGTTGGTTAAGCCACTGCCTTCGGCTCAGGTCATCATCCTGGAGTCCCGGGATCGAGTCCCACATCGGGCTCCCTGCTCGGCGGGGAGTCTGCTTCTCCTTCTGACCCTCCCCCTCTCATGTGCTTTCTCTCTCTCATTCTCTCTTTCTCAAATAAATAAATAAAATCTTAAAAAAAAAAAAAAAAAGAAAGTGAAAGAAACATGAATGAAAGAGCAAATGCTGTGTGATTTTATTTATATAAAATTCAATACTAAGCAAAACAATTATGATGAATGGTCACTGAATAGTGATTACCTTTTAGAACAGGGAAGGTTAACGCTGGGGGAGTAGTTCAAGGGAGGCACCAAAAAGATACCTGGGTGGCAGAGAATATTTTAAATTTGGATCTGGGTAGTGTGTGTACAGGTCTGTACTCTTGGTAAAATCCACCAAGTTGTACACATGAGATCTGCCTTTCTAGTCATTATTAAATACTAAGGAAGAAAATGCTTGCTGGGGCTAATATTTTAGGCATATATACAGATTATAATATCACTGATATGTGGAATAGAACTAGAATACTAGTTCAGAGTAATCTCCACTATCTATGTCAACATTTCCATAAGGTTTCTAACCAGTCTCACTTCGAATTTTCCTGCACGATAAAAGCAGATTAATCTTTTTTTTTTTAATTTTTTTTAAAGATTTTATTTATTTATTTGAGAGAGAGAGAGAGAGAATGAGAGAGAGAACATGAGAGGGGGGAGGGTCAGAGGGAGAAGCAGACTCCCTGCCGAGCAGGGAGCCCGATGTGGGGCTCGATCCTGGGACTCCAGGATCATGACCTGAGCCGAAGGCAGTCGTTTAGCCAACTGAGCCACCCAGGCGCCCCATAAAAGCAGATTAATCTTAACAAAATACCTGCTTTCAAACATAACCTGCATATTTAGAAGTCTTTAATGATTTCCCTCCATCTAGACAATAAACTGCAAATCTTAAACATTTGAAGTATCTGTAACTTGATGCTGGGTGTGTGTGGGAGCTCACCAACATATACTGGGAACTGATTACCTATCAGTTGCATTAAACTGGTTACTTAGTGGATTTAACCCTTCCATCAAACCTTTAAGTTAAATAGCATTATGTCATACTTCAGGTTAAAGATACTGAGTTTCTACACAGTTGGAATTTAGGTAATAGGCAGCAGCACCAGGATAAAAATATAGTTCTCTATGACTCCAAAACAAATACTATTTTTATTACACCATGTTGCCCTACAGTCACATATTAAGTCCCCAATCTACTTTATCCAATTTCTCATCTTCCTAAACTCTTTATTCTGAACAAACTTAGTTCAAAATATGCCTCCCTCAATCTTTTTTTTTTGCATTTCTTTTTTTTAATATGTTATGTTAATCACCATACATTACATCATTAGTTTTTGATATAGTGTTCCATGATTCATTGTTTGTGCATAACACCCAGTGCTCCATTCAGTACGTGCCCTCTTTAACACCCATCACCAGGCTAACCCATCCCCACACCTCCCTCCCCTCTTGAACCCTCAGTTTGTTTTTCAGAGTCCATAGTCTCTCATGGTTCATCTCCCCTTCCGATTTCCCCCCCTTCATTTTTTCCCTTCCTGCTATCTTCTTCTTCTTTTTTTTAAACATATAATGTATTATTTGTTTCAGAGGTACAGGTCTGTGATTCAACAGTCTTACACAATTCACAGCGCTCACCGTAGCACATACCCTCCCCAATGTCTATCACCCAGCCACCCCATCGCTCCCACCCCCCCACCACTCCAGCAACCCTCAGTTTGTTTCCTGAGATTAAGAATTCCTCATATCAGTGAGATCATATGATACATGTCTTTCTCTGATGGAACTAGAGGGTATTATGCTGAAAGAAATAAGTCAATCCCTCAATCAATCTTATACTTTCTGATCTCCTAATTTTCCCTAATCCTGATTTCTTCCTTAAAGTTGTGGAGTATTTTTTAAAACATTTGCTATCTGCATCTGTGTTATCCATTCTTTCAGATCACTTTGAAAGTCTACCTTTATTCTAACGCTTTGCTTAACCACCACAATCTGAATACTCTTTCTCTCCTCAGAAACCTTAACTCTAATTATTGCTGGGTACAAATCATACATTATGTATAACATTGTGATATTCCTTTCATATTTCCTTGAAATGTTATTTAAATTCAGGTTTCTTTTTTCTTTATTTGATGATTGTCTTATTTCCTTAATTATGTTGAAAGCTCCCGAGTACAGAGAAAATGTTTATATATATATATATTTTTTTTTATCTCCTCCTTCAGAAGTATTCAAGAATAATGGAGATTGAGTATGGTCTAGAAAAAGTACTGTAGCAGTTTGAATTTTACAGATTTAGGGTAAAAATATACTTCATGGGGATCAGTTTTATATGAATACAATTATTTAGATAGATAAATACACGGAATATATATGATAAATAGATCAATAGCTTAGAGATTTTTCTAATGTATTAAAAAGCAATTCTTCTTTATGTCCTATTTACTCTTTCCAATTCATCCCCATATGTCTTTGACTCCTTCCCTCCCCCACCACAGTAATTGGATTGCTCTTCTCAAGATCAACAGCAAATTATTGGCCTCATCTTACTGGGCCTCTTCCTAATTTTCCCATCTGGCTATTCTTCCTTTTGAAACACTAGTCTCTAATTTCTTTTGGGAAATACTCTTGATTTTTTTCCCACTTCACTTACTACTCCATCATAGTCTCCTTCCTCCTATACCTTAACTCTTAATGTTGGAGTTCATTCAATCATTTATTTATTCTTTTATTAAAAAATCCTTATTGAGCATCTACAGTGTGTTAGTCATATAGGCACTGGACACCCAACAATGAATGATTTTTTTCAATATCCTGCTTTCGTGGAATTTTGATGGAGGGAGATAACCAAACAATAAAATGCAATGGGTGAGAAGTGGAGAAAAATAAATCAAGGTAAAAAAGATGAGAAGATTAGAGCTGGTGGTTACAGGGCTAGCTAGATAATTTCTGGGGCCCAGGGCAAAATAAAAATGCAGGACACCTTGTTTAAATGTTAAGAATTTCAAGAGAGCAGTAGCAGAGCATTAAACCAAGTAATGGGCCCTTTTAATATTGGGATCCTCTGCAACTATACACATCACATGCCCATAAAGATAATCCTGAGTGGTTGCAGAAATCACTGAGGTAATATTTGAGTGAAAACTTGAAAGAGGTAAGGAATTGAAGCATATACATCTATAGGAAAAGAGCATTCCAGACAAGAGCAACATTAAGAGCCAAGATAGGAGGCAGGAGCACATCTGGTGGATTCAAGCAATGACGAAGAAAGCAATATAGCTGGCTAGAGCAGGGGGGAGATTAAATTCAAGATCTAAATGGAAGAAGATTAAATCCAAGATCTAAATGGGGGCCAGATCAGCTAGGGTCTCACCCGTCACCACAAGATCCCTTTTTTAATCTGAGGAGCGTTTAAAACACAACTTAATATTCCCCAGGATCATTTCACTTCTATGTTAAAAACTAGATTGTAGGAGGCAAGAGTCAAAATAGGTGGGAGATGATGGTAGTTTGAAAGAATCCAGGTAAGAAATGATTGCAGGAGCAAAGATTAGGTAGGGAGAAATGGCTGGATTTGGCATATAGTTTGAAGAACTTTGGTATTTTGTTCTAGGACTTCCTTTCTTCTCTATCTCTACATAATGTTACCCCAGTCTCATGGTCTTATATGATATTTAACAGCTGATGGTCTCCCTGAATATCTCCAGTGCAAGCCAGACATGTCAAGTCCTGCCTGACATCTTCGTGCAGATTTCTCATAGACATTTCAAATGTAACACATCCAATAAATAATCTAATAAATGATTTCCTCTCCCTAATTTGTTTCACTTCAATCTTCCCTTTATCAGAAAATGGTATCAGCATTCATTCAGTTGTTAAACTAGAAACCTTGATTCTTCTTCTTACCTAAGCCCCCACATCTAATTAATCAAAGGTCCTATCACTTCAACCCAGAATAAAGATCTTAAATCCACCCACCCCATCCATCTTTCCCGCCATTTCACTCATCCAAGCCGCAGGCTTCCTGCTCCTAGCTGTTCTTTCCACTTCTGCTCATGCTGTAGTAGCAGCTCAGTATTCATTTTAAGATGCAGATAAGATTGTATCTTTCTTCTGCTTTAAAACCCTTTAGTAGTTTCCCATTGTATTTTGAATATAAGTAAAACTGCTTGCCATATTCAACAAGGTCCTGTATGATCTGGTCTTGTCCAAGCTCTCCTGTTCTGCCTCAAGCTCCTCCCCATTAGCTCACTCCCTCTCCATTACCCACACTGCTCTCTGGACAACTTCTACACAAATATTAACTCTGTAGCAATAATAGTAATTGATAGCAGGTAAAAACTAAGAGGAATGATTTTTCACAGATATGTGGCCACATATTTAACCATTTAAAATACTTAATGGAGGGGCGCCTGGGTGGCTCAGTCGTTAAGCGTCTGCCTTCGGCTCAGGTCATGATCCTGGGGTCCTGGGATTGAGCCCGCACTGGGCTCCCTGCTCCGCGGGAAGCCTGCTTCTCCCTCTCCCACTCCCCCTGCTTGTGTTTCCTCTCTCGCTGTGTCTCTCTCTGTCAAATAAATAAATAAAATATTTAAAAAAAAATAAAAAATAAAATACTTAATGGTAAGAAGAAGGCTCTCTTGGTCACCATTATATCACTAGCCAGATTAAAGTGAGTACCACATTGTAGGTATACTACAATATGCATGATTGAATAAATACATGAAAAACAAGTGCTTGTTAATTCAAGTTCTAGTTCTTTCTAAGGCAGTAAATGTTCTATTAAGTGGAAGTAATAAACTTATTTTATGTCTAAGACTTTAAGTAGTTTGTGATACATTTTTCAAACACATAGTAGTGTAGAAACTGATAATTTTCTTTTCTTTTTAACCTCATGAATGTCTAATAATCTCCTTAAACCATAGAAAATGTTTGCCATAGCTACAGTTTTCATTTCTGAACTTGAGAATAGTTCAAATGGCAAATTTGTACATAAAATATTTTAAAATAACTTTTTTTTCAGTTCAGTAATTTTGGGACGCAAATAATACCTCTGAGGTTCTATGATATAGCAATAAAGTTATATAATGAAGAACTAGGGAAAAGATTGTCCTAAACATTTCAGAGCAGCCATATATTTAATAATGTAGTATTGTAGTTTGGGAAATAATTTTGCATTTGTTTTGCAAAATTTTCCTCTCCATTTAGGTTCTGAGATACAAAAGAATACTGAAAGGGAAAATTTGGAAGTAAAACTGGGATAACATTAACATTGGTTTTCTCACAGTGGCGGGGAACAACGACCTATTGATCTTCAGTCTTTACCTCCACCTCTATTAACATACACATCAAAACATTGGAAAGAGTCATAGGGCAACAAGACATTGGGTAAACCTAGGAAGAAATAGGGCAAAGACAATGTGAAATGAAAGTCACACATTTAGTTGTTGTCCATGATCATCTTATTGGATGGTGACTATAGTTTCTGGCCTTTTCATGTCGCCAGGTGTCCTGAAAGAACCTGATACATTGAACAGTAGAATATGGCCAGTCTCCACCTCTCAGAGATTCTAAAGTCTCATTAGCAAACTGGGGTGATTTTGTGGACATGAATGCACTTGTGGGCCAGGATTGAAGATTTCCAGGAAAGTTTTATGTTCAGCAAATTTTACTATGCCAACAGTACCAAAAGAACCTAAGAGTTATAATGGTTATAATTCTAGTGCCCTTGAGGAATTCACAATCTAATAGAAGATGTGATAAGCATCCATACGATGCGAATATTGTTTAGTAAGTAGGATGTAAGATAGAAGAGCATCTAACCTAGTTTGGCAATAGTATCTTGAGGTCAAGAAAGTCTCTGTGATGAGATAATAATGATAAAAAAAAAAAAAGTATGAAGATAAAGAACAAAGACAAAGACAAGTGGAGGAGGAGCAGTGTATTCCAAACAGTGACAAACAACTTGCTCAATGGTGCCTTGGGTTGAGAGAACGTGACATGTTTGGGAAAGCCCATTTTCATGACAGGCTAGAATGTGGTGATATTATAAGATGGAAAAGAGGTTCCAAAAGATAAGGTTTCATGATCAAGCCACCTACGCCTTATCTGAACATTCTTTTTTTTTAGTTCAGGCATAAGACACCATCTTAAGCATATTTCTATTTTGGCTTTCTTAGAATGAGGGTGTTCTGAGAAATACCCTTGTCTCCAACTCCCTACTTTGGAGAGTGGGTAGAATTCAAGCTACCGCAGTGTCTGTAACTCTTCATTATTTCCCTATAACTCTGATAGTTTAAATATTTCTTCCTACAGTGTCTCTATTCAAATACTAACAAGTCAGAACATACACTAAAAAGGATACTTTACTGTTGCAAAGTTGTAATAATAAGATTACACATTTCAACACCTAAATATGACATCTTTGAGAAAGAATTTCAATCTGTCTTTATTAAAGAATCACATGAGGGAAAAAAAAGAAATCTGAACTTCTCCTTTTAGGCTTCTCATGCCTTTTTGGAAAGTATGCTGCACTTTCATTGAAAATTATCCTTTGATCTTCAGTGAGTACAGATATTCTGTATCTCATTTACACTTAAGACAATGCAACATGTTTGTTTTGTCATTAATACTAATCCTGCTTTGATTTCTTTGAACTGTTGGGAACAGGTAATTCAACTAAAGTCTTTTCTAGACAGATTTTGTTCTTTGTTGGATGATGAAATTTCTCTGGTGTTAACACCTAAAAAGACTGTCTACTTTCCCTTTCCTCTTCTAATTATTGGATATATTGTTAGACTGCATCCCAGAAACAAATTTAGCATTTGAATTGAGGAAGAACATATTAATTTAAGCAGCTTCTAACCTGTCTTAAAAAGAAAAGTACAAAAGACAATCAAAAAGTAAATCTAAAACTTCTAGGATTAAAAAAAAAATAAAGCACTGTTAGCAAATGGCTGGGTATGGATCATTCTCATTCATATGTCTTTTTCTTTATTTTATATGTAATACTGTTGTGCTGTAGACATACCGGAAACTTCCAGTATAAAATATATTGCAAATTAATTGTGTTCCTTGTTCAAATATCAATGATTTGGCAAAAATGAACAACGGTGAGCATAGATAAATATGCTTTTCAATTTTTCTAAACTAGTCCTATTTACCAAAATAAAATTTTAATCAATTTCAAAATGAAATCTCATTTATTCCTAAAATTTTCCAGGCAATATATATTTGCACAAACACTTGGCAAATTTCTAGATATCACATCTGGTAGGTGTGGATGAAATTCATTAAACTAAGTCTTCTAAGCATATACGTTTGCCAAAGCTTTGATATGACAAGCACTTATTCCCGATGGCAGTCATTTATTCTTTGCCAGTTCATAAGTGTTTCCTTCTAGCAGTGGATTGCATTTCCGCTGGCATTTGAAACTTTGGCGACCATGTCACTGTATATTAGAATCCATGTGCAGAGAGATTACTATCAATCCAAAATAGCAGAATGGAAGTTGCCTTTTTTCAGAAGTTGTTGAGCTAAAAGTCAACAGAGGACTCTTGGCTTTAGAGAGAGAATTCTAACAAGGGAAGGAAGTACATGTATATGACTCAAGGGCGACTCTTGAGTATTTGATTACAGACAAAAATAGGCTTACTTAAAAGGTCTTTTATTAGGGGGAAGATAGGAGTTAGCCAGTCTGATAACAGAAAAACTTCTGTTTTCTGCTTTCAGGTCTCCCTATAAGCGACTGGAAAATGTTGCGCATTTGTCTTCAAGTGGACATGTAAGCAAATGGTTATCACGGAAGCTATTTGCAGATATGACTTAGGTGCTAGGAAGAAGGGTTGACAAGGAAATGATTCGCTTTAAAGTGATCCTAAACAATGAAGACAAGATGCCCATTGTTAACTTGTCTTTCTTTCTCAGCATATGTTTTGAAGAGATTGAACCTCTAAGACTAAAGTAATAGACGCTTATGGAATTCTTTATTTGTAAGAACATTGTGATGAAACCTACAGCAGATGGGAACAGAGACTATGTATGTGTGTGTATGTATGCATATGTGTATGTGCATTATGTATATGAGTATATGAATTCTGATGCTAAACAGTAAAAAAAATATTTCTATCACTAGCCAGATGATAAAAATAATTAAATTTTAGAATATATCCCATCAGTGACCAAGTTCGACCCAGTCATTTTTTTATTCCAGAATGTACCCTGAAAGAGCATAAAACCAATTTGTCTCCATTTTTGTAAATAATGTCATCTTTTGTGTTCACTCTTTAGATTATCCCAGGGGAAAAAAAAAAAAAAAGCTCTTTGGGCCTCTACGCAGTTTGGTTACTTAGAAAAGTCATTACAAAAGCCTTTGTGATGCTGGTATACCTATGTGTGTGCTTATTTGTTTGTATTCGATAGCTATGGTTATTTATAGATTTTATTTATTTATTTGTCAGAGAGAGAAGAAGAGAGAGAGAGACTGAGAGCACAAGCAGGGGGAGTGGCAGGCAGAGGGAAAAGCAGACTCCCTGCTGAGCAAGGAGCCAGATGCGGGACTCGATCCCAGGACCCTGAGATCATGACCTGAGCCGAATGCAGACACTTAACCGACTGAGCCACCCAGGCGTCCCAGCTATGGTTATTTTAAAATCAAATGATGAGGAGGTTTTATGTGTGGCACACTGCTGAATTTTAACAAGTTAGTAATGCCTACTGTTGTCACTAGATGTGAAAAAGCTAGTTAAATAAGATTTGGCTTGACACATGAAGTACAATGCTATCATAAATTATGTTGGACTCACTAGAGAGATCTTGCTTATATCCAATGCCAAAATAAGCAGTCATGTAAGTAAAGCAACTGTCAATTTAGTGAAAATGTCAGTAAAATTTGATGTTTGCCTCAAATTATCTAGCATATTAAATAAAAACATAACCCAATTGAATTTGGTTACATATTGATGATGTACAGATCAACACCCTCGCAAATTAATACAAGCATATAAATTGGCTGCTATGATGAAAATCACAAAGGTCCTAGAAATTTATATTTAGAATCTAGTCCTTCAAGAAATAAGTTATCAAACCTGCCTCCACACTGGCTGGGTCAGCTTTGCCCAGGAATAGCTGTGTCATGTACCCATTTCTTAAGGGTCCAAGGAAATTATAGAGAACCACACAAGGATTTTTAAGCATCAGAGGTCATGTAGATACTGTATTAGTTACAAAATAGAAGAAAGACTTACACAAAAGTCAGAATTTTGTTTGGTGGGAAATTTCATTGAATGAATCGTAGATGCCGATCATTATTCGTTAGTAAGTCAGAAAGAACCATTTCACATTTCTATCTCAGTTTTCAACTGAATCTCATTCTGGAATACATTTTACAGGGCAAAAAACAAAACCATAATAAACCATCTTAGATCTAGGATCCTAATACTAAATAACAGAATAGTTCAAAAAGTAAAAATTCTGAGAGAAATGTGATTTATCTAATTTCTTAAAATTAGCTAGGATTCTAATATGAAGTACCCCCCATAAAGATAATGGGACCTGAATCATTTGCCTAGAGCTTTTCAATACTTATTTCATTGACTAAAAATCATTTTCAGTTTCTATCTTCGAGCATCCCCAATTCCCTGCACTACAAAAATAAAACTTAATTGACAGGTTGTGGGGAGGAGTACCTGCAAGTTCAGGAGGTCCTTCTAATCCTTTAATTGGAAGGCACACATTGCTGGGAGCTGTGGTCTCCTGTGACGGAGTATCTGTGCTGTGGGGTTGTGGCTCCCTTCCTCTGGCTGCTCATACTGCATATAGTTAAAGTCCCACTGTGTAAGAAGTCATACTGTAGCCCCTCTCGGAACATAAATTTACCTCCAATTCTTCCAAGAAAATTAAGGACATGTGATTTGAACTAAAATAATTTTCTTACTCTCATAGCTATCATTTCTTCAAAATCTATTTTGTTCTCTGTTCTCTTCCAGTTTCAGATTAAGAAATCTTTCATTTCCCCTTAAAAGCTCATACCTCTACCTGCATTTTGACTCAGTCTTCCAACAGTTTTCTCCGTTCCAGGAGTTCAGCCCTAGTTTTCCAGTTTTTGACATTTAACCCTGTATTTGCTACTTGCCCTAACATTATAAATGATCTGTTTTGTTTGTTTTACCTCAAATGACAACATTAAGCAAAACAAGAACCATTACCACAGAAAAGAATAACAATGACACCAAAATTCAGACACTCAAATTCTGAAAGGTATTTTGAGAATTAAATGACTTAATAAAAATAAAGCCTATAGGTCTGTGTTTAGCATATAGACAGTACTATATAAGAATTGTCTATATTGGGGCATCTGGGCGGCTCAGTAGGTTAAGTGTCTGCCTTTGGCTCAGCTCATGATCTCAGGGTCTTTGGAAGGAAACTTCTATTGGGCTCCCAGCTCAGCTGGGAGCCTGCTTCTCCCTCTTCCTCCTCCCGTCCCCCTGCTCATGCTCTCTCTCTCTTTCTCTCAATAAATAAATAAAATCTTAAAAAAGAAAGAACTGTCTATATGGTTATAAGAATATGACACTTATTTTCTCTTTTAATTTAGTTAATCATGCAAATATTTTTTTTCACTATTACTAGTCTGCAGTAATATAACTTAATACAGAATAAATTAGTTTGATGAGTGAATCTTAAGCATTCTAAGAATACAATTAATATTGATTAGAAATAATTTTCATTCCATCTTTATGTGTTTTCTTTCTTTCTTCTTTTAATTATTAAAACAAAGAAATAGAGTTGAGCTAACAGGGGAAAAGTTAACTAGAGAAATTTTGGAGAGAAGCAGGATCTTGCCGACACAAAAAGAAAATGACCTCTTTTCATGATCAATTGAGGTGGTCAGGGAGCCTAGTCAGAGTCAAAGCACAGGACAAGTCTCTCAGGGAAACTCTGAAGATCAAATTAGTTTAGCAAGGAAGAGCCAAAACCGCTCAGCAAACTTACAGAAATAAGGTCCTAGATGAATAAAGTTAAAAATTATAGGGCGGCAGCAGGGCATTGCGCAGAGGGGGCCACGATGAAGGCTCGAGACCTTCGCGCAAGAAGGAGGAGCTGCTTCACCAGCTGAAAAAGCTGAAGGTGGAGCTGTCCCTGCTGCGTGGACCCAAAGCTCTCCAAGATGCCAGATGTTGGCAAATCCGTCACCCGTGTTGCCCCCGTCATCAGCCAGATGCAGAAAGAGAACCTCAGGAAATTCTACCAGGGTAAGAAGTACAAGCCCCTGGAAGACACGTGCCATGACCATGGGCAGAACAAGCACGAGGAAAAGCTAAAGACCAAGAAGCAGCAGCAGAACGAGAGGCTGTACCGGCTCCGGAAGTACCCGGTCAAAGCCTGAGCACAAACAAACTGGGGGAAAAAAAAAAAATTATGGAGAAGCTACATATATATGTTGGCATTCATGTGTGTAAATAGATTACATAATCTAACTAGGCTCTTCAGACTTGTTTTGGTGTTTTCCTCCTAAGGAACAAATTTTTAGACACTGATAAATACTACACACGAGGTTCTGCATAGTGGGAGTTGGTACCCAGCTAAAGTATCTAAAATACTTCCCACTGATTAGTTTACACAGCTAAGTAAACGGACCCTCGAGGTTATAAATGAATATATTGTAAATGGTGAAACATGCCATACATATCCACTAACCAATATAAATTGTGAACTCTTGTTTCTGCCCTGTTTACATTTGCCTTTTCGAAAAAGAATTGGGATGGTTTACACAGGCCTGTGGCAGATTAACTATGACCTTGCACTGAAGTGTGGGAAAGGAATAAACCCAGTAACTATGTTCCTTTCTTTTAGTGGAAAGATAGTTATCTGCTTTCTCTTGTTTCTACTCATAGAAAAGTTCTTAGGAAGAAAACTCACAGATACCTTGTAGTCCAAGATAACATGACTTCAAAATTATTTCTCATATTATTAAATACCTTAAGTTCTTAAATGCTGAAATACACCCACACACTGGATGATATGCTGCTGTGAAATGTTCAATAGAGAAAAATCCTACTGAGGTAAGTTCAGCAGAGAATTTACTAGTTCAGTTCCTGGTAGGCACCCAGTTGATAGAGTTTAAAGGAGCCACAGAACACAGATCAAGACTTAACTTGGATGCATACTGAAAATTTAGCCATCAGATGAAATTGAGCTGGAACACACACCAACCTTCTTAACCTATGGGTGGCATTTTGCGATTGAAAATGGCATGTAAAATTAACTGTTCAGGAAGTATCTTTTAAATATCATAGTTGATTACAAGCATAAGGCTTGGGAAAACTGTCAACTGAAATCTAACCTGATTATTCTTTTGAAGTTTTTTGGTACATTAATTAACTAATCATCGGGAAATGAAATTTAACAAAGTTTGCTCAGGCATAGAATGTGTTGGATGGAAGTTCTAGGATATTCACTACTATATTCTTTCTGATAATGACCGAGGACAAGAAGGGAAGCGTATTCAGGAACAAAGCTTTCAGTGATAGATTTGTAAGCTCAGGGAGGATCTCATTCCAGGGCTTCCACACCGAGTTGCCTAGGACTGGAATGCTCATAACACAAATATGGCCTTTGTGCCTATGTGTAGGAGGCATGAAATTATTGAGAAAGCAGTATCTTGTCTAGGCCCAGTTTCTCACTGGGCTTAGTAGGAATATGGGACACAAGGATTTCACTACAGAATTTATTTCAGTACAACAAGTATGTTTTATCACTTACTATGTACAAGGCAAGTGATGTAATAACAACCTGATTTTCAGCCATTAAGGCTTTTGACTCTTATATCATTTCTGTTCATACCAAAGAAATATACCATACATACCTTATTTGGGGAATGCATCCTCCATATTAAAAGACATTTTGCAGAAGAAAACAAAACAAAACAAACAAACAAACAAAAACTTTGCCTAGTAAATATTCATGGCTTGGCAGTTAGTCCTGGCAATCTAAACAACTATAAACTAGAGAAGTATGAAGTCAGAGAGTAGAAGCATAGCAACCCGAATACGTGTAAACAAGTGGGACATCATTTGAATATTGGTTTGTTTTGTGAAAAGAGCAGAACGGAAGAGAAATCATTTGCTCCTGGTTTAGTACTTCTGAGTACAGCAGTACTTCTTGAGCACAGCAAAGATGGACCACAATAAACCATACCTCCTGGTATTTATGCCCTTTTATTGTCTGCACCCCTTGAGCCTCCGGTGGGCCTGTGACTAGCTTTAACTAGTAGAATAAGGAGAAAGTAACACTATCTCTGTTCTGGGCCATGCCCTAATAAAGCCTGACAGCTTTTACTTTTGCACTTTTGGGAGTCCTAAGCCACTATGTAAGGAGTCTGGCTATTTTGATTAAGAGACTGAAAAGACCACATGGTGAGAGTCCTTGAGACTATGTTGAGATGGAGAGAGGCCCAGCCATTTAGCATCCCAGGCAAATGTCCAGATGACTTCATCCTCAGCTGACATCTGAATGCCACACCATTATTCCAAGTAGAACAGCAGAAAACTGCCAAGGTGAACCCAGTCAACTCATAGAACTGTAGGAGTTAACAATGTTGCTATTTTAAAATACTAAGTTTTAGAGTTGTATCTTTTTCAGCAATCTATAACTAAAACAATAGCATTCAGTTATAAGGAATAGTCAGAACAGTGACATGCTAATTAGATATAACTTTTATCCATATATCCTATTTCTACTGAACCACTTTCAAGTGGGACTGGAGTTGGTTTACTAAGAAAATATATATAAACATAAAGCAATGAATCTTTAGAAGGGCAAAAAAAAAAAGACAAATTCATTTAGAGGTATGCATTTTTTCTTTTTCTCTTTTTATTTGTGCTTTTTAAGCTTTGAACCATATTTTCTTATGATCATTTATACCAAGGCCAAAAGAAAGACACATGAAAAGTTGACCTGCTTTGATGAAATGATAGTGTAGCCTGCCCACATGTCCACTCTTCCCTCTCCACAGAACCACTAAGACTCTATAGAACACAAATTAAAACCACAGATTTGGAGGGTAGAAATAAATATTTACACTGGGAACTTGGGGTTAACTCATCTAGACCTAAATTAGACAACAAATATTCGTTACCAGAATCTCCCTCTCCACTGAAAGAGAGAAAGCACAATATGTTACAAATCATTGACTGATGAAAAGAAGATTCTAAATTTGTCTGGAAGAACGAGGTTGAGCTGGATCGAATTATTTAATTATGGGAGGATTTTGTAACAAACCTCCTTTTGCAAGGACTGTGTGTTAGTTGTGTCTAACTTGACAATGAAAAGGGATTTCTGTTGCAAGTAGGTAAGTTATGTCATTAGTCAAAACCCAAATCTCTTACAAATAAACTACAAAGAAGAACAAAGAAAATGACAGAAATGCCTTCAGCATCATCAGAAGGCATAAAAACAAAAGACTTCAAATTATTTAAGTAAAAAAAAAAAAAAAAAAGCAATATCCAGCAAAGCTAACTCTTGAGCTCCTGTTGCCAACCTTTTTGGATTGCTAAGGTGGTGTGGGAAAGCTGTGTGGGAGAGAGAAGACTACCGTGAGTAAAATGCTCTCTAGAAGAAAGGCAAACCTAAGTGTGAAAATACTAAAAAGCCAGAGTAAACCAGAGGTCTGACCATATGGAAGGGACTTAAATTTTCTTTGGGATTCAGTAAGTTAGTCTTGATAAGACAATGCTTCTGATGAAGAAGATAAAGTGAAAGGAACAGGAAAATTTGCAGACCAGTTAATGAGGAAAAAAGTTAGTATTCTCCTAAAGGATATAAAATTAACTTAAAAGATAGCCCTTGTTTCAAACAAAATGACCCAACAGCATAAAGATGTCACATGCTCTTAAGTTAATTTATGAATTTAAGACATTTCTAATTTAAAACAAAACAAAACAAAATGAAACAACTAGCTTCTTAAGTAGCCATAGTTGAGACTACAGTTCATATGGAAAATAAACAGTCAAGGGTAGCTGGGGAAAGAGTGAAGGGAAAAGCCATGAGGGCACACCGCTTCTAGTAGATGTTAAAACATATTGTGAAGACTCCACAATTGAAACAGTGTTGTGATGATGCAAATGGAGACGCAGTTTAGTGAATTATTTTAAAAAAAATGTGCAGAAATAAATCCAAGTACATAGAGACATTTTGAAGTGATCGAAATATTGCCATGATTAAAGTGACATCTAAAATCACCGAGGGAGGGCTGCCTGGGTGGTTCAGTTGGTTAAGTTAAGCATCTATCTCTTGATCTCAGCTCAGGTCTTGATCTCAGGGTCGTTGAGTTCAAGCACCACGATGGGCTCTGCACAGGGCATGGAGCCTGCCAAAAAAAAAAAAAAAAAAAAAAAAAAAAGGAAGAAAGAAAGAAAAAAAAAAAAGAAAGAAAGAAAGAAAGAAAGAAAGAAAGAAAGAAAAAGAAAAGATCACTGAGGGAAAGGATGACCTGTTTAATAAATGGTACTGGGACAGTTGAGTAATTTTCAGAAAAAAATATTAAATTAGACCCAAACCACAGAATATGCCAAAAAATAAACTGCAAATAATCCAGATATTTAAGCATAAAAATTAAATCATCATGCAAGTATTAAAAAAAGGGTGAATTCCTATATGACCTGAGTACAAGGAAAGCTTTTTTAACAAGGACTGAAAATTCAAATACAATAAAAATACATTCAACTACCAAAAACCCTATCTTTGCACTGTATAAACAAAAGAAAAGAAAAGAAAAACTATCTAAACAAAGGAAAACTGAAAGACAAATAACAGAGATAAAATATCTGCATTGTATACACAAATATTGAGTTAATGTCCATAGTACACAAAGAATTCTTAAAGCTTGAGGGAAACAAAATAAAATAAAAATTTGATACAAAAATAGGCAAAAAAAACATGAGCACGTTACAAAAAATATAAAAATAGTCTTTAAGTTTATGAAAATACAACTACCCTGTGATATAATTTCTCCCTTACCACATTGGTAAAAATGTTGAGAATTTGACAACACTGTCTGTTGGCTGGGCTATGGGGAAATAGGCATGCGCACTGCTGGTGGAAAGAAAATTGGTACAAGCTTTATGGAGAGGAATCTGGCAATATGTAACACATGGTATGTACATTTTCCTTCTTAATTCAGCAATTTAATTTTTCGGAATTTGTCTTGATGTTCCATACTCAACAATTCAAAAGTCTAGGCAGGCAGTTATTTATGGTAGTATTATTTAGAATTGCAAAATTTGGGCAAAAATCTAAATACTGATATACAGAAGAGTGACTGAATAAGCTATAATAGAAAGGAACACTATGTAACCATAAAACAAAATAAGGGGAATATGTAGGAACATATATGGCATAGTTCTCAGGATATAGTAAATAGAAAAGAGCAAAATGAAAAAAAGTACCCATAGTAACAAATTTTGTGTAAGAATGGAGGGAACATATAAAATTCTATCAGTGGCTTGAAATGTGGTATAAGCAATGCGGAGTGAAAACCAAGCAGAAGGGAATTAAGAATAAGAAAGGGGGGATGTGAGGGATGGAAGAAACTTTCCTGAGCACACCTTATAGTAAGTGTAGTGGATTTTGGACCCATTTTAATGTTTTACATACTAACTACCACCACCACCAACAATAATATATCAACCAAGGTGGAGAAAATTCTAATATTAAATACTAACAGAAAGGAGCAAATCTCACTCAGTTTGAAATGAAAATACAACCACAGTGAAGAGGTAAAGCAAGAGCCAAACTAAGCTAAGTAATATTGAAAAAGCATTTTGATTTATATCCTTAGGGTAAAGACAGAAAGAATTACAAGCAAATATTGAACTCTAGTCAGTAGGTTTGATTTTGCAGCGAGAAAGGCTGGCAGTTTTGACACGACTTTCAGTGTATTCTAGAATTGAGCCAACAAGTAAATATATTGAGGATAACGGGAGCCTGATTTCACTGTGAAGAGATGGGAGAAATGTATATGGAAAGAGAGAAGGCTAGAATAAACTCTCTGATGTTGGGTTGGCATTGGCCGTATCAGCATGTACTCAAGGCACAGACACATACAAAGATGAAGTAGAAATAGTAGATATACATGTGTTGGAGAGAGAGAGAGACAAGTATAGAACTGTTAGCTCTCTGCTGAAAGATCCTGTAGTCAATGTCTCTCCAGTAACCTCAGGCATACCTAGCACTCACATGGTGGTTTCTGCACCATTCTCCACTACAAGAAACCAAGACCACTTGGAGAGATGGCTGACTCCAGGCTGGCACAAGTAAGGGAAAAAACGGGCCTGGAATATCCTGGAATATAAAGATCTACTCAAAAAATGATGAAGGCATATCAAAAAGGTCCAAGGGTCCGCTTGAAGGGGATTCTCCTGGCCAAAGCTGGAACCATTTGAATTCCCAGATAGGGATAATAATGGATATAACTCATTCAAGAAAATAAAAATCTGTAACTCCATACTGATATAAATGAAAATACGGTGAGAAAGAAAAGCTCTCCCTTATAAATAATAACAATAATGCCAAATAATAAGTTAACAAACAATAAAAAATAGTTATTATTTGCAAAGGGAAGAATAACAACTTTATAGTGGAAAAATGTAGCAGGTACCACCCTAACAAGTAATCAAAATTAACAGCTTCCTCTTCATCAATAGGTCAAATCTGTAGGAGTGATGTCTTTCTTGGGTGCACAAAGAAAGACACATCTCTTCCGTATTACTGTCCAAATAAGCATAGCTCTATGTAATTATGAGGAAGACCAGACTTGCTCAAACTGAGGAACATTTACAAAATAATTGCTCTGCATTATTCACATTTGTCCAAGTTATGAAATCAAAGAAAATCTGTGAACTGCTCTGTTTTAAAGGAGCCTAAAGATTGAACAATTAAATCTAATGTGTGATATTGGACTGGATCCTGGACCAGAATTGTTTTTCTTTCATAAAAATACATTATTGGGGTGCCTGGGTGGCTCAGTAAGTTAAGCGTCTGCCTTCGGCTCAGGTCATGATCCCAGGGTCCTGAGATCCAGCCCCACGTCCGGCTCCCTGCTCAGCCTGGAGTCTGCTTCTCCCTCTCCCTCTGCTCCTTCCCCCCAACTCATGCACTCAAGCACATGCTCTCTCTCTCAAATCAATAAAATCTTTAAAATAAATAAAAATGAAAAACATTATTGTGATAATTGGAAAAATTTGAATAAATTCTTAAGTTAGATAGTAGTACTACACTGATGCTAACTTTCTGATTTTGAAAGTTTAAGTTTGTGCAGTTTTGTAGTTAAGAGAATATCCTTGTCTTTATGAAATATACATGGAAGCATTTAGAGTTCAAGGGACATTTTGTGACCTTTCAACCACTAAAGAGTGTGAAGAATATTAATGTCACTAAACCTATCTCAAAAGAATAAGATGCTAAAAACTGGGATGCAATTAAACACTTAAATCAGAATAATTTCTTCATATATATTAAAGAAAAAAAGCCAGCAGAAGATACTTGCAAGAGGCTCAGCAAAAAATCAGTCCTTCTTTACAATATCACTAAATTGAATAGTATGAAAAATATATGAATTTTAAAACGTTATACCAACATTCAATTCTGGAAAGTATGAGATTAATACAGGTGATATATTCACCTTTTTTCACTGGGGCCAAAAACATCTATTTTGACACCTATGTTAATAACTTCCCTCTGCTTCCTCATGCAGTGCCTTTCTGTTATGTTAACTGAGATTTTCTTGTTAAGATTTAATTTAAACTTCACAAAGCTATGCTCACAGAAGAAAATCTTAGGACATAAGGAATATTTTGCTGTTAGGCGGCAAATGGAAAGTTGGAAGATGCCTGTCATCTCATGTCATGGTGGAAAACTCCTCCTACTTTTTCCTAACCACTTAGCAAAACTTTATCCTTTAAAGCTAACCATGCAAGCTTATTTATTTATTTATTCATGCATTCAACAAATATTACTGATCTGTTGTAAACTGGAACAAGTAATCAAACTAAGGAGAAACCCAATCGGCAATGAGTCTCAAGATTCTTCTGAAAAAGGAGCTCTTACAGGGTGAAATCCACAAAACTACTCCCTATTAAATGCTACTAAAAGACCAGAATACTAAACCCAATGCATCTAATGCAACCTGCTCTATGGATGGGTGCTGTGAACAGTTACTATGACAACCACAATATATTTTTTTAAACATTTTTGGCACTCATATGAAAACAAACTCAAAATCTCTTAATCAGGGAAGGTTTAAGAGCCCTTATTCTGAAGTTCTAAGTAGGGAGAAATACACTGCCCATGAGATTTCAATTAATTAATTTAGCATATCGTTGAAATGAGAAACAAATAATAATAATAAAGAACTTAAAAGTAGAAGAAATCAAGAATTGCCTTGGATTTCAGTTAGTAAAGCCCATCCTGGAGTAGGTGACTGGGATTTATGTGATGAGAACAGTATCTTGGGCCTGGAACCTAAGCCAGAAGAGTCAGCTAACACAGCAAAGCAAAAGCCATCTATTTATATTACAAATGCTATGGATTCTGATAAATTGTATCAGATAGATCAAAGGCTAAACTACTTTAACAAACAGATTTAAAAATGAAGTGTCCTAAATATGGTTAAAGTTTACCTCTCTTATACATAAATCTAAAGATGATTGGTCCAGCTCAGTAGGGTACCATGTTCCCTCAAGAATGCAGATTTCTTCTGTTTTATTGATCCAACTTTTCCTAAGGCTGTTCTTCCTTTTGCATGGCCAAAGTAAGATAGCAGCCACATAAGACCAGGAAAAAAAAAAAAAAAATCAGGTCCAGATATTTCATTGCCTCTCTCGCTTCCACCCACATCCCCTTGTTCTGAACTTAGTCACATGGCCACATCTCATTGCAAAGGAGACCCAGAAAAATACTTTTAATCCTCACAGATGAGTCCAGGAGATCCTATTGCCAAAGGGAGAGGGGAAAGGAGAAAGGGAAAATCAGTAATGGGGACAGTTTGTAATGTCGGTCTCACATATTATTCCATGAGATAGAATCTTGATTAGAAATGTTAGTTCAAAAAACTCAAAGTGGGAGAGAAAGTAAATCCAACAATTTACCTACAGGCTTCAAAAGGAATTTAAATCCGGGAATCAGACAGAGGGGGAAAAAAGAATAAAGATATGAAACAAACATTAGAAAGCTTGAAAATTCCTTCAGCACATAATTATTTGGTAGAATGACTCACTGAAATTTAGGTATCTTAAGATCACTCCTTCAAAGACTTTTTTTTTTTTTTTCCTGCTTCACTTTAATTAAGCTTCTCACTAGCTCCTAAATTCCAAAATGTTTTTAAAAATTTTGCACGGGGAAAAAAAAATCAAGCACTCCCACCTGGTGAATCAGCTCCATAAAACTCGTAACACTTGGTATCATTCAGATTGAGTTCACATTAACATGTATTTCTATATGTATCATGCTGATCATGTAAATGTAGATAGCATTCTGGAAAAAAGAAACAAGAAACCACACAAATTGTAACTGATTAGATGCTACTGCAATCATACAGAACTAGTCTTTTTTTGGGGGGAAGGGAGGATTGCATATCACTTCTATATGAATATAAATAAACTTCACTTTAATCTGAGATTATTTTGTCCTCTTGAAGGAGAATGATTGAAAATGTAGAGAGGAGGTTTTGTGTTTTGCACTGTGAATCTTCTGTTTGAGTAGGGATGGAAATGCTATAAGTCATCTGTCTGGTCCCGAGTACATTCTGTTCAATTTAATAAATATTTATTTAACTCCTCTTCTGGAGATGGCATCTAAAAATGAGAAACTCTGGGGCGCCTGGGTGGCTCAGTCATTAAACGTCTGCCTTCGGCTCAGGTCATGGTCCCAAGGTCCTGGGATCGAGCCCTGCATCAGGCTCCCTGCTCCGCGGGAAGCCTGCTTCTCCCTCTCCCACTCCCCCTGCTTGTGTTCCCTCTCTCGCTGTCTCTCTCACTCTCAAATAAATAAATAAAATCTTAAAATAAATAAATAAATAAAAATTAAAATTAAAAACTCAGATTTCCACCTGTGCAAGGAAAACCCTGCTTCTTCCCTACTGTGTGCTTCTTCCCTGTGAGTCTCCTTTACTGCTCACATAAAACAATTTCTGACACTTCTGGTCACCAAATGTGTAGAGATTTCCCCCCCCACCCACAAGTAATATTCTGGGACACCAGCTGGGTGTCCTACAATTCCAGGCAACTCTGACACTATCTAGAGTTTTAGGAGCTCCGTGTCAGGAACAGAGGTTAAAGGCTAAAATTAGAACAAGAGAGGCTCCAAGCATTCTTATCACTTAGGAAATGACAAGGGCTTAGGAGCTCCGTGCCAGGAGTGGAGGGCAGAGACGAACAGATATTTTCTATTCTCTCACAGCCCACCCTCCAGTCTCTGGCCACGGACTCTTTATAGCAAAATAATATATCACTCAAAAGATATTGGCACATTACTAAAATCCTGTGCAGACATCAATCCTCATTTTGGTCCATCATCACAGCATATGAAAAACGTCTCCCTGGGCCAGGCCACTCAGGTTTGTGGACTTCCATTCCATCTTGTCAGATTCTGAGAGCAGGAGTGATCTAGGCAAACCTATGGCTTTATCCTTCCAGGCATCTAATATAATTGAGCTAAGAGACAGTATCATCTCTTACTCAAAGCCTCTTCTGAGGTGTTAATGTGCTATTGGATTCCCCTTATTATAAAACTTATTTATTCATTCATTACTTTACCCTTGGCTACTTCTCCTCCTCTCCATTTATAGCCAAACTCTTCTACGTTTGGAGAAGGTTTCAGGTCTGGCCTCTGTGCTGATCTAGATTTCTGGCAATGATGCTAATAGGGCCAGGGCTTTCCCCTCAGGCCGCTGCTGTTCACGTAGAGTAAGGTTACCCAGGTTCAGAACTAGTGGGCTGTCTTTGCTACCAGGCAAGGTGTTAGCCCCAGTCTTGCCAGCTGCGGTGAAGGCATATCTTGCCCCACCAGGCCCTTATGCATTCTGACAAAAGGTTTAAAGCTCAGTTGTAATTTCTCATTTGGAATCATCCCTGTTCCAGCTCTTGTAGTTGCAGCCCTGGTCCTATGACTGCTGCAATAGGGAGAAAAAATTGAGGTGATGTGGTGAAGAGAGTATACAGGCATCTTTCCCACCTTCTCTTCCTTAGACCCACTGGAAAAACAGGAATCTATCTTGGGAGGTGTGTGTGTGTGTGTGTGTGTGTGCATTTTTAAAGTCATGCTCATGTTGAGTGTTAGTGCACACTCATAAAGGTGTATGAACCAGCCCTTCATGCCTTTATCTCCTCCTTTTTACACAACTAATGTTCCCATTGGCTGTTCCAATTCTCTATACAACTTCTCTGAGGAGGATATCTCTCTGACCTTTGTTGGATATAATAAACTGTAAAATGTGTTCGTTGGTGTAAAGAAATAATGGTCAGCAATCCAAATTGATGCAGTATCTTCTGCTCAGGTTCTTTTATAGGATTCTGAGTATTAACATCTACCACAAGGTAAGCCAAACCCAATATAGAGTCAATGTCTATTCCCATCAGGGCCTATTTGTATTCCCCAGGGCCACCAGCATTAGTCTCACTTGCCAGCTATGGTCAGGGGCTCCCCGCCAGAGAATCTGCCACATGGTCATCTGCAGTGACAGTCCCTTTTGCTGGGGGACAGTTCTTACTGGCACCTTTTGCACAGAGGGTGCAAAAGGATGCTGCGCTGTTGCAGTACTCACACATCTATTCATTTCGTGGACCCGGGTGGCTGCCTTAGATGAGCACACAGGGATATCTGCTTGTTGACTTCAATCGTCTTCTAAACCTAGGAGAATCTTATGATGGGCATTGTCATGTCTGACTCTAATGTGCCCCTCAAATTCCCACAGATTCCATAGGGCTGGGCCTCGTATGACTATCCCTTTAATTGGCCAGGTTTCCATTGCCCTCCTGCCAGAACATTCGGCCAGGCCATTGGACACTGCCCAGTCATCAGTACAAGCCCAAATATAGAGGCTTTTTTCAGTGCATTCTTCCATCAGTACTAGGAAAACAGCATATAATTCAGCCCACTGAGCTGATTTGTTTCTGCCTTCTTCGTTCAGAATGGTGGCCTTGCCAACAGGATGTTGTCCATTCATGGTGGAATTGCCATCTACAAACCAAGCAGCTCTGTGTTGGTCAGTTGAGAGCTGTTTGTAGAGCACTAAGTGACAGGAGAATCCAGTGGTTCCTCACACAGTTCCAGAGTCAGTTCTGGGGGGAAAGTGACTCCCTGCTCATGAGTATCTCCTCCCTCCAATTCCCAGGCAGCATGATCCTGTATAAGTGATTTCTATTAATGGAAGTCTTCTGGGCATTGCCATCCGCCTCTGATGTCACTCTCAACATTATGGATATTTTAGGCTTTAAGATCATTTTATATCCTTCATTCATCAGGGTAGCATCCACTAATGTCTGATAGCAGGGTAGTAAATACCCTTCAAATGGAAATTCTCCAGTCCAAAGTTCCATTAGCCTTCGCTGGGAGTTGCCCACAGGCTTTTACCATAAGCCCCGCACAGAAGGCTATCACACAGAGAATTTGTCCCTACCTGAACTCCAGCTCCGATTCCACACTGTGTGGGCTCAGGCAATATTACTGGTTCCCATTTAGCATGTCCAATTAATATTGCTTGAAGAGTGAATTTACATGCCTTCTGTTTTACATTAGGTATGGGAAACGTTCTACAGTCAGGCGCAGTGTCTATCCCCAAAATACAATCAAGCAATCAAGCCTGTTCAAACATACCAATTCTTCCACAAACTTTCACGGTAACTCCATCAACTCTTATGTTCCTTACTGTAGCCTCTATTAGGATTTCGTCAACAGGTTTTGCTTTCACCATGCTAGGTAGGGGGAGTGTTCCCCAGCAGGACATGATATCCATTCTCATAAGACATTCAGGTAAAAGAGACACAACCACTTCACATAAAGCCTGTTTGAACATTCCAACTTTCATTGTCTTACCGGCTTTCACATTTTTATGTTCTCTCAGTCTAACTGTAGCCCATGTCAGGGCTTCACCCAGTGGGTTACAGTACCACAGCACATGGGTGGCTGTACCAAGGAGTGCTGGAAAAGTCTCTTTTGCACCCCTGACCATGTTACTCACTCTGTGAAAAAGACTTTGCATCCCCAGGGAGGGGTTAAGTCAGTGGACCCTGGCCTTTTATCAATTTTGAACTTGAGTAATCTGCTTGCCACAAGTATAAGCAGTTGTTTGTCAGGTTTCCCATAACTTTTCTGTCTCAGGCTTTTAAAATTTTTCTGAACTGTGAGACGTAGAATGGACTTATTTGGGGCACTTTAATATTGGGGTGCCAATAGGGAGTCCCTTTGTCCACCTACCTTTTGGTAGTGTTGTACTAAAAACCTTTGTTCCAATCCCATCAATG
Source organism: Mirounga leonina (assembly GCF_011800145.1). Lineage (NCBI taxonomy): Eukaryota > Metazoa > Chordata > Mammalia > Carnivora > Phocidae > Mirounga > Mirounga leonina. The sequence continues at coordinate 50,528,347 of NW_023270807.1, read as the reverse complement.
TCCATTTTATTCACCCCATTTCTTTTTTTTTTTTAAGATTTTATTTATTGACTTGAGAGAGAGAGCAGGGAAGAGGCAGAGGGAGAAACAGATTCTCTGTTGAGCAGGGAGCATGATGTGGGGCTTGATCTCAGGACCCTGGGATAATGACCTGAGCTGAAGGCAGATGCTTAACCGACTGAGCCACCCAAGTGCCCCTTATTCATCCCATTTCTTAATAACTACCTAAAAATTTTCCCCTCCTGAGGAGAATCTCATGACTCTCTTCTTCCTTTCTCACCTTTGTTTCATTTCTATCACTATTTGCTTTATTTACCTTATTCTTTAATAACTGTTTAAAAATTTCCAGTCCGCCATGACTAGTGTCTTAATTCTCTACTCTTTCCTCATTCTCTTGCCCATTAACCTAAGGTTTTGTTAGCATCTCTAAGACCCATGAGGGGAAGCAGAAACAGCAAATTCTATAAGGCTTTGCCAACTGTCCTTTGGTTTTGCAACAGTGAGGTTATATCGGGTGTCCACTTGAATGGAACCCCCTTAACTATAGCATTTGCCACAAGATGGATAATGGACATATTCAGTGGATGAATATCCCACTCATCATAAAGCCAGTCCCACATGACTTATAAACAAAGTATATCAGTTGCTTCCTCTTGGTTATTCTACTTCACATTCATAGGTAGAAATGGACGGTCATCTTTCTGAGATTAAATAGACCTTACGGTGACTTTTAACCAGCCCACCAAACTGGTTGTTCCCTCAGGAATAACCTCCCGTGTGTCTAGATCACATATAGACATCTGTGATTATTCAGTAGTGAGAGGTGGGTCTTATATCAACCCAAATATGCTCTTCCACCCTGCAGCATTTAAAACCAAACTCACAGCCCCCAAATTTGTCACTATCACAATCCACTTCAGTGAAGGATCCTCAGGAAGCTGATGATACTGATTCATAAAATGAAATACCTCTTTCATATTATACTCTGGTTCCAATAGTTTCTTGGTTTGTCCTCTCCAACCCCAACCTTGAATACCATCTTGGTGACCAGAGATCTCAGAAGTACTTTCTATTGTCCCTGCACAAGTTCTACCTTTGGAGTGACTTTTGAGTCTAGTGACTGAAGCTCAGACTCACTGAAATCTGAGTTTGTCTAGCATCAAGATCCAACTCAGCATGTTCTTTTACTTTTGGCTATTGTAGATAACAGTAACTAAAGGAGAGACTATTTTGTCTTTTTCTTTAGTTTGTATTTCCTTATGCATCAGGTGAACCAACTTCCCAGGTGTTATCTATATCTAAATTCCGTTTGATAACTTCTACCTTTAGTAACTGACTGAAGCACAGCTGCTGCTCCCTATCATGGGTAACAGAGAAAAACTCAGGTTTTTTCCTTCCTACATAAAGAAAAACCCAGTTTTTACCTATTATGGATCTTTATCCTCAGAGTCTCCTTTACTACTCATATAGAACCCTTCACTTCTGACACTCTCATCCAAATATGTGGAGCTTTTTCCTCACGTCAAGCAATTTTTGTGACACTAGCTGGGTGTCCTACAATTCAACTGAATTCTGACACTATCTACCTGGAAATAGTGTCAGATTCCATAGGTTAAGTGTTCAGTCCCCCAAGACTAACTTCACCTCACTTTGGACGGCCATCATAAGCCCAGCCTGTTACCTGCTGGGCTTCTGACCCATCAGTTATAACTCAGAGGTCCCCATACCTCTCTCCTTGGGTTCACTTAATTTGCTGGAGTGGCTCACAGAACACAGCAAAACAATTATATTTACCAGTTTATTGTCAAAGGGTATGACAAAGGATATAGATGAACATCCACATGGAAGAGATATGTAGAGCAAGGTATGAGGAAAGAGGTAGAGGACTTTCATGCCCTGTCCAGGCTTGGCACTGTCCCCACTCCTCGCACTGTTCACCAACGTGGAAGCTCTCCAAAATTCCTATTTTGGGGATTTTATGGAGGCTTCATCAGGGAGGTGTGATTAGTCATCTTTAGCCCTTCTCCCTTCCGAAGAGATTGTGAGGCGGGCTGAAAATTCCCAGCTCCTGATGATAGCTTGGTCTTTCCCATGATTATCTCTCATCCAGGAGCCATCCAGGAATCCAGCCAGAATTGCCTCACTAGCACAAAAGACATTCTTATAACCTGGGAAACTACAAGGGTTTTAGGAGCTCTGTGTCAGGAACAAAGGTCAAAGACCAGCATTAGAACAAGAGATGCTCCTAGCATTCTTATCACTTAAGAAGTTATAAAGGTCTTAGGAGCTCTGTGCCAGGAACTGGGGGCTGAGAACAATGCATATTTTCTATTATCTCACGGTGTTGTTAATGTGCATTGGCTTTTGACTAAATAAAAAGAATGATGTGAACACCTTTCAGTCTCAAGAGAAACTAATTTTCCAGATTCAGACATAAAACTAAATAGCTTCTTTCTCTTTAGATGAAGCAACTTTTCACATAGTGTCACAGCCTCAGGATATGAATTAGAACAAAGCTAACATTCATGTCACCTCCTGTTGCTCCCAAGAGCAGTAGACATGAGAAAGGGGAACTCCTGGCCAAAGAAAGGTTTTGGAAGTTAGTGATCTCCCTCACTCCAAGGAGATTAACATTCACACAGATGGCTAGGAATGACTGGTGTCTTGCCCTCAGAAAGTAGAGTCCTTTGTTCACAGGACAAAGGAAAGAAAGAAATCCCATCAATGGTTTCTAACATGAGCTGGAGTTGCACAGTGAGCATTCGTCCAGTTGTGCATCCTGACCCAGAAAGAATCCACCCACATGCCCCTGCCTGTCCTGGCCCAGTTCCCTGACAGGACCTGTTGGGTTTGGTATGACTCTTTTTTTTTTTTTTTTAATATTTTTTATTTATTTATTTGAGAGAGAGAGAATGAGAGACAGAGAGCATGAGAGGGAGGAGGGTCAGAGGGAGAAGCAGACTCCCTGCCGAGCAGGAAGCCCGATACGGGACTCGATCCCGGGACTCCAGGATCATGACCTGAGCCGAAGGCAGTCGCTTAACCAACCAAGCCACCCAGGTGCCCCAGGTTTGGTATGACTCTTAATGAAAGAGTCCATACTCGGAGTTGGCTGGACTGCTGATGACCAGGTGTGTAGTGTTTAGGCCACACTTACCTTACACTATTATTACAAACACAACGTTTGTATCTAAATACAATAGTAATATAAGAAGTCTGCATTAATTGATTTTATATCTGATGCTTACAGGTTTTAAGTAGTAGGAGGGAGATCTGGGAATCAGATACAAAAAGTCTCATTACACAATGGCATTTACCTGGAAGTTCTTGAGTTCCAGAGGTGATAGTCTCTGGAACTCTCTTACTAGAATCTAGCTGAAATCAATCAGAGAGACTATTTTATATAATATTTCATCCCTATATTCAGACATCTTGTGTGAAGTGAGCTACAAATATAAAAACCCTTATTGGGAGGGTGAAGGGGGGAAAAAAAAAACAACAAAAAACTCTTATTCCCTAAACTTGCAAGGAACAGCAAAATATTTGCAAGATGTAATTGAGCTAACAAAAATAGCATGAGTTTATATTTTGACTTAATGTAATCTTAAACGAATCTTAATCTTAAATTAAAAATACTTAAAAAATACTCCACAAAATTGAAAAATCATCTCCCATCCTCCCAGACCCCTCCCAGGAAGCACAGAGAGTTATATTGAACCTCAAGTATATTAAGACTAGCCTTGGCTCTGTCCTACATCTGGAAGAAACATCACTTGCCCTTGATCTTTGCTCTTTGATTTTGCACTTCAGGAAAGACAAAGAAAAAATAACAGAGAAACAAAATTTGTTGGAAATAGCACCAGCACCCTAGTACCTATAGAGTAAGCAGAGGACAAGTGGAATCTGGGACTATGAAGGAGTCCTTTTCTGAGCAGAAAGAAAAGAAGTCTCTGGAGAACTATGAGAACATATGTCAAGTGGTCTGAAAGAGCATTAGACAAAGAGGAAAACAAGGTACAAGGAAGTGAGAGAAATCTGAGAGTACTAGAGACAGTCGTTTTGGTGAGGGAGATTAGGCACCATCATGAAGAAAACTAGCAGGAAATAACACACTTTGATGAAGGAGGTGGCAGTCAGGAAAAGAGAAGACAGAATAATTTTTTTTCCTAGGAGTCAGAGACCATTTGTAAACTGATTATTAAAACAGTCTGAAACACTGTTTGAAGCATGTCTACTGAGAGTAGTGTTTGTGTGTGTATGCGTGTGTGTGTGTAGACAGGGAGTACGAGATGGAAGGTGATCTCCAGTGGCCTCAATTGTTCAGTAAGACATCAGTGTCCTGTGCTGATGGGGCACCTGGGTGGCTAGTCGGTTGAGTGTCTGACTCTTGATTTCGACTAAGGTCATGATCTCAGGGTCCTGGGATGGAGCCCTATGTCAGGCTCTGCACTCAGCGGGGAGTCTGCTTGAGATTCTCTCTCTTCCTCTGGCCCCTCCCTACTCTGCTCCTGTGTGCATGTGCTCTCTCTCTCTCTCTCTAAAATAAATACATCCTAAAAAAAAGACATCAATGTCCTGTACTGAAAGCAGGCCTATCAATAGAATTGACCATTCTGGGTGAGATATTTGTTTATATACTTTTAGATCTTCTGTTCTGAGGACTAAACAGGTCAAAAAATATTTTGATTTTAACAGACAGTTATAAGGATATGTGGATGTATATGAATTCCAATATCCTAATGAAAATCATCCCATACAATTATGATCTCTACTAACTTACACAGTGAAAATAATTATCTATGTGACTTGAAATGGACAAGCACAGTTGGATTCATCTACACTGAGTGATATCAGTATTTAGGAGGAAAAAGCACTTACCAAAGTTATTTGAAAGCCCTGAGTCATTTAATGAAGTAATCGAAGTAAATTAGCACCAAGTAATGTGACTTCTTCAAAAGACTGCACAGATTAGAGTTTTTGGGGGCACTTATTTCAAGTTCAATGAAAAACCGCTATTAAGAAAGGAAAGGAGAGAAAAACCAAGGCAGGCCACATTAACAAGTAAATATAATTGACTGAGGCTTATGTGCTTTTGGAAAAGTGTTTCATACCAAGAATGAAACAGTTAGGTATCTCTAGTAAAAATAGCAATTAAGCACAATCTAGCCCAGGGATGGTTTACCATACTAATGAAGTCGGTCTATTTTCCTGTTATTTATCGGCTACTTCTAAGGAATAGGTGTTAACTAATTTGTTGCAGGCTTAAGGCTTTTAAGGTGTAAAAAGTATTTGCTTCCATAAAATAAAATCTTTCAAGTGCCAAAATTTCACCATGAACTATGTGCCTCGGAATGAACTAATGGAGATTAGTAAAAATATCCAATTTCGGAAACCCATCCTCTCTCACTTGCATGCAGAATGTGACTCCAGAGATGTGAGACAGAGCCCAAGATTCCATATTTTTATATGCGACACAGGTAATTCTGATGAGAACATCCAAAAGATGATATCCACAGTGTTTGCAAAGGGGTCATTTATAAAAATGTGGCTGATATAGGGCAAATTCATGCATAGTTGCACAATCCCCCCCTTTTTCCTTGTTTAAAAATCTGAAGTGTTCCACAATCATTTTATACTTGTGGTAAATTGTTATTTTAGAATTCTGAACTCAGCTGAACCTTGCTAATGTATTCTGGTGCAAATGTCATATAGGTGAACATGTATTGTAAACTGCAAAGTGATGTATAAGCACTGTGATTGTTATTCCATTACACATAACTGTGATGCACAATCTGAGAAAGTAGGGTTAGTGTCTGGAAATGCTGGGTTTCAGACATCCTGCACCCAGCTCATCTGGAATTATGGTGTTATCTGGAATACGATATAAGGGGAAAGCAATGATTTCATAATGCTTCACATTTTGCTTAACATTAAAGATGCATTTTTAAATATTGCCTATAGGAAATACTCAAAAAGACAGAGAGCTTGAAGAAGACTGTGGCCTGTGTCCTAAGAGCAGGTATGTCACCTACAAGCGATAGATACTAGATGTTCAGGAAGTGGAGTGAGTCCTCACCAAAGTCCCTGGCATGAAATTGTAGAAGATGAAGAATAACTCTGTGTATATTACTGATACAAATAATTTTGAAAGAATATGTGAGCAATACATCAATGAGATTGAGATAACTCAATCTTGGAATGGTGGTGTAACAGTCAAGGGACACAACCATGGTAATTAGGAAGATTTTCCAGATATGGAGAGATCCATTTGGAAGAAGATTATTTCAGCTTATGTTTCACTAATTCTGAAAAATTTAGCCACACTGCTTTGTTGGGAGCAATGCAGCTGCAGTGCATTTACTACCTTTCTTTTTAAAAAAGAAAAAAAGGCAAATGACTCAAAGTCTAGCTAATATGAATGACTTAATGAAATGTCTATGGTTACTGCTGCATTTCCCATCTAGTCCCATGTCTCCTACTGTTTTAATTTGCATCTGCAACCTTATCTCTGGGGCGTACTGATAATTGATCATTGTGACCTGGTGTTCACTTAAAAATACTAAGTTATGGTTGATGTTCTAAAGTGCTTAACTAAGATAATTCTTTTCTTAAAATATTTTATTTATTTGAGAGAGAGAGAGAAAGCATGAGAAAGAGAGAGAGAGAGAGCACAAGCAGGGGGGAGGGGTAGAGGGAGAGCGAGAAGCAGACTCCCCACTGAGCAGGGAGCCCGATGTAGGGCTCAATCCCAGGACCTAGGGATCATGACCTGAGCTGAAGGCAGACGCTTAACGACTGAGCCACCCAGGTGCCCTTAACTAAGACAATTCTGTATCCTGATCCTTGTCTTGTATTGATCCTTGTCAATATTTTTATTTAATTATTACTTCTACATATTTTCACACAATTTCAGTTTTGCCAATATACGACAATTTTTATTAAAATCTTTTTCTTGCTTCTAATGGCTTTTGATATAAAAGGCTGATACCAAGCCTAACAATGATCACATATGTTTTTCAAATCATCTAGATGAAGCTTATTTATGTGGTCAAAACAAGAGACTGGAAAATAAAAGTAGTGATTTCACTTTTCGAATGGTTCTAAGGGGAATGCTGTTGAAGTTGTTAACAGGGGCTTAATTAAGCATGGACATAAATTTGGGCTTAATTTATTAATATATGACTTCCATAAATATTTATTAAGTACTTATTATGTGCATAGCACTAGGCTATTTTTCTACTCTTAATATTATAGTCAAGGCACTGACCCAACAGGGTCAGTTCTATATTACTAGTCTGAATTCCTGTGCTCTTCACTGGTCCCACTCCTTGCTTGTTCACTTAGTAGATGTTAACAACCATTATTTCTACTCACCTCATCAATAAATCATTAAGTGTTTTGATAGATATTTGAACTAGGTGGAAGAGAATGAAACGGATGTTCTGATTTCAAGGCGTCATTAATCTTGAAGAAAGAAGGAATAAAAGGAGATGGTATATCATTAAATGTTAAATTCTATAGATGACAAAAATTTAGAAATAGGATTGAACAGTGTACATTGAAAATATCAGTGAAGGCTTCAGAGCACCAATGACATTTGAGCAAGAATTTAAAGGATGGATAGTATTTTGACAGGAAGAGAAAGATTGAGAGCGCATTTCAGATGGAGCCAACACATGCAATTAAGAAGAACTGAACCAAAGCGCTGTGAATTGTGTAAGACTGATGAATCACAGACCTGTACCTCTGAAACAAATAATACATTTTATGTTAAAAAAAAAAAAGAAGATAGTAGGAAGGGAAAAATGAAGGGGGGGCGGAATCAAAGGGGGAGACAAACCATGAGAGACTATGGACTCTGAGAAACAAACTGAGGGTTCTGGAGGGGAGGGGGATGGGGGGATGGGTTAGCCTGGTGATGGGTATTAAAGAGGGCATGTATTGAATGGAGCACTGGCTGTTATATGCAAATAATGAATCGTGGAACACTACATCAAAAACTAATGATGTAATAATGTATGGTGATTAACATAACATAATAAAATTAATTTAAAAAAAAAGAACTGAACAAAAGAGTTACAGTAGCACAGAGTGCTGAGAAAATAACTTGCACAGAGAAGTGATTTCTCATAAAGGCATAGTGACTTTTCTAATTTATTCATCAATAGAGAAATTTGTCTTGAGGAACTATTGTGAACAAGGTGGTGTACAAGCATCTTAAGATAAAGTAACATTCTAACAAAGGAAAAACCAATTAAAGAATTACTGAAAATTAAGTAGGATTGGTGGGAAAAGATTTGCCTAAATATGTAAGATAAGGACAGATCATAAAACCCATTGGTCCCTAAATACATCCTGGATGCTACTCCCTTAGTGTGATTATGTAAGATATAATAATTTTTGAATACAGATTTAAGTCTTTGACCACTTTCTAAGTTTATTTTTTATTTTTCTTTCCATCTTTTTTTTCCCCAAAAAAACCATTTGCTTAAAAGACACAGATGGGGTTTTGTTTTAAGTTTGGGGTTGCTTTAAGTTTCTATTCATCCAGAATTCCTTTAGGTTGAAGGGACATTTTTTTGTTTTGTTTTGTTTTGTTTTAAGATTTTATTTATTTATTTGAGAGAGAGATAGAGAACATGGGCGAGGGAGGGGGGAATATCGGAGGGTGAGGGAAAAGCAGATTCCCCACTGAGCAAGGAGCCTACACTGGGCTCAGTTCCAGGATCCTGAGATCATGACCTGAGCCGAAGGCAGATGCTTAACCTACTGAGCCACCCGGGTGACCCAAAGGGACATTGTTTTTTAGAGTTTCCTCCTTTTTTACTCAGAAATAAGGAGACCTCTGGTGGAGAAGGTGAGGCATCTGGGCTTGAATTAGATCACTCACTGTATTTCTGCAACTTAAGGCCCACCTACCTCGTCACTTAATATTTCTTTACATGAACCTCAATGTTTACATTTGTTAAAAATAAATAATAACTAGATAAATAAAATGTGAATGAGATAACATTTGAGATATTTTTAATCTATAATTTAATTTTTAATCTATAAGAATTATGTAAATGTAGGAGCTGACCTTTCTATCCAAGACACTCTCTGTTTTGAATTCTTTTCTACTTATGCTCATATGATTAAGACTTCTCTGCTCCTCTCCTTTCTCTGTGACTTTTCTTCACCTATTACTGAGCTCTGGTCAAATGTAGGAGTTAAAGGACAGGGAACCCATTGGTAAAATGGAAAGAAGTCCATTCACTGCTGACTCCAGGCAGGATCCTGAGATCATGATATAACATGTGATTTGTGCATGGCATCAACCTTAGAGAGTTGGGGGTCAGGAGGAGGAGTGGGGGGAGGGGCGGAGCAGAGCCCAGGTCTGGCCCCCATTTGTTGAAAAGTTTAGATTGAGAGTTAGGGGCAGACTATTAGACAAACATTCTTGAGAGAATTGTGAAATAAGCCTAATTTTACTAGGTGCAAAGTAATATTAATTAACTAGATTATAAAGATAGATAATTTTCTATTTTGATACTGTTATTGGCTGAAAATTATTCTTTAGTGATACAAGGATAATAAGTGAAATTAAAGACAATTACACTATGGCTCTGAACTTTCATAGCCCCTATCACTGCAAAGTAAAATAAATGTTTGAGATGAAAAAATAGGGCTCATTCAGTTTATCATTACTAACAAAAACCTAGAATTTTCTCCCCAAAGAATACTCAAAGTAACATTCACTACTTCAAAGAATTTTTAGTAGTCCAGATTCAGGTTGCCATCTTTAGCTATAAACAAACAAACAAATTAATACACAAGGTTAAATTTGAAAAGATGGTTTGATTTGATTTGATTTGACATAAACACCACACACACACACACACATTCAATATGCATGGGACATATTTATACTAAATATACATATGCATTATATATTTTATATAAATATATATACATAAATATATAAAACATATTATAAATACATATATAATATGTAGTATATAAATATATATGTTTAGTATAAATATGTCTCATGCAATATTTGGATATATGTATGTGTATACATCTAATGTATATATTATATTGTGTATATATAGTATGCATACAATATATACATATATATATATACACACATATATTTATATGTACTTGTATATTTAGTATAAATATGTCCTATGCAATATTTGGGATATACTTAAATTCTATTCCTTATTTATCTGAAATACAAATATATCTGTGTATCTTGCATTTTATCTGACAACCCTAGTTCAGGGTCTGGTCCTCAGTTCTCTAACGATCAGAATGTTGTTGGCACATTGAGAGCAAATCAAGTCCTTTGGGGGGATGCCTCACATAAAGGAGCCCCCAATATTGATGCATTCAGGTACAATGCAGATTTCTACTTGTATAGTGACAAAAATAGCAGTAACAGGAATCCCAAGATTTTTGTTAGCATTTCCTCTGCAATCTAACAATACCTCCACAGCCACCACCCTGGTTCAAACCACCATAATTTCTTACCGAGACTATTGAGAGAGTCTCCTGCTCTTTGCTTCTACCTTTCATTTATTTATATATTCAGTCAACAAGTATTTATCAAGTTCCTGCCAAATGCTTGGTGCTATCATAGGCTGTGAGGATATGACAATGAATGAAAGGAAAGCCCTTTTTATTCATGGAATATATGTTTTTATTTTTATTTTTTCATTTTCTTTAAAGATTTTATTTATTTATTTGAGAGAGACAGAGAGAGAAAGCAGGAAGGAGGGGCAGAGAGAGAGAATCTTGAGCAGTCTCTGGGCTGAGCATGAAGCTGAGGTGGGTCTCAATCCCAGGAAACTGAGGTCATGATCTGAGCTGAAATCAAGCTTCGGATGCTTAACTGACTGAGCCACCTGAGCGCCCCTCATGGAATCTATTTTTAAGAGGAGAGACACAGGTAAGAAGATATATAGTATGGCAGTTGGTAAAAAATAAAGTAGAAAACGGGGAGAGGGGTGCCTGGGTGGCTCGGTCGTTAAGCGTCTGCCTTTAGCTCAGGTCATGATCCCAGGGACCTGGGATCGAGTCCCACATCAGGCTTTGGTGGGAAGCCTGCTTCTCCCTCTCCCACTCCCCCGGCTTGTGTTCCTGCTCCTGCTATCTCTCTCTCTGTCAAATGAATAAATAAAATCTTAAAAAAGAAAAAAAAGAGAAAGAAAGAAGACAGGGAGAGTTGGAGGAGTGAGGAGTGTGCATTTCAGATGGTGATCAGTGAAGGCTTTTCTGAGAAGGTGGCATTTGAACAGAGCCTTAAAGGAAGAAAAGGAATGAGCCATGTGGCAATCTGGGAGAAGAATATTCCAGGCTGGGGAAACAATAAAGCTAAAATTCTGCACTAAGACAGTTTTAGGAACAACATGGAGTCTAGCAAGAAGGAAGATAAGCAAGAGAAAGTGGAAGGTGTTCTTATAAGCCATGGCAAGGAATTTAGACTTTGACTAAGAAGGGAAGACACTCTGGGTTGTGAATAGAGGTGTGATATTTTCTGACTTTCTTATATTATCTAACTTATCTCAATTATTTAATACAGACCAATCCTACTATAGTGTTAGAGGACTATTGTAATAATCCAGGTGGGATGAGTTGATGTTACTTAGATCAGATAGTAATAATAGTGGTGATGAAAAGTAGTATGTTTCTGAATACATTTTTTTTTTTTTTTTTTTTAGAGAGGGAGACAGAAAGAGAGAGAAAAAGGGGAGGAGGGAGAGAGAATCTCAAGCTCACTCCCCACTGAAGGTGGAGCCCAACGTGGGGCCTGACCTCATAACCCTGAGATCATGACCTGAGCCAATATCAAGAGTTGGACACTTAACCAACTGAGTCACCCACGTGCCCCAATTTCTGAATACATTTTGAAGATAGAACCAAATGATTTGTTGACCAATTTGGACTTTGTGAGTGAGAGAACTCAATGATGGCATCAAAGGTTTTGGCTGTACCACTGCAAGGACAGAGATATCATTTACTGAAATAATGAAGAATAAGAGAGGAGGAGGAGTTTTCAGGGGGAATATCAGGAGTTGGGCTTCGGATCAATTAATTTTGAACTATGTGCTTTTCTTCTAAGTGGAGTAGTTAAGCCTGGAAATCAAAAGAGGACTGGGTTGGAGGTGTGAAGTTGGGAGTCATCAATGGATATGTGGTATTTACAGCCTGTGGACCGACAGGTGAACCAGGAAGTGAGTATAGACAAAAATGACTAGCGGTTCAGGGAATTATAACTGGTGTGTTCTAATGTTGGAGTTGAAGTTCTGAGAGATAAAAAGGAGCCAGCAATATTGTCAGGTAGGATGGAAAGCAGGAAAATATGGTATCCTAGATATCAAGTGAAGAAATGTTTCATGAAGAAAAGAGGGAAACTGGACTAAATGCTGAGGCTAGACTGAGAGAAGGAGAAATGGCATAAGATTGATCAGTCTGGACCCCATGTGTGGCCTTGACAAGGCAGTTATAGGCGGACTCTGGGGTTAAAGGATGGCTAAAGTGTATCTAAGATAAAAGGAGAGGTATGGAATTGAAGAAAGCCATTATGGACAACTCTAAGGAGAAGTTTTCCTAAAAAGGGGAGCAAAGAGTTGATGCAGTAACTGAGGGAAAAGTAGATCAAGAGATTGTTAGTAAGTCAAGAGATGATTATTCAACAAAAGATGTGAATATTAGCACATTTTTGTTTCCTTTATTTGCAAATTTGAGGAGCTGTTTTACTGAAGCAAACAAGTGTTGACACACAATGTTCATATGATAGTAATATCAGAGACAGAACATTGGGCTGCACAGATTACCAGTTCAGCTAATAGCAACAAACTTTTACCATTCTTACATAATTAATGAGTTTATGTTAGAGCATTTTAAATTTTTAATTATTTTTTTAAAGAATAAACATCTTTTTAAATTCAAAATGATTGGGGTGCCTGGGTGGTTCAGTTGGTTGAACACCAGACTCTTGATTTTGGCTCTGGTCCAGATCTCGGTGTAATGGGATCAAGCCCTGGGTAGGGCTCCACGCTTAGTGTGGAGTCTGCTTGTCCTTCTCCTTCCTCTTCTTCCCCTCCCCTTGTGCATGCACTCTCTCTTTCTCAAAAGAAATAAATAAAATCTTCAAAAAAATGATCTTAGTTGGTTAATAATACCCCTTTAAGGCTGTAGTCTTGATCTTTGTTTAAAATACATGAGCTCAACCCTATTTCCATGAGGTCTGGGGTTATATTATGTTCTCATGATGGGATTTTGATAAGATGGAGATGTGCCTTTGCTATCATTCTCCAGTATAACACCCAGCTCTATTCTGGCCCTACTCCTAAGATCCCTGGTGGCTAGCCACTTCAGAACAAAGTGCAGGAGCTAAATTTAGACTTGTCTCAGTAGATAGGGAGTTTAAGCCAGGCCTGACAGCAGTGGGATCATGACTAAGAGTGGTCACTCACCTCTGCCAAGCCTTCAATTTCCCCAAGAATAATAATAGCCGGACCAAAGACTCAACAAATGGAAAGTGCCTGGTGAAGAGGATAAGAGAGAAAGACATGGAAGGAAATGGTTGGAAGGGTCCAAAAGATAAATGTGGCCTTGTCCTTAACAGCCTTAAAGATCTAATTATATATTTCTATCTAAATTCAGAATCTTACCTTTGCAAGTTTTCCCTAGAACTACAGGAGGAAGACCCTGGTTATCATAATCTTGTACCCATTCTTCCCAAGCAGAATTAATTCCCCTGCCTAGCAGGAATCCTGCTGATAAATGAACATAGCAAGTGGGTCTGGCTGTATTAGTGAACCCCAGGACAGAATTGTACCACAATCATAGCATTGGAATACTAACACATATCTTGGGTGCATTTTATCATGTGTATGCTTTAAAGGCTACTAAAAAATACACACAGCAATTTGTCCAAATACTAATATGTGAATTAGGCGTTTTTTTTGGTTTTGGCTTTGTTTTTAAATAAAATGAAGAGAAATTTGCTTGGGTTGTGTAATGTGGGAAAGGACACCTGAAAACATAAGAAGCAAGCGTAGGATTAGCCTCACAACTGGGCCCCACAGTTCACTGCACAACTAAAATAATCAAAAATAGGGTAACGAGTAAGTGAATTTTCTTATCTGCACATGATGCAACAATTTGAAATGGTACTGTAGGAAGGAAAGGACAACATAGGAAATAACATATTAAGGGAAAATGATAAAGTGTAACATTTCACATTGCTTTATCTTTAAATAATGAGCAAGTCGTTAAATGAAAATACTCTAAAATGACCTATTAGTTATGTGGAAAATTAGGATGAAGCATTTTCTTTTCTTTACTGTTCAAATCACTGTAACATAAAAGTACATGCTCTAACACAAACTTTTTAGAAATGGAAATATATCTAGGAAATAGACTGAGTGGGTTCTGCAAATCTTTTTCTTGAGAACTGACTTTATCACTAAAATTCTCTTGTCTTCTCTAACTTTGAGTAACAGAGCTAACTTATAGTCAACTAATACTTAATGCTCCTCAGCTCCAAACAAACAAAAATGACCCATGCTGTGTGCAGGTTTTATGGAGCTGAGCAGATGTCTGAAGCAGCTGACAAGACAGAAAGTGCCTTCTAGCAGATAACAATACCAGAGCACACTGTTTAGAAATGTCTTGTCTCACTTTGCTCCGCCAGCAAGTTCAGGGAGTTAACAATCAAAACTGCCTCATGTATTTAAACTTTGTGCAGTGGGTCATATAAACATTCTTTGAGTTACATGGTGTAATAGATCTAAAAATCTCATACCCGCTTTCTCTCTTCTCTGATTTATCATGCTGTGATATAAATACCCACAGTATTTTACAAGACAATGAACTTGGCTTTTTCTAAGGCCAGTAATTTTTGCTGAGTAGTGGAAATCTTGAGAGCTGTAAAATGGCTGTCTGACACAATTTGGGGGCTTTTAGAAGTGCATCTTTAGAATATATTTGAAATTACAATAAAATCATATTTCTAAAACCAAAAATATCGGGATATACAAAAACACTCATATAAAGGACAAAGCAGGACAAAATCCTACATCTAAGAAAACTGCTGAATCCTCACAGCTAGCCAACCCAGAAAACTTGTAATAATTATTTGCATCTCTCGATTTACCATTTCCCATCCTTCTGGGGGATGGGCCAATTGGACAAAAGTTGGAGATGATGGCTTAAAAGTTTAGGTAATTTCTCCATTCTTGCCTAATGTCACATGTCACATATCTGTCTGCTGCACTTTTGGCCTTCTGGGGAATTTCATGGTTTCAGGGACTTTATTCCTTTCCCCCTCCTTGCACTGGTTTTCATTACAGAACACGTGATGTCATCATAGCTCTCTTAGCTCTACCAGGACAAGAAAAGCACATTATCATAATGGAAGTGCTCCAGTGCTCATTACCAGGGAAGTGACTTGGTTTAGGAGTTGCCTTTTCTCTATGTAGACTTCCCCTGTATGCCAGGTCTCTCTTAGAGGAGTCTTGGAAAATGAAGACATCAAACACTGTTGAGATCCAATGGCATTCCTCTCTTCAGTCTTCACAGGGTGGGCCTGAAAAGCAAGTCTCCACTTATTTTGGTCCTAACAAAGACTGAACAATGGGTGGCTGTGTGCAAAACCTTTTTTCCTATCCAATCTGTAGGCATTATCCAAAGGATCTCCATTCACATGAAGATAATGCCCAAGGCCTCTCTTCTTGTTTAAACTACAGCTCACTCTATCTTAGGCCTCCTCTCATTTTCTTTTTGGCATTTTAATCCTTAGACTCAGAGTTACTCAAGAATTAAACTAAATTAGAAGAAAATGTTGATGTCTCCAAGTCATGGAATCCTAAGATAAAGGTATCTTTGTTTTTTTCCCTTCCAGACGCTAACTGTGTTTGTGTTAAGCATCTTCAATAGGGATACTGAGAATGATCTTCATTCTGAATCTTGGGAGCAAAGCTGGGAAGTAATCACCCTCCTTTAGAGTCAAATTTGATCTGCTGGATATTATCTACAAGGTTTTATTTTTTAATAAAAATCTCATCTGGCAATAGTCCCCTGTGGGGGCAAAGAAAGTTTACTTTTAGAACTAAAAAAATAAACTTTGCTCCAGCAAAACATGAGATGACATTTTCAAAAAAGCTCTTATTATATATTTGATTTTTAAAAATTGGCTTATTGGACATGGAATTTACTGAGAGAAATAAATGCATGCATTTTGGTGGTTTGTGAAGAACATGAAACAAAAGTTGCAGCTTTTTGGATCAACCTCCAAGCCATTGTTACATTTATAAAATAACTAACCCATATGTAAAAAGAATTTCAAGTATGTGCTGAATAGTTGAACTGAGAAGGTAAGCTATCTACCATATGATACAATAAATAAATAATTCTAAATTGTAGTAAACTGAAGATTGAGAATAATAATAGCAATCCAGAGTTTGGCTAAGAATCTACTACTAATTTAATTTTAACTCAGTTTCTCTTAAAATGTTTTCTGGGCTCTTGATTGTTAATATGTTAAATTCTTAATCATTCCAAACAAATTATAAAATCTATGGACTCAGTGAACCCTGGGTATGTCTTCCTTCTATGGTCATACCAAGGTTTGGTCTTTCAGCAAAGAATGACTTTATACGTATGGTAAATTATAAATACATAACTTACACATGAGGTAGACAGGATAAGGTCCACCACTTAGATATATATTTAACATCTAAACTTTGGAATTTCTATAAAAATATTTAGGACAGAGAATGAAAGTAGTTGATTTTAATGTAGATTAGGAATTTTATGATGGATATAAATTTATTTTAATAATTTTGTCTTCTACTTACATGGATGGTTGAAAGTTAGCTCTGAGAAGAATCAGAATAAGTCATTAACAAATTTTAATTTCTAAAACAGTGCTGATTTTTGTAATGCAAAATCTTAGTTGTTTCTCAAAGAAGTTCTGGGGAAAAAAAAGCAAAAGAAATGTCATTAGCTTGGTATGCCTCAGTTTTTACATGTAGAAATGAATAAATCTCTAAAAGACTCTTTGTTTTGGTTCTTGAAAAAATTCTATTTGTATTAGTTACACGAAAGAAGTTCAATTCAAAGTCATTTTATCAAAAAAGAAGAAGGAGGAGGAAAAGTAAGGGTAGAGGAGGAAGGGGAAGAAGAGGAGAAAGTCAGGGGAGAAGAAAAGGAATTTATCAACTCAACTAACTGAAGCTCTAGGGTGAAGTTTATTTTAGTGGAGGCTGGTACAGGACCTCAAAGCCTGCCTTCCACCTTTCAGCAGTCCTTCCTCTGGGTATTGTCTTCATGGTCTCCTACTATAAAATGATCTGCAATCAGGGAAGATGGAAATTGGCAGCTGCAGGTTTACAAAACCCCAAATTAGGGTGCCTGGGTGGCTCAGTTGGTTAAACGACTGCCTTTGGCTCAGGTCATGATCCTGGGGTCCCAGGATTGAGTCCCGCATCGGGCTCCCTGCTCGGCAGGGAGTCTGCTTCTCTCTCTGAACCTCCCTCCTCTCATGCTCTCTATCTCATTCTCTCTCTCAAATAAATAAATAAATAAATAAATAAATAAATAAATAAATAAATAAATAAAAACCCAAATTGTAACCTCAGAGAAAGAGAATTTATTTCTCTTGACTCAAGGTATCAAAATATCAGTAGCAGAAAGGCATTTGATTGGGCCACATCACATGATCAAAGGGCATGTGGTTCTACTACTAAACAAGGTTGGATCATGTGGACCTCCCACTTGTATAGAAAGATAGTTTTAACACAGTGAGAAGATGGTGAAAACAATATGCTGGGCAGCCAAATCCAAGAGAGTATCTTCTAATAACTGATATTATGAATCTAAATCATTAACTGTCAAAAATTACAAAGATTATTTACTTATAAATTACTTCCCCTTCTGAATTATTTGCCATAGGACATGCAGAATAAGATAGATATTTAGCATCCCAAACCTAACATGTCCCAAACTGAGATCTCCCGAATCCACCCCTTGTGCAATCTCCATTTTAGCAGATGCCTACTACATTTTCCTCAGCTATTTACACCAAAAACCTTATGGCCATCCTTAACTCTTTTTCTTTTTCTTTTGTTTTTCCTCATAGCCAACACATCAGCAAAATCTATGGGCTCTATGGGTGAAATATATCTAAAATCCAATCATCTCTCACCATCTGTAGCAGTACCACTCTAAACTAAGGTGTCATTAGTTTATGTCGGGATTATTGTAATAACCTCTTAACTAGACCCCTTGCTCCTTCTCATGGCCCCTTTCAATCTTTGTCCTCCACACAGCAGCCAGAATGAACCTTTAAAATCCAACTTCAGTCTCGTAACTCCTCTGTACAAGACTCTCCAGTGGCATCCCATCTCATTCAGAATAAAAACCAAAGTTCTTCAATCACCTACCAAGGCCTTTTAGGAACTTGCTTTCAGGTACCTTTCTGATGGCATCTCCTATTACATTCCCTAAACTGCCTCTCCTCCAGTCCACAGGCCCCCTTGTTCTTGAACAATACCAGCTCTGCTCCTGCCCCCTGGCCTTTGCATTTACTGGACTCTCTGACTGGAATGCTTGCCCCCAATTTCTCCACTCCTTCACCTCTGCCAGGTCTTTAACTTTACCTTCTTACCCATGTTTTCCTTGGCTACCCTATCTAAAATTGCATCTCATCAGTTTCTGACCTTTTCTTTACCTAATTTTTCTCCACTGCACTAACTGGTATCTAACGTGCCATGCCTTTTACTTAATGACCTTGTCTTTCTTCTACAGTAGCTCCTACCACACAGGGGGTCTCAATAAATGTTTGCAGAATAAGTGGGTGAAAAAATGAACAGACAGCCAAAGGAGAGGTGTTGAAGACTATGAAAATCAGAAGGGGTCAGGCCACTAGAACAGTGAATTCCCCTCACAATAGACCACATGGTTCAGGCGCCACAGCTCGTGGTGCGGTGATGGAATGGATCCACTTACAGTGGAAGGTAAGAGGCATATACAGATAGGACCATGTGCATCCTGCCTTTTCTTTTTCTTCGCCTATTATTGGTGTTTCTCAGTGATATTTGACAAAGAAAACTTTCTGCTCTGATCTGGTTTTGTTCGTATTCATTTACTGTCGCAAATAGGCACTCATATCATTTATTGTTGGAGGAGGCTATGAACAAATATGAATGGAGAAAGTAAATTTGGTAAAACTTTTTGCCATTTGTAAAGGATTTAGCTTATGATGTTGTTTGTAAGGCTGATCTAACTGGTCTATCACCCTTGTTTAAACAGGAAGTAGAGTCATATCATTACAATAGCTGTTCCACATCTACACCTCTCAAAGGAATTTTCCAGTGTTCACAGGTAACATATGCCTAAAATCAGGGCAATTTTAAAAACTAATGAAATGGTTTTAAAATGGATCATCTTTCTTAATTTTCATTCATTATTGTTCTTTCCTTCCGGTAGATATTGTCCCCATAGTTAACAGAGAACTGAGAATCTTGTGCACCCATGTAATTACTATAATTTGTTACAGCTAACTGACCATTTCCCTGTGTGGATTAGTTTGAGAGTTGCATGTGGCATATGTTAATCTGCAGCAGCCTTTCCAAGTATGTTGAATTATGAGCTTTGCAGAACTCTTTTGATGCCTAATTTCATCCAGCCTCACTATTTGCCAAGTTATATTCTTTTCTTCTTGCAGCAAGTGAATAGTCTACTAGCTCTTGCCCCTCAACCCTGAACCCCCATGCTTTTAAGATTATCCCTTGGTCTTTGTTTTCCAAAGTTTTACTATGATGTACCTAATGTGATTTTCCTTATATTTATCCTAGTCGGGTTGGTAGGATTCTTGCCTTTGAGGTCTGATATCTTTTGACAGTTTTGGAAAATTCTCAGCCAGTGACTGTTCAAATATGATTACTGCCTGTTGTCTTTCTCCTCCTCTTCCAGGACTCCACTGGTACTTCTTATTGGAACATTTTATCGAGACCCATATGTCTCTTACCTTCTTTTGCATATTTTCCATCATATTTGCTCTCTGAGTAAGCCTGATATTTTCCATTGACCTATTTTAGAGCTCATGAAGCCTATCTCCTGCTATTAAATCCATCTATTGAGTTTTTTTTTTAATTTCTGTAATTGCATTTTTGGTTCTAAAGTTTCCATTTGATTCTTAATTTCTATATCTGTCATCTATTTTCTTAAGCCTGTTAATTAGAGACCATATCTGATAACTTTACTAACTGGGTTATCTCAGTCCATTTGGGCTGCTAGAAGAAAATACCACAGACTGGGTAGTTTATAAATAACAAAAATTTATTTCTCACAGTTCTGGAGGCCAAAAAGATCACCTGACATAGTCTCCAAAATCTTCGACCTCAAATCCTAGCTGCTTGAAAGTCCTAAACCCCAATTTTTGTCTTTCCACCCCCTGAGGGCTGTCAGAAACTTTGCTGGTCTCCCAGGAAAGGCCAGTGGATTCTCTAACTCTTATTTCATTTTACGTCTCTGTAATGGCTTTCCTCGTAGGCATCTGCTCTCAAGTATGGATTGCCTCAGTAGTTCTCTGATGTCTTCAAACAGTTTTGGTGGGGGCAAGTAATAAATCTGGTTTCCATGGTTGTTCTTAACAAGAGAAATACTCCATGACACATAGAAATGGAATTTTGGAATTAAATTTTTCTTCTAAATTTTTATTTTAAAATTCCAGTTAATGTGTGTGTGTGTGTGTTTTTAATACCTTCAGTGTTTCCCTTTTATCAGTTTAAAGCAGCACTATTCAATAGAAATAAATGAAAACCACAAATGCAAGACAGATATGTACTTTTCAATTTTCTAGTGGTCATATTTTTAAAAAAAGGAAAACAGGTGAAATTAATATTATGGTATATTTTATTTAACCCAAACAAAATATTGTCAACATAGCAATTTGAAAATTATTAATGATCTATTTTACATTCTTTCTTTCAAACTAAGTCTGTGAAATATAGTGTATATTTTACTCTTAGATCTCAATTTGTACTAGCCATATTTCAAACTTTTGTAGCCACATATGGTTCAGTGGCTGCTACATATGACCATGCAGATCGAGACAAGAATGAACAGATTTAATCAACAATGGGGGATTAAAAAGTAGGCTAATTGTATTTTGAAAGAAAGTTGTCACTTTGGGTGGATATTTTGGTAAAATACCTTTTTGATTTTTCTTTTCTCTATATCTCTTAGAAAGCTAGAGAAAAGGGGAGGTAGAATTTAATTGAAATCCACTCTATAGAATAAAACAGGATGTGAAAAATTTAAATAAAGGAGCACAAATTAAAAATCTTCTGTTGTCAGACATTGAATTAAAAAAAAAAAATACCAGTCCTCATTCTTAATGCTTTGAAGTCTGCTTTACATTCCTGGGAGTGTTTGGACCAGGCAGGCTATCCGTGTAGGTGGAATTAGTAAAGTAGGAGTATCTTCTCTGTGATATGAAATCATACCTTTGGGCCTGAAATACTTTTTCAAGTCATTCTGAGCTGCTGCCGTATCTGTGACAGATGGCAAATGTTTAATTGCACAATTAGAGGGGAAACACCCTCAAGACTTAAAAAGCACTGACAAGGTAACACACTGACTTAAATTTTAAGAGAAAAATAGAGTCTTTCTTGACCTTTCTTCCTTACAAGTGTGGAGGGTGATACAGGATAACCGAGCATTTAAGCAATGGAGAATGGAAGGTGTGTTGAAGACTGGGCCTGGTGAAGGCAAATTGTCCCGCAATATTTACTAGTATTTATTGGGCACCTGTTATGCCTCAGATTTTGTTCTAAGATTTGACATTGACTAAGGCTTATTGCTTCATAACAATCTCTAAGGCAGGTGTTATAATTACTCTCAACCATTCTGCAGATGAGGAAATCAGGGCACAGAAAGGGTACCTGTTTAAAGTTCCACAGACAGTTAAGGATGAAAGTGGAATTTTAACTGACATTGACTCATGCTCAAGTCTGATATCTGAATTACTACCCTCTACTGTTTTCTACATATGCCATACACTTTTACCTTGACCTGGAGCTCCCGTTAAAAACTGGCTTTTAATATTCTATGTAATGCATTGCATAGAAATGTCAGAATGAATTTAGATCACCAATAAATACCTATTAGGTATTATTCAAATCGTTATATTTTATCTTTGTAATTTTAGGGAGTATTTCAATTTCACCAGTCTTAAAACAACAACAACAACAACAAAAACAGAGACAAAGGGTGTCAATTTCCTTGGTTTTGATTAGATAACTGCAAAGTTTCTCCTATAATTGAGGGCTTTCTGACAGCTAAATCAATATTAAAAATATTAGGGTTAATATTCCTTTGCCTGTTATGCTCAAATGGGCATTATGTAGTAAATTATTCTGCTTTCATACTTCAAGATTTTCTGTTATCAGACAAGTTCAATTTTAGCCATCATTTCCTTAAGATGTATCAGCTTTAAAGATAACCACACACTGGACTGCACAGTGTGAGAAGTGAGGTGCATATTCCGTTTTTTGTTAACTTCGTTCATGTGCCTGGGTCGTATATTTCATTTTAACATACCATAAGTCACTCCAGTATTAGGAATGAGCCTTCTCAACAGCACGTCACCTCAATTTTCCACACTGTGCTGCATCCTGTATCTTTAGAAGTCTCCTCTCTCTAGATTACTGCTACACACAATCGCTTTCTAATGAAGATCCTTCTCGATCTCTGATTTTTGTGTGGATTTTGTGCTTGTGAAAGGTGCCAGACTGACAGATGACACTGATCTCTTTGTCACAAGAGAGGATAGAAGAGGCAGGCAACCCTCTATGTGGTAGCCTGCCAACATGGCTGCTTCCGGCCAGAAAGGAGAGACGCTCTGTTGTAGCCTCTTTGCCAACCGTATTGTGGCAAACGCCAACTGTAATTATGTGTCTGCTAGTCTCAAGCTCCAGGACCAATACAGAAGGAATAAACTAATAAACAAAAGGCTTCCCTGGACTCCCGTTGAACTATCTTTATGTCCTTGCAACCCTTTTCAGAAACATCGCCAATTCCACAGCTGGTCGTCTGCTGTTTCACACCGGTCTTTCTAGAGGAACAGATACCTTGTAAGAGTACAGTGCTGGTTCTGAGTGCTGACTTCTAAGCTGACGAGATAAAAAAAGAAACCACACTACTTATCATCAGTGAGGACTTCTTTATTTTGTCTCTTTGTGAACTGGAAGAAGTGATTAAATGCCAAGAGATTTGAGGTCAGCTTGTTTCTGAATGAAATAACAATAAAGAACTTGAACTACGAGCTGTGGGCTCACTATAGCGAAGTAGTGGTTGCAAAATAATTTAGTACTGAGATATGTTACACAGTGCAATCCCACAATGGGAGAACTTGAAGTACAGTATTATAAGCTCAGATTCTCTTTCTATCTCTTGTTTAACTCTGTAAGTGAATAAGTAAAATGAAGTTCAACAGGGTAATCTCAGGAAGATAGTAGTCCCTTCAGTAAGTAGCCTCAGAACATATATTCTATGGTCAATTAAACCTAATTAAATACACTAGGATATGTTTTATTCAATTCTCTACAAGAAGAAAAGGTTTGGGATTGAAAAAGAAAAAAAAATATATATTTTTTCCCAACAAGGGGAAATCTTTATTTAAAAATGAGCGGGTGGGAAACATCCCATACGTTTTACACAGCAATCCCACCTTCAGGAAACTATCCTATAAATGTTATATGACACATAATGATATGTAAACAAAAACTTTCACTATAGTGGCATTTTAAGTAGGGGGAAAAGGGAATGTTCTCAATATTCTTCAATAGGAAAATTGTTGAACAAATTATTGTATACCCAGTATAGAATATGTTGCAGTGTAGATATCCAATGACTAACAGTAGATACAAGTTGTTAATTTAGAAAAGGAAGTTGTAAGGAATAAAATACATGATCCCATTTTGATAAATAAAATGACTTTTAAAAAACCAACCTTACATCCATAATCTTTTTTGATGTGCAATTATTGCCCTTGTATGAGCATGGAGAAAGACATGAAAGGATACAATCCAGAGTAAAGAAAAAGGCAACACAAAAAAGGAAGTGAAGAGAACTTAGGTGAAATTATTAAAGATAAAAAAACAAACAAAAAGATAACTTAGGCTCAACTCTGTCAGAAGGCCATTTGCATGCTGGTATTATAGAATCACTTAAATACCTCATCCACTGCCTGTCATAGTTTCTTAATTTTCCACAGTAAGAATAATTCTGGTGATTCTGTGAATCTATACATGCATCTGTCTATGAATAAAGTCACTAAGAGCAATCTATTTTTATCACAGAGATTTGTCATGTGAGGTAAATGAGACTGAGAATATCTTCAACATGAGGTATTCCTGGGAAGTCAGTCCTAGAAACACAGAGAGCTGAAGCAGATTCAGGCATCTCCAACTCACATAAGGACTTCTAAAATAGGATGAATACTTGGATGAATATCCTTTTAGGAGAAAAAATTTCCCAGCACATGCTCCTAACATCTCATTGGTCTGGTTTGTATCACACCCAATACTAAACTAGAATTGTCAAGTGGAATGGAATTTTCCTAATTGGCTTAGGTTGATTAACATCCTACCCCTGGATTTGGGGAGGGGCCCAAGAAACAGATAACTGCCCACTATCTGAACAAAATCAGAGTCCTTCAAAAGAAACAATGTGATATAAGCCTGGAGTGTTTTCCAGTATCACCATGCAATTCTCCAATTCTCAGTGGACACAGACTGGGCCTCTTATAAATTTAACTGAATTGTGACATCAGTTACCTGGAGATGGCAGTGGATTTGACAGGCTAAGGGCTCAGCCCTGTAAGACTGCCCCCACTTCTGAAACCAATCGCCAAATCTAGGTTGTTACTTGTACTTCTGATCTATCAGCTATACACTGGGTTCTCATGACTTCCTTCTTAGGTTTGATAATTTGCTAGAATGGCTCACAAAGATCAGGGAAACATTTACTTATGTTTTCCAGTTTATTATAAAGACATTATAAGGGATACAAATAAATAGCCAAGTGAAGGGGTACATAAGGCAAAATCTCAAAGGGTCCATGAGTACAGGAGTTTCTGTCTCTATGAAACTGGATGTGTCATCCTACCCTCCTGTAGATGCATTCACTAGCCTGGGAGCTCATCAGATCTCATGGTTCCAGAGTTTTTATAGTGCTTAATCTCTAGCTTCCTTTCCCTGTCCCTGAAGTTGGTGGGTGGAGCTGCAAGTTCCAACCTACTAATCACTTGGTTTTTCTGGTGACCAACCCCATCCTGAAGCTATCTAAGGGCCCCACCTTAAGTTACTTCATTAGTTTAAACTTCAGTGTACTCAAAGGGGCTCCTTATGAATAACGAAAAACATTCCCATCACTTAGAAAATTCTAAGGGTTTAAGGAGATCTGTGCCAGCGCTGGCGACAAAGACCAAATCTATTTCTTATTACACCACAGTAAGACACAATGGCCAGAGAATAGGCTTATCAACATTGGCTGCCAAAGTTTTATTTTATATATTTCACTGAGGCAGATTTGCTTGAATGACTGTCTTCCTACTAAACTGAAAACCCCTTGATAATAGCCCTGGGTTTGTTCTTTTTCATATCCCTTGCATTTAGCCCTTAAAGAATAGAATGTAAGTGAAACTTCATTTATAGGATACTCGACAATTTTGCTGTATACCATTTTACTTTTACCCCATTGTGAAACAAAGTTATTCTCAGGTGTTTGGCAGCTCGCTTACCAGCACATACACTAAAAATGCAGAAAAGTAGATGTGCCATGGTCTCTGTAGATTCTTTATGAGGTTATGCATGGCTGCATGACTGATTCATTAGTTAGTTGAAGATAGTAGGAAAGTTGACCTTTAATTGTTTTTAACTATATAGAGGATTGTGAGTCAAAAAGCTAAATTTTTAGGTACTCCATTAAAAAGCTAATGATATCATATGTAATACAATAATCTCTTTTGTAAAAAGAGATTTTGTAAAAAGAGATCATAGCATTTTTGAATATAATTTTGAATACAACAAAGTGTTGTTGCCAACATTTATTTACTTGCTCTGAGTGACTTGAGAGAGAGAAAATAAGTCCATTTTTTTTTTACTTCTCTTTTCTTGCACAAATTCACAGATCTACATTGACCTTTTTCCTTAGATTTTCCCCCCAATTTCCCTCCCTTTTGTGAAAGATTAAAAAAACAAGATTACATTAACAAGTATTCTTTTTTTCCCTCTGTTTTATTGAGAGACAATAGATATATATTACCATATTGTTTAAGGTGTACAGCATGATGGTTAGTTTACATATATCATGAAATAATTACCAAAATAGGTTCAGCTAACATTCATCATCTCATATAGATACAATATAAAGAAAAGAAAGAAGAAAAAATTTAAAAAGAAACTTTACTCTTCCCCCTGTACATTTTAGGTTATTCTACAATTTAAATATTTTTTGTATAGTGTAACTCTTAACAGATTATTGTAGCTATGGCTATTTTACTATGTTCTTTTTTTAACTTTTAAGCTAGAGTTGTAAGTACATTATGCATCATCATTAATCCATTACCAAATTACAGAATCAAACTTAATCTATATATTTACAATTAATAGTGAATTTATGCTACCTTTTTATGTTTTTATGATATTAATTTATGTCTTTTACTTCCACTCAATGACTCCCTTTAGCATTTCTTGTCAGGCAGATCTAGTGGTAATAAAGTTCCTCAGGTTTAATTTGGGAAAGTCTTTAGCTCTCCTTTATTTCTGAAGGACAGCTGTACTGGGTATAGTATTCTTGGTTGATAGTTTTTCTTTCAAAAATTTGAATATATTACCTCATTATTTCCTGGCCTAAAATGTTTCTGTTAAGAAATCGGCCTATAGTCTAATGGGAGGGTCCCCTTGTATGTAACTTCTCTCTTTTCTCTTGCTGCTTTCAAAATTCTTTTTTTGTCTTTGACTTCTGACAACTTAATTTTGATGTGTCTTGGTGTAGCCCTATTCAGATTCAACCTATTTGGGATATTTTGGACCTTATGGATCTAGATATCCATTTCTTTCTCCAAGTTCAGAAAATTTTCAGTTGTTACTGCTTTAAATATACTTTCTATCCCTTTCTCTTTCTCTTCTGCTTCTAGAATTCTTATTCTTTTTCATTGTTTCCTATATTTTCCATAGGCTTTTTAAATTCTTTTTCATTCTTTTTTCTTCCTTTTTGCTCTTCTGACTAATTTCCTACATCTTATCCTCCAGATTGTTGATTCTTTTTCTGCCTGGTCAAGTCTGCTTTTGAAACTCCTTATTGAGTCCTTTGGTTCAGTTAACTGTATTTTTCAACTCTAGGATTTTTTTTTTTTTTTTTAATGTTCTCTATTGCTCTCTTTTTATATTTTTCATGATTTTTTCCTAATTTTGTTTTGTTGTCTGTGTCTTTGGTAGTTCATTAAATTTCTTTAAGAGGGTTATTCAGAATTCTTTGTCTGACAGCTAATAGATCTCCATTTCTTTAAGATCAATTATTAGAGCTTTATTAGTTTCCTTTGGTAATATCACATTTACCTGGTTTTTCACGATCCCTCATTCCATAGGTTGGTATCTGCAAATTTGAGTAATAGGGCTCCTCTTCTAGACTTTACGGGTTTACTTTGGCAGAGACAGATCTACAACAGTCAGCTCCGTTTGGGTTTCTGAGTGTGTCTACTGGTAATGTCCTTAGGAAGGTGGGAGCTACCATGATAGTCTATTTTTGGAGAAGGCAACTGTTTGAGATCTGAGATTAGGGATGGAGGGTTGTGCCACTGGCTGAGAACAATTGAATGACTCCTGGCTTGGTTCTCTACTCAAGTAAGGCCACACTAGATTCTCTGGTTAGGCTACCCAGATGAGCAGGAATGGGTACTACATTAAATTATAGATGGGGCTATGAATTAGTATCAGAACAGAGAAGCAAGAGGGAACCCAGGGCCTGTCTGGCCTTTGTTTGGGGACCTGAATTAGGCAAGAGTGAGCATGAAATTCCCTGGCCAGGTGAGGCCAACATTCTAACCTGTAGAGAGGGAAAGCCACCAATTATGCTTTCTTTTCAAACGCCACTGTAAGCAGGGCTGTTGGGTGAGCTGTGCTGTTTTTCATATGCTTTGGTTGGGTTCCCTGATCAGGCAGGTGGAGGCTGTATTCAGTAATGAGTAGAGCTATGAATTAGTTTCCTTGCCTGGACACAGTGAGAGAAGCAGCTCTAAGGCCAATAAAGTTCTTTGTTGTCTTAACCCAAGCCTCAGCCCAAGTTCCCTGGCTGAACAGATCCACTGGCTCTGAGCTGCAAACTCTCAGCTCTGCTTGCCCTCCTTTTGGCTCAAGTGTCACTGTGTCACACAGCTTCCAGGTGTCCTCACTAATCCTTCTGGTTAGATCGGGCTGGGAGCCACAGCAGGTAGGTGGAGCTATATCTCAGTTCCCTTGCTTGGACAGGAAGGTGAGGGTCTACTCCAGGCAACTCTCAATTTTCCAGACAGGCTTTCTGGTTAGGAAGGGCTGGAAACTACCCTTAGCCTTGGCTATGAATTAATTCCCCTGCTTGTGCATACCATGGGACTTCTCCACCCTGGTATAGGCTTTGCTCTGCGGGTAATCAGCTTTGCCACCCTGATTCTCTGCTCAAGCACCACTGGGCTGCACAGCCTCCTGGAGTTCCCTCCAGTGCCTCTGGTCAGATGTGGCAGGGAGACACTCCCCACAGCAAGTGAGACTGGGACTCAGCTTCTTGCTTGGGTGCAGGTAAACTAGGCTCTAGGGTTGGCAAGCCTTTTTGTTTAAGGTTTAGAATCAAGCAGATCTGTACCCTGCCACATTCCCTGATCTGAGTGCATTACCGACTTGGTTTCGCAGATAAGCAAAACCCACCAGTTGGGATTACTATTTGGATGCTGCGTGTATGAACTTGGTCTACCAAGATCCATGTACTGGTTGTTGCAAGCTCCTCCCCACTTCTCCATCATAGTCAGATTCCTAGTGGCTGGGTTGTACAGATTCCCCCTGAAATCCCTGTGGTGGAGATCAGAGTAGTGGCTCCCACAAAAGGAACCACACTGCTGCTTGGGTGGGGGGGGAGGGAGTGGGTTGGGGGGAGGGGAGTTGTCCTCTCTGTATTCTCCTTTTCCTGTGGAAGAACAGAAGGCTCAATGGTGTCTTGTTCTTGAGTAGTTGTTAGTTGTTCTTCTTGTGAAGGGAAGCTAAGTCAGAAATAACCTATGTTGCCATCTTGGTAGTGCTGCTACCTAGCAAGTACTCTTTTTTCAAGGTTATATGTGAGCATTTACATTATTTACCACACTCATTCTTGTAATTTTCCAGGACTCTGTAACTTCCAAGAAGGGTCTTTGTATTAGTTCTGACTTCTAATTTAAAATATTGGATAGCTAACGAGTTCTAATAACAAAACAAATACTGGATTAAGCTTTAGATAAATGGTTTTCAGAGAAATCAAATAGTTATCTGTGCAGAGCTTATATCATATTTACTTTTGACATAAATTTTAAATCAATATTTATTGCATTTAAGTTATGCTAATCTTTATTTTGAAAGCCAAGAAATAAGAATAAAAATATCTGACAAAAGTTCATTTTATTTAAATAAAGTGTGGTGGGTAAAAAATTGTTTCAAACATGCTTTAGAATATGAAAGGCAAAAATATGGGTTTTCATGTATATATTTTATGATGCAAATTTCATTTGCAAATGTTACAAAAATTTTTATTCAAATACTTGTTATTCATGTGCTAAAGTAGCATAGGTACAAACTTTCTTCTGATCTCTTTTTTTTTTTTTTTAAGAGTTTATTTTTAAGTAAACTTTACACCCAACATGGGGCTCAGACTCACAATCCTGAGATCAACAGTCACATGCTCTACTGACTGAGCCAGCCAGAGACCCCTAATCTCTTTTCTATGAAAACCATATTATGTTTTACTTCTCTCTTTGTCTCTGTCTCTTTGTATTTATTGGTAATTTTTTAAATGGTAAACTTGAAGTTGGACAATGGGGAAACCCTTCGTTTTCTAGACTGTATCTACCTATAATAAAACAAAGATAGGATCAAATCTTGATAAACCATAAGAAACTGTACCATACTGCAACACAGACTAGCTATAGTCTAAATTCTTTTTAAAGTATATTCAGTGCTTTCCAGTATCTAACAAAACTCAGCTAAAAGAAATAATATTGATGAAGGATCATTCTAAAGATATGTAGTATATCCATTGTTTTACAGAGTAAACAATATACTCCTAAATTCATCCATGACATTCCAAAGCCTGCTAGCCCACTTGTAGGATGGCGTTTTCTGAATTGGGTCTTGGTAGGAAGCCATGGGAAGACAAGTATGACAAATAAACCTATGTAGTTCTTAGTGCTGCTTATCAAGTGGTAAATACCACTGTTTATTCCTTAATATTACACAGTGTCCTTCTTGTAAGTATCCTTGAAATAAATTTCTTTCTCATTCTATGATTAAGGATGTTTGTGCTTCCCTCAGTGTTGGTTTCACACTTTCTTAAAAATATTGAGAATCTAATCATAAACAATCAACCTCTTTTCATCCTGTTTAACGTCCGTTCACAGCCAACTTTTAGAAATTGTACTGGATAATGGCATATATTTTATGAGATTCTCATTTCTAGTTCTTGTTCTTTTCCTTGGCTTAATCTTGTTATGTACTTGTAATTTATTTTATTTTTCCTTATTTTATACATATTTTAAGTTTCCTTAAATCTATTTTGGATCAAGATCCAGATGTACAGTTTAAGAAAAGAGAATAGGAGACTGAGTGAACGTTGCTTTGTATTCCTCCTCGCATGAGGCACGGTACCTTGAAACAGAGGGGATAGTAGAAATAGAATTGGTAGTTTCCCCTCTACTGTACAATAAGCACATTTTTTTTTTTAACCTATGGAAACTTTAAGAATTTCTGTCGATTTGTTAAATGATACTCAGATTAACTTTCAAGAAAGCTATGGAATTGGATCAAAATAGTTTGAGTTTCAGATCAAAACAAAACTTGGAGGCTTTAGTGGTCAATGAATAAGTTTTATTAACTATGAGTCTGGACAGGATAACTTGAGGAATTAAAATTAAGTGTTAATTAGACTAAATTTATGCACTTAAGCAATATCTGGATTATTTTCAGTTACATATTCTACCCTCTCTTTCTGTCCATGATTTTGGGTTTTTCATTGAAACCCAGTACCATACTCGAAAAAATTCCTTTAAGAAATTGTTGAAGTATATGACCTTTTAACAAGATCTAAAACCAGCGACTTTATTAGGTAATTGTTAGCATGAACCTTATTGATAACTAAGTTTCAAAAAAAGACAAATGGTTTTGTTTGGGTGGGATCAAATGCATTTCATGCAGTTTATATTATTATTCCCCCAAGATTGGAAAACCTTGGCCCTATTCCAGAACTATGAAAAAGAATCAACTTCAGTGTTCAATGCTAAAGCATTCATGAAAGAGATGCAGTCATTCGATTAAGTTGAGTTCAAAAACAGGAGAAAATGAAAAACACAGCCTCTCAGACCACTCCCTCCTTCCACCTTCTCATATTGCAAATACAATATTTCCATTATCAGAAGATCCATTTTCAAGTAAGAGCTGCTGCTAAAACAGCCTAACTGGGGGAAAAAAAAAATGGTAAAACGGTAAAAGAAATGCTTTGTAAATCATCCTTCAAAAGCTGTCCTGGGAGGAATGTGATATACCTCAGCATCTTAAGTGTTTAGCAAATAATTTCAGCTGTGCATTCTAAATGTAGCTCTCCCTCCTTTACCTAATTACCGAAATATGTGCTGCAGTTTGCAGAACTTCGCCACTGTCATAACTTTTCTTGAAGTTCAGCCAACCAATGATAATAAAGCTGTCACGAGATTAAAGGGGGCTGCAAGTCATTGCCTCTGACATTTATATGTAACATGGGAAATGCAAACAAGTATGTGGAGTTATTAGTAATATTATGGGCTTTGAATCCTTAAAATAGAGTGCTTAAGACATCTGCCTCGGCAAGGAGGGTGAGAATGAGGTAAATCCAAATCACCGTCCTCCTTTTGTTTAGACCAGGCAAGAGCCTAAAAAAGCACAGGGAGCAGCTTATTTCATTTTCTTTTGGATTGCGTTAGTATGAAGCATATGCCTCAGATGCCCACCCTCAGAAGGGATAAGCTTGACTGTGGAGAGAAAAAAATTGTCAAACTTTTCATACGACCCTGGGGCCCCTTCCTGGCCTGGCCTGTAGATTTCAGCGCCAGCTCTGGGTGCAGGGCAGCTCAAGGCAGTGTGGGGGAAGCAGCAAAAGTCTCCTTGGAGGTTTTGCTGCTATGTCCAATTTTCTTCCATTTGTTTTTGTTTAGTGAAGGATACCAAATGACCAAAGAGGGTTTAGAGAAAAAAATATTGTGCTGTTTTAAAAACTGCTGGGGAATCTCCCATTGTATCCTTGAATTTATCCCCACTTTTTATCTTAAATCTTGTCTCCTCAATGGGTTTGAGGTGTATCAAGAAGAGAATCGTTGAAGGTCTGGACCATGTTTGTCTTTTAGTCCAATATGTAGAAGAGACAATGCATTTTGCTATCTTTGACGATGAGGACAGATGGCCCAAATCTATCTGATTAGACCGATTTGGAACTTTATAGCATCAAACACAAGAACACTTCAATTTTTTAAATTGTTATGTGGGTGCTGATATTCAGGTACATTTTGGCCTCTGGCAATAAGTCAGGAAGAAAAGAAAAATAATGGCTATTTGTAGCTGATACTCTAAATAATTTGACACCCGGGCCTTTTCAGGGAAGTCTATGACAATACTGCACACAAGCCCTCCTGATTTGTTCATCCCTTTCCTGTTCTTGGAAACAGCAATTTGAGTGTGATTAGTGCAAGCATGATAAATTGCATAGGACAAGGTGCTGGAGGTTTATAAGGGGAAATAGGATATGGGGAAAGGGACTGGGAGCCCTGGAACATTTGGTCTAGATCCAATTCTGCTAATAACTATAATTATCACCAAATGAGCACCTACTATATCCAAGGCACTCCTGTTAGGTGCTTCCACAAATGGAATTGCATTTAATTAAGACTTAATTTTTATCTGCCATTATCTTATTTAAGAAAGCAGTGACTTTTTTCTTCAAATGATTAAACATTGCTGAGAGTAAGTTTTGCTTTAAATTTAAGTTCAGGACTAACTATTTCCATTTAGGAGATTAAAACAAATCTGAGTAATTGCTCATGTTTGTTTTATAATTACCTATTGTGAAGATGAATGAACTAAAATGGACTTGAGTCTATCAGTGATCAAGGAGAAAACTGCTTAGTTGTAAAAGTCCATGAATGGTTCTCTTTGTTAGTACATTATTTTTAGTTAACTCAATGTTGTATTGTGTCATCAATATAAATTAGCATGTGTCTATCTAGAAGAAATCATTGAGCTTAAAATAGATGAGACTAACAGAAATGTCGTAATTTTCATAATACATTGAACATATCCCTTAAGAAGGTTATGTTATTATCACTGGTTTGGTATGTAAGATTAAAATTTTCCTGTGGTCCAATAAAATCTGGAAGGTGATATATAGAAAGGAACTATTGGGAAGGTCTCATTAGTGATGGGCTTGTCAAATCGCCTCCTACAAACACACCCCTCTCCCACCGTAGATTTTCCTCTCTCTCTCTCTGTATGAAATGATTACTTGTCTACACTGGACCCTATAAGCATTTAAAATCATCTTACACGGTTTTTTAAAAGTGATTGGAAATCCACAGGAGTGTTATTATCTGAAGAAATGACTGTCAATTGCAAAATTACAGAGAAACTGAATTGTAATTTTGAATTCAAATTCTGTTTTAATTAGGAACAAGATAGTTCAACAAGGTATACAAATGAACTCACAACTATCAAATATTAATTATTAAAAAAGAAGTGATAGTTATGTTTTTGTATCAATTTAAATGAATTCACAGGGTTGTAAGGTATTCAAAGAAACCTTGACATGTGAGATTTCAAACTTCTAGAGCAAAAGCCTTCTGAGCCTTCAACCTAGCAAGCCCTGACTTTCTCTGGCATGCTTGATGTGCATTTTCACATGACCTTTTCAGGGTTAGAACTAAGACTAAGAAGTTTTACCAATAAGGGAGAAGAAAAGAGTCAGGCAGAGGAGCAAAGCAGAAGTGTAAATAGTGAATACGGTTTGGAGTGAAGATATTAGAATCTGAATAGTGAGTTAATGATTCAATTAGTTTTTCACTTTGTTAAACTACATTAATCCTTCTTTACCAGGTCCCCATATTGAAGCCCTTAGAAAAGAAAAATGCAAAGGATCTTAAGAAAAATTCTAAGAGCCAGAGTCTTTTACAATCATTAATGCTTCCCAAATATAGGCTGCCTATTGCAAACGATGTAAATGCGGGCTAGATGTTGTTTTAGAGATCCCAAGACTTGAATAGGGATCCTTGCAATGGTTCCTAGCTGAGGGAGACATAGAAAACATGTGCTCTGTTTTTAAATTATGGAAGGAGACAATTATCTTGAGTTAAAACAACAACAACAACAACAAACTGAGGAAGAGGGGATTTGAAAATCAAGGATGACATCTATAATCAGAATACTTCAAAAATAAATAACTCCTAAGTTGGAAAGGCAAAGGTAACAGTGTTGAGAATTTTTTTGTGTGTGTTGTTTCACATTTTTGTTTCCCATTTAAATCTTCAATCGCCTCTTTAAGTTAAAAAAATAAATCCAGAGATTTAAAACTTCAAACTTAGATTATCACTGTCTTTTTTGTCATCCTTATAATCATCACATCAAGTATTGTATTAAACATTCAGGCATACCTGATGCTAGTCTAAAAAGTAAAACAGAAGACCCTATCTTGAATACTTACAGTTTAACAGATGTTGATTTGCCAACGGTGTTAAGGGTATGAACAGAAATGGAAAATTACTAAGGAAAATTAACCCATAGGAGAGTGAAACACAACCAAGACAGTCTAATTATAGGGGGTCAAATTGCCAGTTGGAATTAATTAAGATTCTGAATTTTTAACAGAAATGGGTTTTATTTCAAATTCAAATCTGAAACTCCAACTTTGTTAACAAAGCTATGGTAATGGTCTGTTGGAAGTCACTTTAGCTTGGTTACTTTAAAACTATGCTATAATTGCCTCTATGCTTATGTGTGGATTTGTACATTAGACAAACATTTGTTTTCTTTTAGTGTGCTAAGCATTTTTCAGGGAAAGACTGTTTATATCACTATTTCCTAAGTTATTATTTCAGTTAACTGGCCTCTAGGTCAGACTAGTCCACTTCTAGATGATTGTAAAAGTTGGACAATGATGGTTTTTGATAATGTGGAGCTGGCAAATGAATTTAGTGAATAGAGATGAAAGAAAGAAGAAAAAGAAAGAAAGAAAGAAAAGAAAGAAAGAAAGAAAGAAAGAAAGAAAGAAAAAGAAAGAAAAAAAGGAAAAAGGAAGAAAACCATGAAAGTGGCATGTTTTGAATAATAAGAAAGTAAATCTCTTATGGAAGGAAGGTTTTTTCTTTTTGCTTTTTTTGAAATCTATTTGGAATATCAGAGGCTCCTTTTAATGGAGTCATTTTGTTTTAAAGATTGTATTCATTTATTTGAGAGAGAGTGAGAGAGCACACACGTGAAGGAGTGTGGAGAGGGGCAGAGAGAGAAGCAGACTCCCCATTGAGCACAGAGCCTGTAGGGACTGATCCTAGGACCCAGAGATCACAACCCAGGCCTAAGTCAGACACTTAACCAACTGAGCCACTGAAGCACCCCGAGTCATTTTTACGGTGCTTTTCAGTATAATTTCCACATACACTATCTGATTTGAGCAAGAAAGTATTTCGTGTTCCATGAGGGTACCAAGATCTGAAATGACGCTTCATAGATGTGAAGGTAGAGCCAGGGAGGAAGATCAGACATGCAAATGAGGAAACTGAGTGAAAGGAGAATCAATTTAGGTGAAATTGGATCCACAAGTGATTCATAATTGACACACACACACAAAAGAAAGGATGCCTCTGAGTTTACAAAACTGGGGATTACAGTCAAAAACATGGACTCTGAAGTCTGCCATCTTGGTGAATACTGAGCAAGTCATTTAAACTGTCTGTGACTCAGTTTCCTCGTTTGAGATGTGAGGATAATTATAATTCTACTTTTTAGACCTGTTCTGAGTATAGAGGGAGATTAGGAACACAAAACACTTAAGTCAGTGTCAACAATTTACCAACTGTGTGATAAATTTCAGCTATTACTACTATCTAGATCTTCTTGGGCTAAATATACCCTGTAAATTTCTCAGTGTGGGGTTGAAAATTATGACTCTAATAGGACATGCATTGGAAGAGTGGGAGGCAATTATTTGAGAGAATTCAGTGGAAAGTCTCAAAGTCTTTTTTAAATATATAAGGATAGTGGGTATAAGCTTTCAAGTAGATATGAGGAAATTCTGTTTGCTTCATTTGCTAAGTTTTAGGAAATAAATTATTCCACTTCTCTCGACATTTTAAGAACTCTTTTCACATCATGTTTTTCATCAGGTGTTTTTTGGTTTTTTCAAATTTCACTTTATACATACAAGCAAATGGGTAAATGAGTGATTTTAGAAGTCCAGATATTTGCAAAACTCTAATCCAAACAAAAGCCTTTCTTCTTTAATGGTTAAGTTTGGGGAACGAAGGTTAATCTAAAACTCTGCCAATACATGTGATTTTTTTAAAATACTTAAGAAAAAACTACTTCCCAGCATGTCTTAATATACCCACTGACTGTAATTGCCAAGTTAACTATGAGTTACAATCATTTTTTCCCCTACTGATCATATATTTCCTATATCACCCATTATATAAAACTGCCTAGGAATCTATGCTCCCCCTTTCTCCTGGCTCAAATAGGGATTATTGCACTCCATTTTGCCTCATAACAGCTTTTTTTTTTTGGATCAAGCTACTTTTCTTTCTGATCCCAAAACTTAGCGTAAGATGAGTAAGCAACATGTCTTTGATCCCTACAGAGCAATTAGGCTGAAAAACACTGGATCCTGTTATTTTATCAATGCAGGGTGTAGAGCATAGTTTATAACACATGGTTCCAACAAATCTTACCAAAGTATTCCCCAGAAACTCCAGTGCCAAACATTTACAACTTTCACCAAATTAATAATCCTGAGCTTCTTTGAGAAAACAATTAGAAATGTGGAACTGATTAACTTGCAATAGGTTTTTATCAAAGTGACTTTAACAAAGGCTGAATACTTTCTCTTGTATGGAAAATTAAAAAAAAAAGACACTGGAAACAAAACAAAGGATATAGAAATCT
This sequence comes from Mirounga leonina, assembly GCF_011800145.1. Taxonomy (NCBI): domain Eukaryota; kingdom Metazoa; phylum Chordata; class Mammalia; order Carnivora; family Phocidae; genus Mirounga; species Mirounga leonina. Next base: position 50,490,896 of record NW_023270807.1, on the reverse strand, counting down.
ATAATTGTGAGTGTTCTTTGAAACACTGTAATACTTCATCAAAAGTTAACTTTTGTTAGGACTGCCATTTGCTAAACATTAAATCATTGCTGAAGAGTTTTACAAACAATGTGAATGTTGAATATTTGTTTTTTTTTGCCCAAGGCAAGCACTTTATATCCCAGGCTAACCTATCCCAGATTAAAACAGTTAAAAAAGAAAACACAGGCCCATCCCTCTTTTTCAAAAAGGAGAACCACATTCTTTTATCACTGCTAAGCATTCATCTCAGATTTAAGGGAAGAGCGCCAAGAAAATACAAAAATGGATAACTTCAGATGGGACCTCAGAAATTTTCCTTTCTTCAGGTCCTTGCAATCACAGTGCTGGTTGCAAACATAACGGAGCACCAGTCACACCTGTAAATAGCAGAAGCCCTCCAGTCTAACCCTGGTGTCGTCCTTTATGCAAAAGCATCCCGCATACATAAACTCTGCCATTCCTTTCTCGTTGTCCTCTCCATTGGCCCCTGGAAGAAGGCTCCCCTTTGCTGACAAGGTTGTTACCCCTTCTTCAATGCTTAACGGATGAAAATCGGTAATTGTGACTTTTCATAACAAAAACAAAACCTGCTTGGATGTTAGGAATGCTGCTTCAGCACTTCTTTATAACCACGTCTGGTTTCTGCTTCTTCCTGTTCAGCTAGTTGGTTGATTTGAGTATATATGTCCAAGGCTGATCCTTCCTGGGTAGCCACTGGGAATGAATTTTCCCTCATGAATAGTCCTTTCGGGGAAGACACTGATGAAGAACAATAGGCATTCCTACAGAAGGAGTTTATGCCTCATTTCTTTTAAACATGTTGTCTTCACAAATAATACTTTTTTTCTTTTTAAGATTTTATTTATTTACTTGACAGAGAGAGAGAGCACAAGCAGGGGGATTGGCAGCAGAGGGAGAGGGAGAAGCAGGCTTCCTGCTGAGCAGGGAGCCCGATGCGGGGCTCAATCCCAGGACCCTGGGACCATGACCTGAGCCAAAGGCAGATGCTTAATGACTGAGCCACCCAGGCCCCCCTTCACAAATGATATTTTCTGGTATTAACCTATTTTACACTCTGTTAACTAGTTGGTTGAATTCTTTTCTTCCTCGTCTTAAAAATCTACATTGGCTTTTCAGTTATCTCCTGGCAACGAGAAGTTTGGGCCCCGGCATAGTTACTCACTTACCTGGCAATAGAGCCCCACGTGTTCGAGCAGTGTGGGCATGTTTGCTTTACTTTAAAGACTCGAAGCGGGGGTGCATGGAGAGGTGAGTAGAGCAAGATGTGTTTCAAAGGCATTCTTGAATTCCACTTGGAATGCATATTATTTCTTATTAATTTTGAACCTCAAGGCACATGTTCATCCTTACCACCAGATAAGACTGAACCCAAAGGGTAGTCGTCATCAATGACTGCACTTTATAAAAATCCAAAGGTCATTTGAAGTTAAAGATCCCTCAGAGTTCTTGAGACAGGCAAGGTGGGCAGGAGGAGGTTACTAATGCCTACAAAGCACTTAAGAGATGAAAAGCCCTGAGTGTTAACAATGATGATGATAAGTATAATAAAACACTCTCTTAAACATTTCACTAGCTACCTCCTCCACCACATTTTTGGGTTGTGGGATAAAGTGGTTTTGGTTAAAAAAAATAAAAAGGTGGCACATTACCTAAAGAAAAACTAACTGTGCTTAAGTCATTAATAGGTACCAAGCAAAGTCTCAAGGACCCTTAATATTCAGCTTCAAAGAAGTGAGTGAGATAAGCAAGATAAGCATGGCCAGTCCCGGATAAAGGGTAAGTACAGCAACCACAGTGCTACCCACTCCATCGAAGTTATGAGGAATGAGGGAAACATTTGTCATATTTTGTCTATAAAAATATTTTTTAGTTGTTATGGCTGAACATGGATTTCTTTCTACAGATGACTGTCCGATCATTTATAACTAAAAAGAGAAGGCATGTGCTTTTTTATCACTTATTAATTTTAGCCATCTACAAAACTTTCCATTGTAGCATCAGCCTCCAGGATTATTACTGACCTCATTACTGGTAGGATCATATCCATTGTAAGATTGCTGCAGGATTGAAACATCAATTACATATATGAAAAGGAAAACCTGTTATTATTAAGTTCAAACGTATGACTTAAAATAAAGGTTACTAAAACTCTCTTAAGTGAATGAGTTAAACATTTTTAAATTGGGTATTTAGCTTAGTAAACTTAAAACAACTTAGTTTTTAAACTCATAATTATGGTGTTGAATTTTAATAAAAATTTAATTTTTCACAATAATAATACTGATTTTACTTCTGAATTGTTTTGAGTGTGTGAATATATCCTATGGGCCAATTTACAACTACGGTGATTTCTGTGAGTCTGTTTTAAAACATATAAACACATTTTTGGGAAGGAGAGGGAATGATCCTTCCCTGGTCCTGACAATTTCACAAAGAGGGTCATTGGTCAGTGAAACACTCATGGTGCCTCACCTCCCCATTACTTACCTCTGAGAGGTAAGCAGAGTATTGTGGGACTGAGAAACTTGGATTGGATTACATGGTCTCAGCAAAAGAGCTAATGTCCACACAGAAGACTTTATCATACATGTTTCTATGGCTTGATCTTAAACTTAATGGATGCTGGCATCCTAAAATATGTGTGCAGGCTCTTCAGGAATCTTTGAGGGCCGGGTATACTACGGAGGCCCCAATAAATTGTGAGGCAAGGATCTATAGGTGAAAGAGCTCTTTTCTCAACAGGTCTTTATGCATTGGTGGATGGTACCGAATTTATTAATTTTAAACCACACAGCTGCTGAGTTCTATATTGAAGCAGAGCACAGATGAGGTTCTAGAATGAAGTTGTTAGTGTCAAGCATAGGCAGGCAGAAAGAAGGAGAGATGGAAACCAAGGGCTTCTTGATATACTGGTGGAGAAAGGCACCTCAAAAGAACCAGTCATCGTTGCAAATTTATAAACATTGCAAGATGTTTTCAGTATCTCAAATACTACTCTCAGAGAGAGGAGACATGCTCGGATGGAATTTTCCCCAAACAAGGGAACAGCCATAGTGCAAAAATTAACATCTTGCTCAGAGAATTCTCCCAGTTAAATAAATTCACAGGCAATTAGCAAAGACTGACTGGCATCCTCATGAGGCTATAACCAGGAAGGTTTATATTTGTCCTATTTCACTCAAACACTTCTGAGTCATTGCTACATCTTTGGGAGCATATTTACTGTCTTCTAGGAACATAATCGCATCTTGGATAATCACTGTGGAGGCCAGGAATGGCTTCCTTTGAGTCCAGTGCTATGATCACCTTGCAAATTACATGAACTTACTGAGTTTCCAAAGAGTATTAGCTCCACCTAAGCATCACGAATCCCTATGATTGAGGGGCACCTGGGTGGCTTAGTTGGTTAAGCGTCCGACTCTTGGTTTTGGCTCAGGTCACGATCTCAGGGTTGTGAGATGGAGCCCCATGTGGGGCTCCACACTCAGCATGGAATCTGCTTGAGATTCTCTCCCTCTCCCTCTGCCCCTCCCCCAGCTTGTGCATGCGCACACTCTCTCTCTCAAATAAATAAATAAAATCTTCCAAAAAAAAAAAAAAAAGAATCCCTGTGGTTGAAACATGGTAATAATGAAGTGTGTGTGTGTGTGTGTGTGTGTGTGTGTGTGAGAGAGAGTGGGGTGGGGGGATAGATATTTTGGACTTTTAGCTCAGAAAAGAAAAATATTTTGTATATTAATTTCCTTTGGCCTTCAAATTTGGTTTTACAAGTGGTTTTTAAACTTAACCTGAGAATGTGGTAAAGAAAGGTGTTTTATTGACATGTGGGGCTTCTTTCTGATATTATAATATTAGAATTTGTTTATTCATGTAATTATTAAAATATTTTTATGATATTATTAAACATTATGTTGCAGAATTTCTGGTGAGATCTAATGGGAATTGTAAAGAGACATAATTTGGGATAGGAAATAGAGAAGACAATGCACAAAGTATGTTGGTTCCTTGGGTGATTTAATGTAGTCTTTAAAACTATAACCCGGGGGCGCCTGGGTGGCTCAGTTGTTAAACGTCTGCCTTCCGCTCAGGTCATGATCCCGGGGTCCTGGGATCAAGCCCCGTGTCGGGCTCCATGCTTGGTAGGAAGCCTGCTTCTCCCTCTCCCACTCCCCCTGCTTGTGTTCCTGCTTTCACTATCTCTCTCTCTGTCAAATAAATAAATAAAATCTTTCAAAAAATAAATAAATAAATAAAACTATAACCCGTTTTCGGGCAAAATCTTATTATTATTTTTGTTTTACTACATAGTCCGCAAGAAAATACCCAGAAAAATAGTGGTTTGCATGGACCCAGGAAGATGCCCAGAAGCCTGTCTTGATAGCTTGTTCTTCACTTGATTCCCCAGGGCAATAGCCACTCTCTGGTAGTTAATAGGCTAAGTGAGACAACAGCCTAGTCAATGGGTTAAATTGGGAAATCTTAGTGAGGGTTACATTTAATTCCCCTTCCTAACAGTTCCTTACACTTAGAGACATATGTTAACAGAACAGTCCTGGTCTCCTTCCCCTCCGGCATTCTTTCCCTGGGGAGGAGGAGAGATCTGCTAGATCTGGGTGTAAACTAAGGGAGAGAAAATACCCGGATCTCTCCTTTCCTTCTTTCTGGAGTGAGCTCCTCACAAAGCACTTGGTCTGCTACACCACACACTAGGCCTCTTCAGAGGGGGGCAATGTAGAGGGGTGGGGGCGTTCAAGGTCCAGGGAGGACTGGGGAAGCAAGCCTAACTCTGATCGTCACTACTAGGAGGCTCAATGATGCTGCATGTATGTCACATTCTCTAATCCCAGCCTTACCACTAATGGAGAATTTTTTTCTGCATCTTCCTTGTTTTCTTGCTCTATTTCTCAGTTTGCTTTGAGTCCAGGTAGAGAATAGGAGTGCTATTATTGGGGCCCCCAAACCTTCAACATTATATATGTCATATTGAAGATGTTACCAATCTTACATGCATATTCAGTAACAAAGCTAAGGTAGGAAGCCTGTTTCTTGGGTTTGTACATTAATTTATGGTTTCTCCTGCCAAATCTATGAAATGGAACAATGCCAAATTTAGAAATTTATCTGTTACAAAGAAAGGAAGACTACTTAGTAATTGGGAATAAAATGGCAATATTATTAGCAGCAAGAGAAGCTGAATGCCTTCCTCAGATCATATTTCATTTAATGGCTTTCTTTCCAGTATATGGAAAAGAGATTAAGAAATTGGTTCCCTACATTGAGTTTTTCAAAGAAAGCCTAAAAAGCAGAAAACTTAATGGAGTATTTTGGCACTATATACTGACACTCCCCCTCATTCCATTTCCTCCCCTGACTCTTCCTGCACACAGTCCCCTCCCCCGCCAAGTATTACTATTAGACTTATTGTGTTCTGACACAGTTCAGGACAGCATGCTAAGTTGTCATACACCCATCATCTCACTAATTATCACAATTCTTCAAGTAGGTATCATTTGTTTTTCAGATGAGACACCTGAGGCTTTGAAAGATTAAATAAATTGTTTGTAGTCACAAACGCCGTAACTGACAGAGCCAAAATTCAAAACCAGGGTTGCCTGAAGTGAAAGCCCAGATACGATGCTGACTTTTGGATTCTGTTACCAATGAAATTAACATGTGCCATGGCTACAGCTGAGATTTCTTGCACCACCTGTGATGTTATTTTCTCAATTAAAAAATAATATCATCTGCATAATACGTTACTGCAGAGAGAGTTCAGCCTCTTTTGATAAAAGTATAAATAATCACAGAATATCTCAAGTCTCATTTCTTCTTGACTCATGAAGGTTAAGGTATCACAAATTCTATCTCATGGATGTTATTTTTTTAAAGCTAGAAGAAAACAGACTGGCAGTCTGTGAGAGTTTATACCTTCCGTGTCTCTTTTCTAAAATAAATCAAAGACAATTGTCTTGACTAGTTTGACACAAGATCTGTTCACAAGGAAATAACTATGTAAAATGATTATACAAGGATATCTCCCGAAAAAAAATAGAAGTGATTCTACAAAACAAACCTTTCTAAGATTATTATAAAGAAAAGTAAAATAAAATCGGGCAAAACCAGCATAACACAGGCAATTTGGGATCTCTCCCATTTGTTCCACAACCAAATTTAATAGAAGACTAGGGCTTACATTAAAAATTTAACTTCACATGTTTCATTCTTTCTTGAAGATGCATTTGCTCATCATATGCAGACTAATGGTTTACATGAAAAATGCAGTTTATAATGCATTATAGAATACCACTAAATGCTTTCCGCTCTTAAAAATGTTTCCTTTTAATAACACAATTCAGCATACGTCATTTAAGTTCAATGCCTATGCTAAGTGTGTACAGTTAATTCTGATTTAGGTTTGTCACCTCACGGAGGACACAAGACATTCTGATTTTGAATCAAAGATGATTAAAAAAATCTGTTATGATAGGTGGTGCACATTTCATTTTGTGCAGCGTTTGGGGGTGATACTCTATTTAGTGCCTACATTGCATATGATAAGTGAGAAACCAGTTGTCATTAAAAATTCCCAGCAACACTTTGAGGCACGTCTTATTTATCCCAATTTATAGAAAATAGAAATTTTACCCCAGAGAGGTTACATAAAATGAGCAATGTCACACAGCTAGTTAGCACCCAAGAAGACCCAAGAAATACAAATCTGGCAGCACTGCCTATGCTTTTATTCACAAGGCTATTTTGCCTCCCAGTCTGCTAAGGATTGAATCTCATTAACCTTTTCTTGGTAGTCTACTGTTGCTACGTCCTTCAGTTTTTAATTGCAGAGTTTCAATTCTTTTTTTTTTTTTAATCTTATTTATTTATTTATTCATGAAAGTCAGAGAGAGAGGCAGAGGCAGAGGGAGAGAAGCAGGCTCCCCGCCTAGCAGGGAGCCCGATGCGGGACTCGATCCCAGGACCCTGGGATCATGACCTGAGCCGAAGGCAGACGCTTAACCGTCTGAGCCACCCAGGCGCCGCATCAGAATTTCAATTCTTATGAGGTTTTTCTTTTAAGTGTAATTTCTTTTTCAGCTTTATAATCTTCCAGTTCTATCCCCAGAATTCTTGTAACTGCTAAACTGGATTAAAGACTGGAATTTAGATGAGATTAAAGATTAAGAAGCTTGAGGATAACAAGATAAACATTTAATAAGTTTTGTCTTCAGAGTAGAAATATGTAAAGCTTAAGCATGCAGAGAGATGGACAACAACCATATGACAACTGCTTTGGGCCTGTTATGAGTGTAGGGCAATTTCAGTATCATAACAATTAAGCTATTTTCTCAGGCTGCAACTCAAACTCTTCGAATTCCATAGATCTCTACACACCCCTAGGGTCAGTGAACTTACTCTCCTCAAGATAAAGGAATGATGGCCCCTTAGAAATGATTTTTAATTGTCTTAATCCTGTAAGACAGTACTGTAGGTATGAAAACATTTCTCCTATTATTATCAGTGAGTTTTCTTTTCCTTTCTTAATTGCTCTCTACTTAAAAGAAAGATTCAATTATAGAGTCAGCTGATAAGAGAGTTTTGCTTTAAATTTAGGAGGTGCTTGTATGAGAACCTTGGGATCAAATTCTTTTTCCTGAGCTTTTAATTAAAAAATATACAATTTAATATCCATACATTCTCATGGAAAAATAACTAAATGACTACAGTGGATTATTTTAGTGTTTCCATGTAATTGTAGCAAAGTTTAAAAATAACGGCATTTTTGTTTTCTTTGTTTCTTTATTTCCGTTGTTCAGAATTGTTGTATTATTTTCATATAATGTTAGCTAGACCTTCCAGGGCAATGCTTACTAGTAATGGTGAGGGCAGGTATCCTTGACTTATTTCTAACTTTTATTTCCAGCTTCCTAAGAGAACATTTCTCTTTCTTTAAAATTAGAAATGAATGTCAAATCTTATCTACTATATTATCAACATCTATTAAGATAATCATTCTTTCACCTTAAATCTCATAATATAGCCAAAAGCTATATTAAATGTTATTTAATATGCTATTTCTCAGGTGAACCAACCCTGGCCATGATGTAATAAACTTTTAGTCTTTTCCAGAATTCAAACTGCTAATATTTCACTTATATTTTTTTCCCACATTTATTCACATATAAGTTTGAGGTGGAGGTGTGTGTGTATGAGAGTGTGTGTGCACATGTGATGTATTCACTACCTTTGTTAGGTTTTCACAGCAGAGTAATGTTAGAACAAGTTGAAAAATTAAATAATTTTTTATGGTATGGAATAACCGAGATGGTAATAATTAACTATTCCATGAAGTTTTTTGTTTTTTGTTGTTTTTAATTTTTTTTTTTTTTTAAGATTTTATTTATTTGCAAGAGAGACAATGAGAGACAGAGAGCATGAGAGGGAGGAGGGTCAGAGGGAGAAGCAGGGAGCCTGATGCAGGACTCGATTCCGGGACTCCAGGATCATAACCTGAGCCGAAGGCAGTCGCTTAACCAACTGAGCCACCCAGGCGCCCTCCATGAAGTTTTGATAGACCTCACCTGTAAATCTACTTTGATCTGATGCCTTTTTTAGTAGACCCTTGGCTACATTTTTACCTTTCTTCTGTGTTCATTGGTCTGTTTTTATATTTAAGGGTTTTTTTGTTTGTTTTTTTAAGATTTTATTTATTTATTTGACAGAGAGAGACACAACGAGAGAGGGAACACAAGCAGGGGGAGTGGGAGAGGGAGAAGCAGGCTTTCCTCTGAGCAGGGAGCCCGATGCGGGGCTCGATCCCAGGACCCTGAGATCATGACTCGAGCCGAAGGCAGATGCGCTTAATGACTGAGCCACCCAGGCACCCCTTTATATTTAAGTTTTATATTTTTATTTTCTTGGACCAAGTTTGATCATTCATATTTTCATGGAAAATTTTCTAATTCATTTGTTTTTCAAATACATTGAAATAAAAGTATCCTGATTAGTCACAGAATTTTTTAATCTATTTATCTCCAACTTTGTCCCTGTTCCTCTTCTTAATGTTATGCCTATTTGTTTTTTAATTATGTGGTCTGAATAGCAAGACGGAAAAAGATCAGCTTTTAAAAATTTTTCTATTTTATGAATTTGTATATGTAATTAATCTAATGAATTTGAGGCTTTCATTTATTTTTTTCCTAGTTTCTTAAATTATATACTTAGGTCATTACTTTTTCATCTTTCTTGTTTTCTACTGTGAATATAATATGTCATTTTCCTGCTCTTCTGTAAGTTGACTAAATTTCATGCTTACCTCATTTGGAATTTTAATTCCAATTTATTATATACGTTTTATATAGTGAATCAACAAACTTTATACTAACTGTGTTAGTTTATCTTCTTTGATTCTTTTATTTTGTTATATTTTCCACACCATTGTTTCTTATAATCCATGCTTTTCTTTTCTTTAAATTTTAATTTGTTTTGTTTTGTTACTCTTTCAGAATTGTGTATTTATAAGAAACATAATAAATTCTTTCATTCAAAAAAATGCCTACAATTTATCCTTGCATTTGAATGCTGATTTGGCTTTACATGGGACTTGGGATTCAAAATCATTTTCTCTAGTAGCCATTGTTCCCTATGGCCTCTTATAGCATTTGTCATAGCCTCTAGTCAGTGAGAAACCTAATATTAGTCTGATTATTAATCTTAGGAGATAGTCTTTACATTTTTTAGATCAATGCTAAGCTATTAGTACATTATTTTTCTATTGTTTATTTTAAAATACCACTCATATATTTTAGTATCATTTTTTTATAGAAATTGGTGAGCCCTTTTGATCTTTATCTTTTCAACTCTAGGAAATTTTTTGACAATATTCATTTTTTCTATTATTTCACTTTTTACTTTCTCCTCTACATTATCTTTATGCTTTCCTTCCAGAAATCTTACTGTATGGATGCCAAATCTTCCAAATTTATCTTCTGAATCTCTTGAATTTTCATATATTTTTCAACCCTTTATCTTTTTATGGTTTATTGTGGAAGATCATCTTTTACCTCACTAACTAGCTCTTTTGTTGTGACCATTCTATTTTTAAACTTGTTTCTTTTTCATACTCATTTTGCTAATCAAATAATTTAATTTCCAATATTACTAATTATTTCTTTTACAATATGTCTGTATGTATTATGGATGGAATATCTCTAAGGATAACCTTTTTTTTTCCCTTTTAAAATTTCTCTCTTCAAAAAATACTTTTTAGTTTTATACCTCTTTGTCATGATGCTGGCTTTCCTTAAATGTTTTCTGATGCTTGGTTGTCTGCTAGTATTTTGTTGTAAAAGACTTTTTGCCTATCTTTGGATGCTGGTTACAATTAGAGGAATTTATCTTGACTGGAGAGAAAACACAGACATGTTTGTGGTGGCAGGAACTGATTGTGGGTGTTCTGGGTTTTTGTAATTCCGGGAGAGTCCATGGCTACTTGGGCATGTTTATTGAAAAGTTCTATTATTTTTACAATAAAAATTAAGGTAATTTGTATGTATTTAGTCAAAATATCCATTGAAGATAATTTAATGAATCAGAATACAAACATAATTTAGGATTTACTTTTGTACTATAATCAAGTGTTAAAGCAGAATTTATTATACAGTATAGTAGGTAGACAGTCTCCAGGCTTTAGAATTGAAACTAATTAAGTCTGAATCCTAAGTACTAATTCTTCCTATATTTCTAGCTCTGAGAATTTGAGCAAGTTACTTAACTTTTCTGGGTCTGTTTTCTTCCTGGCAAAATGTGATTATAATAGTAATTAGTCAATATTTTGTGTAAACATGAAAAGTTATTAATAAATGTTATATCCAGAACAATGCATAAACTATATTTGGTGCTCAATGTTAGTTACTATACATTTAGGTGACGAAAATAGCATAATCTATATAAGAAAGTGGATCTTGCTCATAGGAACAGCTTTCCTATTATGAATTTAAGTTTATTAAACTCATAGATATGTCTGTTATTATATGGACAAAAGGGCTTAATTCTTTAACATTTATGACTAGATTATTGAAAAGAACAAAAAGAATAGCTATATAATTACCTGTCAAAACCTGGCTGTCAATTTATAAAAGCTAGTTTCTAGATATTAGAGTTATTCAGCAAATATTTAGTGAATGACTATTATGTTCCAGGCACTGTTCTGAATTCTGGAAGGGTGGAGTATTAGTGTGTGTTCTCCTTGATTTAAATAAGGTATTGTTTGGAAAAGATAAACAGTAGATTCCAAGTCTGCCGTTATTCCTATAAATAGTACATGATCAGCTATCCAGTATCATATGAAGGATACTGGCAATGCCCCCTTCCCTAAAATATTATCCCATATTGTACATAGATATTCACCAAATATTTATGTTTTATAAATACTGTGAATTCATACTGTTGTGTTAAGGCTCGCCGTTGCATGCTCACATTTATAAAATGTAAATATTTAGTGAAATGCTGAAACATATAGTAATCACAGGTTAATGCTAATTGATTTGCCATTTAATTATCTTTCCTTATGTCAGTGGAGACCTAGGGAAGCCTGAAGGCATTGAATTTTGGAGGAAAAAAAGCTGAAAATCTGTAATGAAATGAACAAAGGAGACACAGCATGGCCCTATGATGGTTGCAAGGATTGTATTGAATACAGACTTTACCCAATTCATAATTACTTTACTGAATTGTTTAGGAGGCCAAGTCCATGTAGGGCTCATACATGGGTCTCCTTTCCATACTTCTGCCTGGCCACCAAGGGGTTAGAAGCTCCCATCCTGATTTTTGACCTTTTATCCTCTTTCAAAGCACATGGGTTTATTTATCCCTTTAGAGTTCGCTAAAACAAAAGTAACAACCCTACTCCTAGCCCTAAAACAAGGGATTCATTAGATTTATTAGAAAGGATACCATGCAGCAGAGATAAAATATGTGGTTAACGGCAGGCAAAGCAATTCCAGATGCTGTCAGATTGGCCATTTGGCCTCCTTTAAGGGTCATTCATTGGTTTCTGCCCCAGTTGTCATGGCTCTGCCACCATTCCATGGAGTCTTGCGAAGCGCAGTCAGAGGGCTCAGAGGGCAACACTGCAGATCTAATTCCTGACTTGGGTAGGTTCTCCACAGGCTCTCTCTGGGTGGGGTCTCAGGAAGCAAAATTGTCCTTGCCTCCCCTCTTCTCCTCCCACCACTGTCACGTGCTTCGCTAAGTATGCGTTGCAGTCATTCTCCAAATCAATAATGTGTGAGAACTGGGGTAAAAAGACCATTATTTCTGGGTTTTCAAAACATAAGAAAGCTGTGATCAGTTACCTTCTACCCAAGCAGCGGCTTCTCAAATAGGTTGTAGATGTAGGGAGGTGCTAGGAAGCTGAGATTGCACAATTTATCCAAGGAACACAAGATCCAGGAGGACAATAAATCATTGTTCCCATAATCTCTTCAGACTAAAACCAGAGCATTTCTCTGTTTACAAAGGGAGACTTATTTGGTAAGGGCAGGAGGATGTCGCATAGTGAATGTTTTGAAGAAAAATGTCAGAGTGTGTGTTTGGTAAGTATTTAAAGTAGGCCTCTTGGACAACTTCACATGTATGGTTTACCATCTCTCCTTGTCTAGAAGGAAGAGTATATCAAGGACTTTCCTTTCTAAAGAAGAGTGATACAAAGGACCTAGGAATAAATATCTGTTGGTCCAACCTCCTTAAAACATTTCTTTTCACATCGTTTATAATTTTGATTTGAATATTCTAAGATAATCCCACAGATTTAAAGTACTTACAGGAATGATGATGACTCACTTTTCTTGATTGCTCTTAATATTTTTTTCTTGTAAAAATGTTGTTCACTTGTTATGTGAGTCACAATAGGCCAGGTTATGCTACATAACTGAAATGGCAATGAATTAGCACACAACAACTCAGTGTAAACTCTGCTGTATATCCAAAGGTTTCCCAGGGTGGCTCCCCTGTGATGAATCAGGAATCCAGATTACCCTCATCTTTGGCTCCACGATTTTAGCATGTGGCTTCCAGGTCACCACAGCAGGAGCAAAGAGTGAGTATAGACTCACCATTTCTCTTAAATGTCTGAACTCATAAGTGACACACATTATTTCTCTACACAGTAAAGATCACATAACTCCACCTAACTGAAAGGGACAGGGAAATGTGGGGCAGCATATAGGTATTTGCTAAGTAATAAATGTCTCTACCTTACTTGGGAAAGATGTTTCTTGTTCCTTTGCTCCCCAACCTTTATCATATCTTTAAACCATTTTTCCATGTTAGTCTCCTTATTATTTATATGGGGAAGGATAATAAGTTGAGAAATTTGCCCATTCTATCTCTTTATAGAACCAATCATTACTAGTGATAATTAGTAATGGGATAATTTAGAAAAAAAAAAAAAAAACTTTTCCATGTGAGTCTATCCTATAAGATATATGCTTCCAAATAACAGAGGTGAATGATGATCACAAAGAACATCTGGAAATTTATTTTGAATATTGAAGATTAAGAGGATAGACCCCAAGGAATAAGTCTCCATTGCTCTCTTAAAAAAAAAAGAATCAGATTCATCCAGCTTTAAAATTCTCTTATTTGTGGAAGTCTGAGCAACTTTCTTTTACTCATCATTCTTGATGACTCACATTTATATAGATGATATCTTGGCTTTCCAGTTCCTTATTATCTTATTGTCAATGATTCTTTGCTTCAGCCAAATTATGAACACATTTCTATGGTCTCATTCGGTGAATTGTCAACACCAGAATATATACTACTTTAGAGTTCATAAATTTAATATTCTTTTTTTTTTTTAAAGATTTTATTTATTTATTCATGAGAGACAGAGAAAGAGACAGAGGCAGAGGGAGAAGCAGGTTCCCCGCGGAGCAGGGAGCCCGATGCGGGACTCGATCCCAGGACCCTGGGATCATGACCTGAGCCGAAGGCAGACGCTTAACGACTGAGCCACCCAGGCGCCCCCATAAATTTAATATTCTTAAGGTACTCATATAACTTATTCAAACTCAGAACATTTTGAGAATGAAAGGACATGCTGCTATTCATCATTTTAGCAATCATATGCTGGAACAGCAAGTGGAAATAGCCTACATATTTGACTCTTCAGCCACATCTTTCGATCTCTTTCAGTTTAAGTGCTGACTGCTATACTCTTAGACCTCATCATTGAGTCTTTTAAGAAATTAGCTCTACTTCCTTTCTATTCTTCAGCTCCTTCTGCCCTTAATTCTCTCATTCTATGTTTCATCATTGCAATTATACTATGGAAAATACATCCATCTCCCTGATCCTTATTTTCCTCTATTAGACTTGGGGAGAATAATCCCAACTCTATCTTTTCAACATCTACCTTCTATGGGTATGGTCAGCACTACTGAAGAAAATAACACATATGACCATCATTTCATGATCTCTAACCTTAAATGGGCCTTAACAGATTACCCAGCGTCCTACTTTCCTTTTCTTTTCTAAGCATCTAAATGACCTCCATGTCCACTAAATCCAATGGACATTTTCCCTCACGATCCTTCTTATCTTCTCTTTTTCTCCCAATAGCTGACAACTCCATATGGTCACTACAATTTCAGAGGTCTCTGTGGGAGACATTCATTGAGGGAACATCAGCCCAATTTCTCCTTCTGCCAATCTCGCCCCCTCCCTTTCATTGTACAATGCTGACCTTCCAGATGCTCATCTCCATCTCAATCTGCTTTCCAGAGAATGTGCTCTGTGACACTGGCTTAACTTCATTTTTCAGGCCTCAGCTTAATGTTCTTTCCAATGACAGCATTTTCCTGTTTGTCCATTCTCACATATATTCCAACCCCTCCCCACAGAAATGTTCTCACATGGTAATCTATTGTATCTATTTATAATTCTTATCACACTTTGTTACGATTTATTTACATTTCTTATTTATTACCTATTTCTTTGCCTTCTGAGGAACAGGGAAGGAGCAATGTTTGCTTTATTTTCCAGCATATCTGTCCTCAGTTCCTACCACAGGCTTTAAATATTTGGGAGAATGATTGCCTTACCAGCGTTGATTGCTGGCACCCAACATATCTTCTGGGCATGAAATATTCTGAAATAGGAGTTAGGAGGGAGAGGAAATAGGAGGTAATTGGGAGGAGGAGAGAATGAGGTCTAGCTGTTTATCTCAGAACTACTTTGCACATAATACCCATTAAAATCTTGTCTTTGTAGTATAATTTAAGCAGCACTGAGTTGAATCTCAAAGTGTGTGTTATATTAGAATACTCAGACAATGGACATGACTACCATCCCTCTTGAAGGATTACGTCTATATTGTTTCTGAGTAAAGGTAATATTTCCCATATGTGCTTTATGTTGGAAAAAAATTACAACCAGCAACGTGCATTAGTGATTAATTGGATCTTTTTGAGTAATTAACCATTTATTTATATTAAGTAATATACAAAATTCCATGTAACAATGGCAATAAGCTTCACAGTTTGGACAAAGCAGATTTTAATGAAGTAATTCATATCTTGTCCTTGACTGATTAGATAGTAAATGACACAAGAAGTTTTAGATAATTTGCGCAGTAGGGGTGGAAAATAAAACATTCCTGATAGATCCAAATCACAATAATGAATAATTGTGTTTAGTGCTTTTCATTACATGATGAGCTTCTCGAAGGTGTTATAGAGACTTCACTCATTGTTGAATCTCTGAGTAAGCCTGATAGCTGGCCCATAGTTGGCATGTACTTAATGTTTATTGAGTGAACCAAGTAAACACTGAGTGTACAGATTTCAATTCCTGGTTTAGTCCTCATTCAAATGCAGCATAGGTTAATGAGCAGTAACTCTGTGCCAGGAAATGTGCTCTGCATCAGACTATGATGTTAAGCAAAGCCAGACTCTACTCTTATGCTCATGAATCAGGTAAGGGAGGTAGAGAATAAAAGTGAAATAAAAAAATATAAATGTGATAAGTGTAATGAAGAAAAGGTACATGGGAGCTTTGTGATATAGGCAAGACACAACCCCAAGGTGGCAGTTACAGGTGCACAGAAAGGGGTGTTTGAACTGATATATTAGAAGGTGATGGATTTTGGTTTTTCATTTGTTTTGTTTGTTTGTTTTGTTTTGTTTTAAAGATTTTATTTATTCATTTGAGACACAGAGACGGAGAGAGAGAGAGCATGAGCAGGGGGAGAGGCAGAGGCAGAGGGAGAAGCAGGCTCCCTGCTGAGCCAGGAGCCCAATGTTGGGCTCGATCCCAGGACCCTGAGATCATGCCCTGAGCCAAAGGCACACGCTTAACCATCTGAGCCACCCAGGCGCCCCCAAGGTGATGGATTTTGAATGGGGAAGTGACATGACAGTGTCTGTATCTTGAAAATGTTATCCTAAATGCAATCTGGAAGACAGACAGAAGGCCAGCAAGTGGGAATGTGGAGAAGAGTGTGGTGGTTATTTCAGTGGTAACTGAGACCTGCAGATGAAGCTATGCAAATTAATGATAGTCACTGAATGATTGAATGATTTCCACAGGATGCCCTGACATACTAATACTAAGATCTACTGCACAATCTGGCTTAGGCTCTTTTCCACTACTGAGTGATTATAATTTTTTAAAGATTTTTTTTAAAGATTTTATTTATTTATTTGAGACAGAGAGAATGAGAGAGAGAGAGCACATGAGAGGGGGGAGGGTCAGAGGCAGAAGCAGGCTCCCTGCTGAGCAGGGAGCCTGATGCGGGACTCGATCCAGGGACTCCAGGATCATGACCTGAGCCGAAGGCAGTCGCTTAACCAACTGAGCCACCCAGGCGCCCATGAGTGATTATAATTTTATTATTATTAATAATAAATGCCATAAGGTAATATGAACAATCTACTAAAAAATTCTCACGTAAATCCAGAAGGCATTGAGTCACAATTTCCTTGATGGGGAGGCAGAATGTTTAATCAGTGTTGTTTGCAACAGAATTTTCAGAATAAAGGGATTGAGTAGTAGTGTAAATTCAATTTTCCATAACACCAAATAACTTTTAATAAAGTTGTATTTCCCAAATTTATTTGCAGTTATTCATCTTCAAATTTCTAAATAAGAATTGTGTTATGTGTATATAAAACTTGAAGTTTACTTTTTCTTTTTTCTGCTATTAAATCTGATCTTTTACTGAGTTACAGTAGAAATCTACTTCCCAAAAGATGATTTTCCATTGGATCAGCCTTTCATTTCTCGAGAGAATTTTTTCCTACTGAAGCAGAAAGCAGATTGGCTCATTGTTGTTAGTGAACATATTGTAAACCTTCACACTAATCATAGAAGAATTATGTCAATATTTCACTATCTAAAAAACAAAAAAAAAGCCATTGTAGTATTTTGGGTCAAAAGCTTTCTTATTAAAAAGTGCCAAAATATGAGACTCCACAATTAGAGAGTAATAGCTGCAGTTGAGCTTTTTCAGGCTAATGGATAAATAATCTGTTGTCAAAATTAGTTCTTACATAGCATATGTATTTAGATGATAGACCAAAGTGACTTTGAAGAATTGTCATGGTCTACTGGATAATTAATGCATTTAAAAATAGGCATGATATGCAAAATCATGTATCTCTAAATGGCTAGAAATATGCTTTAATTCTGGTTAATTTGGTACATATTAATATATTTATTGAAACTTGGTCTTGTCATTAGGCTATTCAGACTTGTAGAAAGATATAAAAAAAAACAAAAAACCACCTTTCTGTCAAAGTGGATTTTAAATGTGAAATATATTAATTGAGTTGCATAAGATCAAGATGGCAACAGAAATGAAATATAACCAAGATCAATAAATCAATCAGCAAATTTTTGTTGATTGACAATTCTGTGCACAGGAGTGTTGTTACTCACTGTTAGGTACCATTTCTAGAACTAGAGACAAAATAGAAAGTACCAAAAATAGTCGGGTTGTAATGTAATAAAATATATGTGTTTGTAGCTCAGTGCTGACAAACTTGATTCAATGTAAATCATATTCTGCTGGGAGTTTATAAGAAGAGCTTGAAAATATTTTATAGGAAGGATTACTGTAACTATCAAAAGAGATATTTATGCTAAAGAGCTTTGAATAGAAACTACATACAAATATAAGACATTTTATATTAGGAAAAAATGCATGTTATATCGAAACTTAGTTCCTCCTCATATGTCATTAGTATGATTTGGCCCTTTTATTCCTTAAATGACTGTGTTTCTGCACATTTTTGTTTTTGAGTTAGACCTTTGCTTTTAAGTGTTCATTTCCCACTGCTCATCATAGTGCTATATTAAAAGGTTCTATGTTAACATTTTCTCACTTTCCTCAAGAAAAATGAATAAAAATTTGCTAGTTTCCTCTAGAAAATAAGAATTAATTTTTCACTGATGATGGATTAAACACTTCAAGAAATACTTAGGTTTCTGTGATGTGCCCAACACTGCAAGTTCTCAAGCACACAAAGATGGAAAAACATCTCTTTTCTTGAGGGTGTCTAGTGGAGAGAAATTCTACTGTGAAACTAATCTTTCTATATAGTTCAGGTCTTAGATTTATCTTTTTTCATAGTAACAATGGCTCCAAAATGTATATTTTTCTCTTGGCCACCAGTTTATGTCAACACTTGGAAAGAGTCGGGGACTCACACTGATGTTCCTGTGGCCCTTAAAGCCCTCTACTTTTCCACTCTCCAACTTTCACCGTCTTTATAAACACACTTCCTGCTCATTGTTCAGGATGTAACATCCTCACCTCTATTATGAACTCCCAGAGCTTACTGCATGTTTCCTGGCATTTTAAAATTGGTAACGATTGTTTAATATCTGCCTCTGTTGCTCTAATGAAATTGCATGGGACCATTGATCGTGTCTGTGTTTTTGTCCACTGATTCCCTGGCTTCTAGCTCTATATGAGGCACAATGTGGATGCTGACTAAACATTTGGCAAATGGACAAATGGCACGATGGAACAGAACAGGCTATCAGACCACATAAGTGGAAGCCAGATTTTCATAGAAGGCAACATGGTTTTTATAATCTGCAATTCCAAAGAAATTGCAAATAAATTCCTAAAACAGAAGTTGAATGCAATTGTTGGAGTAGTTGATTGAGCTCATTAGTTTCATTTATTTGTTTTATATTTTAATATTATTTAAGTATTTATTGAGCATCCACCATGTGGTGTGCCATTCTGCTGACAAAAATGAATATGGTAACTCCAGGAGGCCACGAGAAACTCAAAGCCTGGAGAAAGATTAGTGATCGTTACAACTTAATACAAAAACTGCTTGAAAGTAATATACAAGTTGTTGTTGGACCCAGAAGAGCTAATAATCAGTCTGAAACTTGTAGAATCAAGATCTAACTAGTGTGGCTACAAAGGAAAGTAGACTTGAGGCAGAGAGAATGATATAGGCATAGACATGGAGGTGCGTTCCATTTGAGACCCATAGGCTCAGTTACCACAATGCAAAGAGGAGCATGCGGGAGTACACAAATTCAAAAAAGTGGATGCAGCTTACAGCAAGATAAATGTACAATGAAATTATAAAGATAGGAATAAAAGAATGTTAAGACATGATTTAAATAAGAGACGGACACAGAAAATCCAGGAAAAAGGAATTTGCTGTAAACAAGTATTAAACTTAGTTCTGAGTTTTCTGGCAGCAAAAATAAAAATATAATTTTCAAAGAAGGAAACAAAATCTTTAGCATAATACAATTAATTCATTAGGAGAGTCTAGCTTTTCACTAATATAAATTTAAAGAAGAATTTATGGCATGAATCTTCATTTATTGTTGTTTAATATAATGGTCTATATCTACACTAAAAATTTTAGAGTATGTTGAAAACTTCTCAACAGGCACACTTTAAAAAACATCTTCCTTTAAAAAGTTACATCCTTTTGCCATCAGAAAGGATGAATACCTACCATTTGCTTTGACAAGGATGGAACTGGAGGGGATTATGCTAAGTGAAATAAGTCAAGTAGAGAAAGAAAATTATCATATGGTTTCACTCATATGTGGAATGGAATAGAGGACCACAGGGGAAGGGAGGGAAACCTGAATGGGAAGAATCAGAGAAGGAGACAAACCATGAGAGACTCTGGATTCTGGGAAACGGAGGGTTACAGAAGGGAGGGGGAGGTGGGGAGATGGGGTAACTGCATGATGGGTATTAAGGAGGGCACATGATGTGATGTGCACTGGTGTTATACAGAACTAATGAATCATTAAACTACATCAAAAAACTAATGATTTACTAAATGTTGGTGAATCAAACATAATAAAAAATACAAAAAGAAAAAGTTATATCCTTTTTCTGAATATAAACTAATGTAAGCCTGCTATAGAATATTTGGATGCTCTGATAAAAAATAAGGAAGAAAAATAACGTCCTAAAATCATACCCTCTACAGATATCACTGTTAACATTTAGATATATTCACTTCCTGTCATTTTTCTCCGAGTCATAGCTTTATGAACATCTATATTATCTACAATTTCCAATAACCTGATGGCTAACTTTTCAGACCACCTCCAATTTTGATCCAAATTCAATACTTTCAAAAATACCCTGCAAATCCAAATCCTAGGGAATGTATGTTTACCATGAAAATTTTTAGAGAGTATGCAGAAAACTCTTCCATAAGAATCTTTACAACTTAACTGAAGATTGATGGCCTCACAGGGATGACTCCCATTGCACAAGGTATAGCATTTTGCTCAGTACATTCACAGTGGATGTCTTCTACCAAAATTGTTTCCCCCATTTCCTATTGTGATTGTCTTGACATCTGAGACTCAGAGGTCACAAACCATTGCTACAGAATGATTTCACACACACACACACACACACACACACACACATTTGTTCTATACACCAGAGGCTTGCAAAGTATGGGAAATTATACAAATGTTTATACTTCATGTAAAAATCGACACTTCTACCTTCTCATCTTCAGACACATGCTTTTATTGTCTATATAATAGATGCAGTAGGAATGTATAAAATATATATATAACCATCCTCTTATTCTTGGGAATAGTAAAATATTTTTTAGGTAGGTTTTTTTTTTTGTCTGACAGTAATAAATATTGTTATGAAGAAATCTTTGTGTATAACAGTTGAAGGCAGCTCTGATTGTTTCTTTAAAGCTCTTGATTACTTATTAGAAAGATAAGACAGTGGCTAGCTTCCAATCCTTACCAGCATTGTTTTGATTCCTATTTAAAAATATATGTAATGCACAATGAATCATGGAACACTACATCTAAAACTAATGATGTAATGTATGGGGATTAACATAAGAATAAAAAAATATATGTAATGCAAACACATACACAGTCATTGATTTAACTTTATTACTTATGAAGCTAAAGCTCTTTCATCTGTCTGTATTTCATCTACATTTCATTTATACTTTATCTTGTGTGAATTTCCTGGTTCTTCTCTTTGTTTTCTTTATCTGATGTGCATCACTCAGGTTAACCTAGATTTTGCTGCAGTAGTTTTCAATGACAAAGGATTCCCTTCCCTCCCCTTCCCTTTTTATTCCTGCTACCAGTCCTGGTGGGTTGACTGGGGCCCTGCCCCTCATTGTCCTCATCATCAAGCTGGGACCCAACTGTCAAAGCAGCTCTACGTAGAACTTCCCCTATTGTACATACAATACATAATAAACATTCATTGTACTTCCATTTTCTCTTTATGTAAGTATGTAGAATTAAACAATATATAAACACAAATTATGAAAATCTGTAAAATTCATTTAAACTAGAATTTTGTCTATTTTTAAGAATATTTTTTACTCAGCAAGGAACTATTTTGCCTCCTAGGAACCTGAGTGCTTGATATCTCAAAAGGGATTAGAAATGCTCTAAAAAGGTTTCTCTAACAGGTAAATAGATTTCTCTCTAATCAAGAAGGAACAAAGTGTGTAGGGGAGGGAACTTGCCTAAGGTTTTGAAAGACTTCTGTCGAAAGCTTCAGAGATGGAACTTGTAGCCGCCTTCATTCTGCTCTTCCACTTCTGAGCAGGTGCAAGTCACTTCAGAGTCCCTCTCCCCCTTCCTTTCCTGGTCTCTTTTTTGGATTCTCCTCTTGTTTGCCCACCTGTCACATTTCTTCTCCTTCTGCCCTTCTCAATTCAAGCTTTCTCCACTTGGCTCCAGAGCCAGACCTCACAACAGACTAAGGCAAGAGGGAACAGGCATCGTCATCTGGAGCCAATTACATTTTTTCTTCTTTCTTATGGCCAGAAGGAATATGGTAAAACAATTAGAAAAAAAATTAACAAATGACTTTATGTTGCCTGTTTCCTTGCTGTCCTGAGATTCTACTGAAGAAGGTGAGATCAATCGCTCTTCGATCATTCGATCTGTATGTTGAACTGCCCATTTAACAGCACTCTGCAAAGTTTTTTTTTTTTTTCTCTCTCCTAGTTTGTAGTATTTTATATTGGTACACATTCCTTGATCAGTGTAATTTTCTTTATAATTCATTTTAAATTGATTCAATTTAAGTAATTATTTATGATTTACAAGGACTTTTTAAATGCTTGGATGCAAATATTTCATTTCTAAAACATACTCTATGGAAATGACTTATGTGTGGGCCTCCTCTTGCAGTTTTATTTTCAGTAGTAAAGTAAGGAAAATAACCTAATTATTCAACAATAAGAACTTAGTTTAGAAAGCGTAGCACATCATATACAATCATTTAGAATGACACGTGAAAATATATCAATTAGTATATTGCTAAATGGAAATTAGCACACACATAAAATATGTATCGTATGAAGCCATACAAAAACACATGTATCTATATGCTTAGAAAAATATGAAAAGTTATGTATAAAACAGTAATTTTTTATGTCTGAGATATGGTATTCTTTGTAATCTTTTTTACTTTTTGTCATGAAAAACATTACTTTGGTAAACAGCCAACAAAAAATAGGACAACTGTTCTTAACTGTAGAGAACAAACGTGGTTACCAGACTGGAGGTGGGGCGGGGAGGATGGGTGAAATAGATGGCGGGGATTAAGGAGTGTACTGTTGTGATGAGCACCAGGTGTTGTATGGAAGTGTTGAATCACTATATCCTACACCTGAAATTGATTTTTCACTGGATGTTTACTAACTGGAATTTGAATAAAAATTTCAAAAAAAAACCCTGAAAGTGTCACAAAAACTTGCTATTTTCATGTGTGTGTGTTTATATAGCAAACTTTCTTTCAAAACACATTTTTAGAGTTATGATGAAAAAGACAGAGGAAACAATCAATGTAGTAAAATTATCTTTGGGGTTACTTTGCCCTTCCCTTCCTCCCACCTCCGCCAGGAATATTAACTACATTTTTTTTTTAATTTTTAAATTTTATTTATGTATTTGTGAGAGAGAGATAGAGCATGCTCACATGCATGAGCTCGCTCCCATGAGTTGGGGGGAGGAGCAGAGGGAGAGGGAAAAGCAGGCTCCCCACTGAGCAGGGAGCCCAGGGCTGGGCTGGATCCCAGGACTCTGGGATCATGACCAGAGCCGAAGGCGGACGCTTAACTGACTGAGTTACCCAGATGTCCCAACAACATTCATGAAACACTATGCCATAGTTTCCTCAAATTTAAAAGTTCCTGGCTATATGTACTTTTTCTTCTCTTTTATTTCTTTCTTCTTTCTTTCTCTTTTTTTTCCTTGTTTTTTCCTCCCTCTTTTGCCCTTCCTTTCTTCCTTCTCTCTCCCTTCTCTTCTTTTTCCCTTCTTTCTCTCTTTATTTCCCCTTTTCCCCCTTTCTTCCTACCTTCTTTCTTCCCCCCTTTTGATTTTTTCCTCCATTTCTTCTTTCTTTTTCTTTCTACCTCTTTTCCTTCTTTCTTTCTTTTTCTTTCTACTTTCTTTCTTTCCCTCTCTTTCTTCTTCTTCTTCTTCTTCTTCTTCTTCTTCTTCTTCTTCTTCTTCTTCTTCTTCTTCTTCTTCTTCTCCTTCTTCTCCTTCTTCTTCTTCCTTCCTTCCTTCCTTCCTTCCTTCCTTCCTTCCTTCCTTCCATCTTGACTTTTCTTAATAACTACCATATATTAGTAACTAATATTTTTGTGCTATGTGCTTTTAAATATTTAATGCAATTTCATCTTCTCAGCAAGACTGACATTTTGATATCAGCTCCAGTTTATAGATTGGAGAAGTGAGAATCAGAGAGAATGGATACCATGCCAGGGTTATGCTAGTAAATAGGAGCAAAACATTGAATTCAGATCCTATCCAACTCCATTGCCAGTATTCTGTCCATGACCACACTCTCACTTCTTCCTACAGCTTTCTTCTTCCTTATTAAATATGCCTCTAGGGGCACCTGGCTGGCTCAGTTAGTTAAGTGCCCAACTCCTGATTTTGGCTCAGGTCATGATCTCAGGGTCCTGAGATCGAGCTCTGAGTCGGGGAGTCTGCTTGAGATTCTCTCTCTCTCCCTCTGCCCCCCAAGCCCCCCACTCTTTCTCAAATAAATAAATAAATAAGTCCTTAAAAATAAATAAGTAAATAAATAAACGACTTGACTGACTTAGCTGACTTGACAATCTTGACCTGTGTGCTTCTCTCATTGTACTGTTTCCTCTTGGATGGCCCTACTTTTACCAATAACAACACCTAAGGATGTTTTTACCTTAGGACTTTCTGGAAAAGACACAAAGATTTGTTGGGAATTATTGTCTGGCCTCATAATTTAAAAGGTAACATTTATTTGCATCACCTACATACTCATATCCAGCCATGTCTACCTACTGACATTGCATTGTGATATCATTTGACATTGCCAACTGATGTGTTCCGGAACCTCACTAGGTATTGAGTGAGAATTCAAGATTCTTTGTGAGATTCTCTTCTCAAACCTCCTTTATGTCCTTAGTGAACATCTTACCCCACTCAGTCCACTGTGTACTGGGATGCTTAATTCTTAATTCAAGGACCTTATAAATGATCACAGACACCTTTGTAGTCATGTGCTAGATATTGTGCTAGGTACTGGGGAAACAACAGATGTACAAGAAAAGTTTCCTGATCTCTATGGAACTTCAATTATGACCCAAGTGGAGGTCATTGCATCAATTCAATTCCTTTCACCCTCAAGGCTAAATCAGACAGGCAAATGCTTGTGTTACCTTTATGTTCCTCTAGACCTATGGCATAGCTCTGAGTCCTAGCATGTGGCCCCTGAAACAGCCACAACTTACTTCAAAGAAGTTGTTTATTTCTTGGTAGTTAATGAAATTATTGTGTATTTCATGAATTATCCCAAGCTTTCTAAGTCCTTTTTTCCTAAAGATATATATTGTCCATAAAATAAAAAATTTACCCAAATATTTCCTCAAATTCTGATAAATGGCAGTGACTATGGAAATCTTTGTATCCTATTTCTGTTCACACTTGTTGTTCTATAAATTATTAACAAGCAGTTTGGGAAAAATGATTAGCCATTTATTTGGACAACTATAATGTTATTTAGAATAATATTTAAGAGGCAACCATCTTTCCCAGTGGCATAACCAGAGTAGGGGTTCAGACCAGGGACTATTTCCCCTATTTTCATATTTCACAAACTTATTATTCTCCTCATTAAGGATTAATATTCCTCTGTAATATCTCAGAAGTTGCCCCTGTCAGAGACAAATGAGAAGGACCAGATTTTGATGGTTTATGTTTGTGTGTGTGTCTGTGTGTGTTTATTTGTTGTTCATTTCGTTTCTGAAAGAGCAGACAGTATTCTTTATTATTAATTGATGAATATTTTGGTCCAACATAAATCATTGATTCACCCATTATAAAGTAGTTGTGCTCACTACATAATCTCTTAAATCAAATGAATATTGAATACTACCATAGAGTAGAAACTTGTCATTAAAAGGCCTTCTATTTGGATGACTGCAGTGGTCAATGTCTCATTATAAACTGCTTTCTAAGTCAGACTGAGAAAGGTAGGACAAAAATAACATTAAAAATTCTAGCAAAGGTGGTTATTTACAGTGCCTTTCAATCCCATATTCCCAAAATAACTGTTTTTCCTCCCTTCTTTTCTTCCTCCCTTTCTTTCAATAGTATTGTGACCCAAAGTAGTATATTTCAGTTACAACACATATAAAAGTTTTAGTGATCATTTGCGTTGCAAAACTCCTGCTTAAAAAAAAAAATGTCATTGGAATTTTGCTATAACCTAATCCTCAAGGTCAATTCTATGGGACTGTTTAATAGGTGAAAGCTCTGGGTAAAATAAATAAACCATTGTTCCCCCTACCAATCTCCCCTTCTTCAAAATGATGGAAATACAGGTATTGTGAAAGGGGAAACAAAGGAGTTTAAAATTGCAGGCTTTGTGAAGAACAAAGATAAGCTTTGTTGCACTGGTTTAAAAATACAAGATGTTTTCTGAAGATGATATAAAAAGGACAAAACACTGTAGAAATGCTTTCTAACCAGATAACTTCTAAATATGAAATAAGCTGATAGATGATTTTTTTCGTCTGTTTCTCAGATGTAAAAACTTATTTATTTTATGGTTATCACTATTAAGTGGAAATTGCCCAATAAGTCCTTTAAAATGAATGCCAGGAAATCAGCATTTTCATAAGTACCATTATTAATCAAATTATTTTAAAAATGATAATGGAATGTTCTATTATGTTGATCTATTACATATATGAAGTTGGAGGGGAGAACCTATTTCTAACTCAGCAGGAAATAGTTTGAGGCTGATTAAAAAAATATAGGTTGCAATAAGTTTTTGAGTCTTGTATTTTCTGCATGTATGGTGGTGATGCCCATAAAATCTAATCCAGACTTTATATTCTCCAGGTAAAATTCCACTTCAAGGGGAGATAAATAAAATGTAACGGCAGAGAAGTTGTTTCAGGTCAAATCCCTGATTTCTTTAGCTCCAGTCTGATTTTTTCTTTTTTTTTACCCTAATTATTTGAATAGTTGTTAATGGCTTAGTATGTGTTGTATTGTGTGCCATTTGCTCTTCAGGGACCCCAGGATCAAAGCATTGCTGATGACAAAGTCCAGTTACCAACAGTGTATGTATTTTAGATTATATGCATATATGTGTGTATGTAGGTGTGTAAATATTTATATAAAAATAAGTATGTGTATATGTACATACACATTTATGTGCTTTAACAAATCAATCCTCAAAGAATATGACAACAATTTCTAAGAATGCTCCCCCAATAATAAATATATTTGAAATACTAAGCAAAATTAAAACCACTGGTCAGTTGTCATCAGTAATGCTGTTTCTGTGACCTCCTTCCAGCAACTGCAGCCAGTCTTTCAAAGGTTTTTGAAAAGCAGCTTGAAGGTAAATTGTGCATCTGATGGAGACAAGCACATCTTCAGATTTTAACTGGGTTCATTTTAGTTTTCTGCTTTCTCAAAGAAAAAGAAACAAAGTGCTTTCTTGCTTGGTTATACACATGGATGGGGAGGCCTTTAACCCAAGCAGTCTGGTAAACCAAATCACTGAATTTCAAGTGAAGGGGAGTGACCGGGATTACTATGTGGTGCTTAGAAAAACATATTTCATCTTCCAAGTTTGTCTTCTATTTAAAGAAATATAATTTGTTTCTTTTTTGTTTCCTCTTCTAGTTTTCTTTTGTTTTTATTCCTCAGAAGTGGTGGATTTCCACTCTGGAAATTGGAGAAGGATGAAACCAGTTTCAGTTAAACATGGAAAATTTCTTGTAGGTAGTTTCTAATGTATAGGCATTGCTGTTTATATGTCCATAGGCTCGAGGTTTCTTGGTTTCTTTTACCCTATTGATATCACAAGAGTTTGTCATTTCTCTTTTTTAAGGAAAATAGCTTTCCCTTTGGTCATATTTTCTAAATTTGCCATGCAAAGAAATGTCAAAAGAAAAAAGAAAAATTGCATTAAAAACCTCTTTCTTATTTTTGATAAACTGTGAGAGCCATTTGTTTTATATTTTTGAATAAGACGTTCCTTTAGGGTTAAATTAGTTTCGAGAGGGTGTAACTAATCATAAAGGCAACATTAAATTAGGAATTTTATTTGCACTCTTTTGACCTTTATTTTGTATTAGTCTGTCCTGTTTTCTTTACTTTGCCTCAGCCATTTTACTAGCTGTATGACAACGTGAAATTTAATAAACACAACTAAGCTTTGGTTTCCAGTTTCCTAAGCTGTACAACAGAGATAATATTATGATATGATACATGTAAGAATATAAAGCATGATAAATTCCACATGTGTGTGTAAGTGCTTTATATATATGTATATATATAAGTGTGTATGTATATACATAGGATATAGGTGTGCGTATGCATTTATATATTCATGTTGTTTATTTCTTTTACTCATTTTTCTGGGAATCTTATCTCTAATCATTTCCTCGTGTTGCTATTTTTGAATAGGGCGTTTGAAAAAAATCTCTATCCAACTGAAGATTCAATGAAACACTTTAAATATGTCAAACTAAATGTTTACTTCCCCTGTCTTGGGGGGAGGTTGTGTGGCTTTTGGTCCTGAGTTAGCGGTTTCAGATTTAAAAGGTTTCTTGGGGAGTTTGAAGTTTTCTTTTTTTTTTAATTCTCTTTATTTGAGAGAGAGAGAGAGAGAGTGAGCAGAAGCAGGCAGAGGGTCAGAGGAAGAGGGAGAAACAGACTCATTGCCGAGCAGGGAGCCCAATGCGGGACTCGATCCCAGGATCCTGGGATCATGACCTGAGCCAAAGGCAGTTGCTTAACCACTGAGCCACCCAGGTGTCCCAGGAGTTTGAAGTTTTTGAGAATGATGGCCTGTTGGAAGAGAGAAGGAAGACTGTATAAACTTCCAGGAACGTTTCTTCAACTTTATGTTGTCTTTCTTTTCTTTTGTCTCTTTCTTTTAAAGTTAATTTTATTTTGTTTTAACAAGTTAAAAGGACAACATAGAAAAAGATAGGAGATAGAAATCAAAGGTTTGTTTGAAATAAGAGAATTGTGAAATAATAAAGAGTCCTTTCAAATTATCACTGAAAATTGAATTACATTCTAATTTAAGTGGAGAAAACTTAGAAAGTAGCCTATAGGAATTTCCCCTCAGGCTGGCGCCAGACTTTCTTTGCTGATTTAGGCCCTTAATTAGGCATAAACTAATCATGCTGTGAGCTCTAGAGAAGAAATGACACATAATTGTTAGTGCTAATTTCTTAATTGTTAGAAAGTGATGCTTCAGTTCGTGCTTCATCCAACATGAATGATCTGCAATGTGGCATCTCTTCCCTCCTCGTGTCAACAATTTACACTTAAAACATTGAAGAAAGAATACTTAACAATACACTTAATTCTCTTTACGGTGTCTTCAAAACAAATTTGATGTTCTGAAATATAACCCCTTCCACTAATGGAATGATTGATGTGGCTTCCATACCGAGAATGGGAAATTCAGTCAAAATGTAGAAAGCTATAGTTCATATCAAACCACCAATGCTACGTTATCCAGGAGTAAGTCCACATGGCATGTATTGGATACATCGGCTTTCCAAACTTGCCCCCCCTCCCCCACTTATGTTCTCTTGAAGATAGAAGCTGGGGTCATAATTAAAATCATTACTAATTCATATTCATTCTATGCTATGACTTTAAAAGAGGTCAAGAAATCAAACAAATAATGGAAATCTGTATTTCCTCCTTTGAAAGAGAGCTAGATTTCAGGAAGGCTATAGTCATTATAATAAGTGCTTTACTTGCATGTTCTTGAATAAATAATGAAAAGTGTGGAATTAAAAATTCTCGAGGGCGCCTGGGTGGCTCAGTTGGTTGAGCGACTGCCTTCGGCTCAGGTCGTGATCCTGGAGTCCCGGGATCGAGTCCCGCATCGGGCTCCCTGCTCGGCAGGGAGTCTGCTTCTCCCTCTGACCCTCCCCCCTCTCATGCTCTCTCTATCTCATTCTCTCTCTCAAATAAATAAATAAAATCTTAAAAAAAAATTCTCAAAAATGACAATTAAGAAAATGAAAGTGATATGGGAACAAAACAAGAAGGTCTTTTTGTTGGTTAATGGACAATGACATAGCTCTGATAGGAACCAAGCAGGAATTGTTCTTCTGCCTGTGGCCCACTTAGAGGGAATAAGAGAAAGGTGGGACTTACTCAAGGAAAGCTCCAAGTTTTATGCTGTCCATACAAATCACATAGGCTCAATATATAGTCATACATTTTCTTCTTCCCACCACCATTCCCATTCGTGCCACTGAATGGACCTCAAAGGAATAAAAATTGCAGAACAGGAAGTAGGTTTGTGTATTAGACTGAAATTAAAAATTAAAACAGACTTTATGGCAATGTTATAGTGAGTTTTAGTATATTATGGTTTGCAAATGTAGAATTGTTGCTGTTTTCTTTACAAAATTAATTTCAGTGAGTTTTTTTATGCTAATAGGATAGCAGTATGCACCTATTTAGTGGTATCTTAATATTAGAGTGCAAAGAGAATTATGAAAGCATGAATTTTAAAAGTCTTGGGAAAAATAATTGCAACCCAGCTTTAAGCAGTCAAGAAAGCCTAAGCGCAGCCTATGCTCCAAGGATAGAGACACAGAAATGACTGTTTTAGTGCTGCCCCCCAGGGGCTCCCAGGCTAGTGATAGGGCTCTTCTCCAGAGCAGTTAATAATGATGAGAGCTGCACAAGACCTATGAGCATCGTGTTGGGGGAGCAGAGGAAAAGAGTGAGACCCTTGTCTTTAAATGTCTTTATCAATAGTACAGCTCTGAATGTTCTTGTAATGTGCTCTACCCTTTTTCCAACTTCCTAACAGATAAGTAACCTTGTATGTAAAAATATTTTCATTTCAATATCTATGTATCTTATCTTTTTTAATAATTTACCACTGGTTCATGATTTTTCCCCCTTTTCTCTTATAAAGTCTCTACTACTCTTTACAGAAGCCCAATTAAAGTATATTTCAATTTAACAGTCTTATAATGTTGACACATTTCCTATGAATTCATTCCAGTTTGATCTTGATCTATATTTTTCAAGGAAAAGGCGTATATTCTTTGAATGCACTATTGATAATGTCTTAGACGAGAAGGAATCTGTTTAAAGGGCTGAATTAGACACATACTAGGTAGCTTTTAGGCTTTCATGGGAATGTAGTTTGTAATTTCCATATATTCTTAGAAGTATTAACATTAATGGCATGTGCAATATCGAGGGAAATGAAATACTCCATATTATAGCCATAGTAACAGGTCAACAGAGTATAGCTATGCAATCAAACATTCTTCTATCTGATAAAAATTAACAAACCAGGGAAAGTAATGGACTTAAAACATAAACACTGTGGAAGCCTGAGTATAGAGAACAAAGTATGTGTTTCTGGGAAAGTAGCTAAAGCAAGGCTGAGATATAATTAGGTAAATTACACTTACGATTTTAAATAGCATGGTTGTGTCACATACTAATACCCTATTACTAGAAACCTCATTATCAGTAATATTTACAATATATCATGTCACAAGATTTCTTGCCCCCAAATAGA
Source organism: Mirounga leonina (assembly GCF_011800145.1). Lineage (NCBI taxonomy): Eukaryota > Metazoa > Chordata > Mammalia > Carnivora > Phocidae > Mirounga > Mirounga leonina. The sequence goes on along the minus strand of NW_023270807.1, from coordinate 50,459,254 downwards.
TTAATGATATATGTATATATATATATATACACACACACATACACATGCACACATAATACACATAGTTTTATGAGTTTATAACAAGTTCATTTAGGTTTTATAAATAAAGCATAATCTAATAATGATTTGCAAATATGCATTAATTGTGTATTTATGCAAAACTCTTTACTACATTTCCATTTACTGGAATTACTGTCAACACTACATATTTAACACTACTAAACAACTAATTCAGCTGAGATCTGGTAAAATTATCTTTGCACACCACCAGAATGTGATTTTGGAAGCTATCTACAACCTTTATTTATATTGTTTCACAGGTCACTGCACTGTTCAATTGCATTATTAATCTTTATATTTGATTTTAAATCTATTTTATCTTATATCTGAAATCCATTCATTAATTTTTGACTGGCTTCACAATTAGTTGAACAAAACTCAGTGGTTATTTTACTTTAAGGACTCCAGAGTTGCACTGGTTAGTGTGGTAAATTGTAACTACAGACTTTCTAGAGAAGCCATTTCTATTAAGTTAAATTTCACCTGCAAGGTGCTAGGTGAATAAAGATGGGTAAGTATTAACCCTGTCTATAACATATTTTTTAAAAGATTTATTTATTTATTTTAGAGAGAGAAAGAGAGGGAGCATGAGTGGGGGGGAGGGGCAGAGGGAGAAGGCAGAGAAAGAATCTCAAGCAGACTGCATGAGCCTGACATGGGGCTCTAGCCCACGACCACGAGATCATGACCTGAGCCAAAATCAAGAGTCGGACGCTTAACTGACTGAGCCACCCGGGTGCCCCATCATATTTAAAACAGTAGTGTTAAAAGGAAAGTATGATACTACAGGACTGTTATTTAAAAGCTACAGCAATTTTTGGGGAGCCTGACTGGCTAAGTTGGAAGAGCATGCAACTCTTGATCTCTGGGTCTTGAGTTCAAGCCCCACATTGGGTGTAGAGATTACTGAAATAAAAATTTTAAAAACAAAATGAAAGCTAAACAATTTTCTGTCTCTAGAAGTGGAACATTGGTACTTACCTTTGGGACAAAGGTCTTTCAACAAAATTGTGGAGCCCTTTTATTCATATAGCTGTAGAGAAAATACTACTTACTTTTCCTTGAGTTCTTCCCAAATGCAGATGGTGAAAATTAAGTTATGCGCTCAATCTTTTAAGATAAATTGAGTTCTTCTGAAGATTCAGAATGATTTTCCTTTCTTATATTTGGAATTAGACTTCTCAATGCCTGAAGATTATTAATTATTCATAGAATATGCTTTTAACTTTTTGTCATCAGTTTTCACAAAGATTGGAAACTAAAACCAGTCATGCTAGTGAGAATTAAACTTCTTTTTATTTTATCCTTTAGAAAAGCCTATAAAGTGGTGCCTGGGTGGCTCAGTCATTAAGTGTCTGCTTTTGGCTCAGGTCATGATCACAGGGTTCCTGGATCAAGCCCCAAGTCAGGATCCCTGCTCAGCGAGGAGTCTGCTTCTCCTTCTCCCTCTGCTTCCTCCCCAGCTCATGCTCTCTCCCTCTCTCTCTCTCTGTCAAATAAATAGGTAAAATCTTAAAAACAAACAAACAAACATAAAAAGATAATTGTCTTGATTTTTGATACTTTGTTTTCTCCTTTTTCACAATCTGTAAGAATAATAAAGAATGTCTCATTGGGCAAAAAAAAAAAAAAAGATAATTGTCCTGGTTTGGGTCTCCCTAGAAGCAGACTCTGAGACAAAGTTGCCTGCAAATAGTTGATTTGGAAAGTGAAGCCAACTCGGAGAAAACACCACTGGGAGAGTAACACATGACGCATGGAAGAGAGAAAAGCCGATAGAGAAAGTCTGAGGGCACTCATAGTGTCCATAGATGACAGAGCTCGTTCCTTTGGCCAGAATCTGATAGACAGTACAAAACATGCCTCAGAGTTACCCAAGGAGGTAGAAGTTAAGATATTTGTCACTAATACCTTGTCCATTACTGGTCGAGGGCAGATCTGGGGAATATTAATTCTTTGGCACTTAGAGTTTGCCCTGTGTGGGAGCCGAACATGCTCCCATGTTCAAGAAAAAGACTTCAGGCCAAGAGAATCATAATATTCGCAGTGAGCAGGCTTTAGTATATAGATGTATATTAAAGAAAAAAAAAAGATGACAGCAACCAAAGATTGAACACTGAGTAGAAATAAAAAGTTTTACTGCCAAGCAGAGAGCTTAATCTACCATGGAGTTTAGGAAGGCTCTTGAAAATCAGGAATGCAGTAGGAGAAATGGAGTGGGTCTTTTCAATAGAGAAGATTGTAACCCCCCACTATTCCATATTAGGAAAGCAAGGTCTCTGAATGTGGCTGAGGAGCTGACTGTATCTGAGTTTGTTATTTAAGCTGTGACTCAGCTGGAGATGGTCTGCTGTGTATGCATGGTGCTCAGTTTGAGATTATGTTGCCCAGGTGCTTCTGCTCGGCACTTGAGGTCTCCACCTTGGGATTCTGGAATCCAGCTGACTCTGCTTTGTGTGTGACCTGCCGGGGTTGGGATTATGGTGCCGGTCAGGTCTGCCCCAGTATCAGCAGCCTGAGTGAGGGGTCCATTCAGAGCTTTTCAGATGAGTGTCAGGAAAGAAAATAACACCATTTTTGAGAAGTGTTGTATTAATTTCACACAGCATTTGGGGAATAGGCCACATCTTTCTTGATAGAACTTGCAATTGGCCCTGAAGGAAAATGATGTCCCCACAGTTGATCATCATGGGACTTGGAAGTTCCAAGGAGGAAACTAGGTGAGATTTTCTTAGTCTTAATTATGTGATTTCTAGAAATTAAATGTTGTAGTGATTATGTAAAGTTGTCCATATTGTAAAATTCTGGGACATAATAGACGTTAACTACTTATATATGGAGAAAGATTTACCAAGGTTTGGCCTAAAAATATGTGATTTTTTTTTTAATTTTTGGCCTAGAAATTAAGCCAAAAGAGATTAAAGATAATTACAAGAAGGAAGGAAATAGCACTAATGACTATCTAATAGATACACATGCACATCAGTACAAATATAAGACAAAGATACACATTTTTCTTTTATATATTCAATAACCCTAATTTATAAATTAGGAAATGGACATTTCGTAAAGAAAGGTATGATGTAGCTGCCATGTAATGCTCTGGGAAGGAGACCCCTCACTATGACAGCATTTCAGCCAGCAGTGCATCTGAATCTACTCATGAAGAAACCTCAAGCAAACCCCAAATGAAGAACGTTCTAGGAAGTGGGGAGAAGGCTATCTCCCTCAAAAATGCCAATGTCACGACAAGCAAAAGCAAAAAACAAAGGAAGGTTATGGAAATGTTCCAGATCAAAAGAGAAAAAAAATAGGCATGACAACTAGATATAATACCTGATTCTAAACTGGCTCCTAAAGGGAAATTTTACTATAAAGATCATTATGGGGTCAATTTTTAAAAATTGGAATATAGTTGTGAAATTATATAAAAGCACTATATTAAAGTTAAAATTTACTGAAGTAGATATCTGTATGTGGTTATGTAAGAGAGAATATCCTTAATTGTCAGAAAGACACATTGAGGAATTTAGAGTAAATGACCACTTTGTATGCAACTTACTCCCAAATGTTCAGGGAAAATATTATATATATATATATATATATATATATATATATATATATATATATATATTCGATATTATATAATGTTATATATTATAGATATATAGATACCTATAGATATATTGATTTCTATAGATATATAATGTATATATTATTTATTATTCATATTTATATACTAATTTATATATTATTAATCTCTCTATATTTATATATTTATAGTATACAGTATATATAAAGAGTGAGAGATCATGGCAAAGCAAATGGGGCAAACTCTTAATAAGAGGTGAGTCCAGGTACGGTATTAGTATTGGTAATGGGTATTTATATACTTTCTTATTTTTGCCACTTTCTGTATGTTTGCAGTTAATTCCAAATAAATTTTTTAAAAAAATTTGTGGGTTTTGGGATGCCTGGGTGGCGCAGTCAGTTAAGCATCTGCCTTCGGCTCAGGTCACGATCCTAGGGTCCTGGGATCAAGTCCTGCATCAGGCTCTTGCTCAGTGGAGAGCCTGTTTCTCCCTCTGCCTTCAGCTCTCCCTGCTTGTGCTCTCTCTCTCTCTGACAAATAAATAAATAAAATCTTAAAAAAAATTTGTGGGTTTTGACATCAGAAAGATGCAGGATGAAATCCTGAGTGATCTTAGATAAGCTAGTTGGCTTCTCTGCATTGCAATGTTCTCTTTTTAAAACAGAGATAATCATATCACTTTGCACTACTATCGTGAGAGCAAAATGAATCGCTATTTGGAACATAATAAATAGGTGATCAGCAAAGGTTATCCCAAACTCATCTTCCGGATAAATATCATCGCTAAATCCAGTTTTTACAAGATTGATTAAATCCTCATATCTTTTTAATAACCTTTACATTTCATATTTTAAAAATTACACAATGGTAGAGATTTTAAGTTGTAAATTGTGGTCTTACTCTGATAGAATGTGAAGTCTTTAAAGTTCAGCAATATTTTGTATTCGTGTTGGCATTCCTAGCACTTAGTATAATTTTGGGCACTTAATAGATACTCATTTGCATGTTTATTGAAATGAGGTCAATAATCCACACCAGATATAACTAAAATTTGACCCAGCTATGGGGTCCAATGGGTGATATTACGGCTGTAATATAGGCATCTGGATGCCCTGATCACCAAAGAGCTGGTCTGAGGTGAAAAGAATCAAGAGAAGCATCTCCCCTACTTCTGCTCTCATAGCCTTTCAGATCTAGACCACATTCCAAGCCATTTTTCTTCCCCTTACAATCCATATTGTTTCTTTCCGAGATACTCAATGCCAAGCATTTTATGCAGCCTGCAGTCTTCTTCCTTAGAAGGGCTTGGTTCTAACATTTTCTTTCAATTCCTCTATAATTTTTTTTGAAGTAAACATTGTTTAAATTGAAATCAGTCTTTGTTTCCTCATTTCTCATTTTGAATCCAGGAAATGTGTTTAAATGGAACCAGTTAAGGCAAATATTGATTGAAGTCGCATGTGTGTGGTAGTCTGCTTAACACACTGGTTCTTAAGCAGCATGATTTTGCCCCCAGAGGAAACAAGGTAGATCAGGTCTGGAGACATTTCGGCTGTCAGAACTGGGGGTGGTGGTGATGCTGGCATCTAACTGGTAGAAGCCAGGGATGCTGCTAAGTATCCTACAATGCACAGGACAGGCACCACCAGAAGAATTATCGACCCCAAATGTCCATAGTGCTAGGGTTGAGAAACCCTGATTTTAAGTGAAGGGGAAAGACTGCCATTAGGAATATTTAGTTAGATTTGATTTTCAAATAGAGACGAAACTATAAATTACTGAATCAAAGTCATACTTGTGTTTTGTAGACAAGTTTAATTGCATTTCAGCTTTGTATTTACCATTACAACCTGTCTAACACAGATGTTTACAGAACATTTATACTATCATATGACAAGAATGTTTTCCATTTATCATAACTTTTCTGTGGCTTGTCCCACTGGTTTAGAACCATCTAAAGTTTGTCATTCAAAATCAGGTGACTTTGGTTTTGAAATTACTTTCACTTCTCATTGATTTCTGAAATTTCCTACTTTCTATATAATGGTGAAAATATTTTCCCTTTTTTCACCTTAGTATAGCACCTGGGGAGCTTTTAAAAACCCTAATACTGGGGGGTGCCTGGGTGGCTCAGACTTAGGTTAAGCGACCAACTCTTGGTTTTGGCTCAGGTGATGACCTCATGGGTGGTGGGATTGAGCACCGAGGCGGGCTCTGAGTTCAGTGGGGAGTCTGGTTGAGATTCTCTTCATGTGCCCCTCACCGCCCAAATAAATAAATCTTAAAAATAAAAATAAAAATAAAAATCATAATGCCTGGGTCCCATCCCAAAGATTTTGATTTGATTGCTCTAGGGTGGGGCCTGGGCATCAGTTGTTTTAAGAGGCCCACACGTGATATGTACCTAATTTTAGAAACAACTTAGTACATTCTCTTTAGCCAAATTCATCAACGACAGCTATTAACATTTTCATTTTTAAAGTGATTTATTTAAAAAATATAATTGTGAAAACAACATAATAAAATAATACTCTGTGAATAGGTTCTGAGAAGTAAGTCCTTAACTACCAAGTCAGTTCTGTTCTTGCTCCAGGAAAACTTTGTTTTTGTTAGTCTCTCTCTCTATCACATTAATGACTGTGGGAATGATCCTACTGGACTGAGCTCGTAAAAGGGACAATAATTTTCTCCGAACCTTTAGCTTTTAGCTCTGTACTTAACTACTTTATAGAAGCTGTCAATTTCATGGGCTTATATGCCCTTGCACATTCATTATTCCTTACGGTGTTCTGGGCCCTATGGTAAGCACTTACGAATGTCATGCCATCCAGTTCTCAGAATATCTGAGTGAGATGGAATAGGAATTATTTTTCTCCTTTGTGGATGAGAAAAATGGCTTCAGATCTGAAGTAACTTACCTTGTGGTTCAAGGTTAGTAAGTGGCAAACCTAGAGTGTGAACTCTAGTCTTATCTCTGTGAAACCCATGGTTGTAATGACTTGGGAATCCTCCCTATGAGGCTCATTGACTTGTTAATGCTGAGTCTCCCAGAGGTCAAAGGGAAAAACAGAGATGGGCAGGATATGAGATGTTCTTCTGCCCCTTGTCACCTTCTTAATCCTCCTACATTTCTTTCATTTCTTTATAAGTCTGGCTGGAGAGGCTCCACTTTTCAGTGCTTTGGTAGAGCAGAGTTTGACAGTTCTCAGGGAAAGCATCCCTGCTGACAATACAAGTGGAAATTGCGCAGCAGCGTCCTTTGAGAAGGGCCTGAAGACCATGGTTATAAGCACAATAGAGCATACCTACCAAAGGGTCAATAGAATTCTGGGTGGAGTGTCCTCCTTTTCTCCACTGTTCTGTTGATTCCACTGGAAGTGTAGCGGCTAGGAGTCTTTGGTTGCAAGCAATTGAAATAAACTCTGGGGGACCTGGGAACCTGAATCAAACAGATTTTTCTTTCTCTTCCTCTCTCTTTTTTTTGAGTATGGCTGGAAGAGAAGGCTGAAGAACCATGAGAAAGGCAGAGACCAGATGGTTATCAAAGGTCTTCACAGAAGAGATCACTTAATAGATTCACTAGGGCTCAACATTTATTTATTGGTTTTGTTTGTTTATTATCCTTACATTACTGAAATGTAAAATCTCAGGACAGAAAGTTGAACTGGCCAGGTGATGTAAGATGTTCACCCTTTAACTCTCCCCGGGCAATGAGAGGGTGAGTGATAGGATCTGGTGGAAGAAGATTTTTGGCTTTTCATAAGATGAGGCCAAGGTGGTTTGATTTATTCTCCCACCAACACTATTTGCACACAGTATGGATTAAGCAGTTGCCCAAAAAGAAATAGGGATGTAGATAAAAGACAAATGCACTGCTGGGTCTCAGCAGAGGGCACCAAACAACAAAAACAGAGCCAGAATTGAGATTCCTGAGGGCATGGCTGATGTTCTGGTAATTTCCCATCAAGTGCCCACTTATCCAGACTCCACTCTCTCTCCTGGGCAAAAATAACACCCTTTCTAAATAGGAATGGGACAGCAAAATGGTAACCCTTGTTTAACGTTCATCTTGGGGAGGCGATTTATTTCTCCTGCACAGTATTGTAGAAATAATAGTATTTGTGTATTTGTTTTTAAAACCACATAAATAGGGCACCTGGGTGGCTCAGTTGGTTAAGCGACTGCCTTCGGCTCAGGTCATGATCCTGGAGTCCCTGGATCAAGTCCCGCATCAGGCTCCCTGCTCGGCAGGGAGTCTGCTTCTCCCTCTGACCCTCCCACCTCTCATGTACTCCCTCTCTCTCTCATTCTCTCTCTCTCAAATAAATAAATAAAATCTTTGAAAAAAAAAAAACCACATAAATAACCAATTAAAAAAAAGAACAAAACAGAACAGGAACTTTCACATCCAGATGCACATTTCTTCTCTTGAGAAAAAGAAAATCTGCCAATTGTGGACAAAAATCTGCTAGGCCAGAAAAAAAGACTGCCACTTCTAAACAGGCATGAGCTCTCCAGCTCATCTTAAGTACCACTACTTACCTCTGGCCCCCTTTCCTCATTTTCAGTACCTGCATGGTCCCTGTAGTCCCTGGGCTTCTTGAACTTTTCTATGGGGAATCTTCAGGAAGCTCTCTGCTGATTTGTCAAACTCAGAAAAGTCAAACTTTCCTGCCAGCAATTACCAGTTTAGTTGCAACATCTTTGCATCTGACTGGATCCTTCATCCCCCTTTCACTCTAGTTCTGTCCACTCCTATCTTTCCAGAAGTTTGGGACTAGCACATCCAGATCCATAGCTGAGATCAGGAAACTGTGTCATTATGACCTCTTCTGGAGTTGAGCTCTGAGCTTCCACACAGTTCTTCAGGCCAAGAACTTCTACTAGACCCCTTCTCTGAACCATGCATTCTCCTTGGCATGGCCTCTTTCTGAGGTGTTCAGTTTTTACCATTCTACAAAACTACCAATTCAGTTCATGAAGGCACTCGCCACTTGCTCTAACCATATGTATCTTAGGCCCCTTAGACTTTGGTATTGACCTTTTTCCCATAAGTGAGGTCAGAATTCATTCTCCAGCTGGGACTGGGAGGAGCAGTGATTCCATTCAAGGCCATGAAGGTACTTACCGATGATCACCTGCTCCTACTGTCCCAACTTCACCCAATGGGTGAATCATCTATGATCGATTATGTATGGCCCTTGCAGCTGTCCTGGAGAAAAACCATCATAGAGAAGATGACTTTAGTTGACTCTGCCAGCATACAACAGTGAGCTTCATGCATCTTTTTAAAGCAGGCTTTTTCTGTCCCATCCACAGAATATTTTTCCTGATAAATGGAGTAAAAATACTGAAAAACTGAAGAGCTACAAAGAAAAGTGAGCAACGCACTTCAGAAATGTCTACCTTAACCATTCTCTCACTGCTGTCCCTGCTTTGCAGCATGAGAGGAGTTTTCTCCACAACTGTTCAAACTTAGACCACGAGATATGGAATGGGAAGCTGTCTCAGCCCAGCGAGGCCATCCAGCTTCCTGTCCCCTTCTGTGGCACTGGCTCCATCCCATTGGTTCTTTAGTATCTCCTGAGATTGTGTTACATGACTCTGTGGGAACATGGAGACACATGGGCAACTCTGGGAAGGGAGTTTGTGCAGGAGCCTCTTCAGTGGGGTCCACCGAGTCTCAGGGAAAATAAGGTGACTGGCCTGAGCTATGCTAGGATCTACCATGCCCTCTTTTTTTTTTTAATTTAATTTTATTATGTTATGTTAATCATCATACATTACATCATTAGTTTTTGATGTAGTGTTCCACGACTCATTGTTTGCATATAACACCCAGTGCTCCATTCAGTAATGCCCTCTTTAATACCCATCACCAGGCTAACCCATCCCCCCACCCCCCTCCCCTCTAGAACCCTCAGTTTGTTTCTTAGAGCCCATAGTCTCTCATGGTTTGTCTACCCCTCTGATTCCCCCCCCTTCATTTTTCCCTTCCAGCTATCTTTTTTCTTTTTTTTAACATATAATGTATTGGGGCGCCTGGGTGGCTCAGTTGGTTAAGCGACTGCCTTCGGCTCAGGTCATGATCCTGGAGTCCCTGGATCCAGTCCCGCGTCAGGCTCCCTGCTCGGCAGGGAGTCTGCTTCTCCCTCTGACCCTCCCCTCTCTCATGTGCTCTCTCTCATTCTCTCTCTCTCAAATAAATAAAAAAAGTCTTTAAAAAAATTATAAAAAAAAAAAAACATATAATGTATTATTTGTTTCAGACGTATAGGTCTGTGATTCAACAGTCTTACACAATTCACATTGCTCACCATAGCAAATACCCTCCACAATGTCTATCATCCAGTCACCCGATCCCTCCCACCCCCCACCACTCCAGTGACCTCAGTTTGTTTCCTGAGATTAAGAATTCCTCATATCAGTGAGATCATATGATACATGTCTTTCTCTGATTGATTTATTTCACTTAGCATAATACCCTTTGGTTCCATCCACGTCCTTGCAAATGACAAGATATCATTTTTTTGATGCTGCATAATATTCCATTGTATGTATATACCACAGCTTCTTTATTCATTCATCTGTTGATGGACATCTTGGCTCTTTCCATAGGTTGGCTATTGTGGACATTGCTGCTATAAACATTGGGGTGCACGTACCCCTTCGGATCACTACATTTGTGTCTTTGAGGTAAATACCCAATAGTGCAATTGCTGGATCGTATGGTAGCTCTATTTTCAACTTTTTGAGGAACCTCCATACTGTTTTCCAGAGTGGCTGCACCAGTTTGCATTCCCACCAACAGTGTAGGAGGGTTCCCCTTTCTCTGCATCCCCGTCAACATCTGTCGTTTCCTGACTTGTTAATTTTAGTCATTCTGACTGATGTGAGGTGGTATCTCATTGAGGTTTTAATTTGGATTTCCCTGATGCTGAGCGATGTTGAGCACTTTTTCATTTGTCTGTTGGCCTTTTGGATGTCTTCTTTGGAAGTTCATGTCTGTTCATGTCTTCTGCCCATTTCTTGATTGGATTATTTGTTCTTTGGGTGTTGGGTTTAATAAGTTCTTTATAGATTTTGGATACTAGCCCTTTATCTGATATGTCATTTGCAAATATCTTCTCCCATTCTGTAGGTTGTCTTTTGGTTTTGTTGACTGTTTCTTTTGCTGTGCAAAAGCTTTTTATCTTGATGAAGTCCCAATAGTTCATTTTTGCCCTTGCTTCCCTTGTCTTTGGAGATGTTTCTAGGAAGAAGTTGCTGCGGCTGAGGTCAAAGAGGTTGCTGCCTGTGTTCTCCTCTAGGATTTTTATGGACTCCTGTCTCACATTTAGGTCTTTCATCCATTTTGAGTCTATTTTTGTGTGTGCTATAAGGAAATGGTCCAGTTTCATTCTTCTGCATGTGGCTGTCCAACTCTCCCAACACCATTTGTTGAAGAGACTGTCTTTGTTCCATTGGACATTCTTTCCTGCTTTGTTGAAGATTAGTTGAACATAGAGTTGAGGGTCCATTTCTGGGCTCTCTATTCAGTTCCATTGAGCTATGTGTCTGTTTTTGTGCCAGTACCATACTGTCTTGATGATGACAGCTTTGTAATAGAGCTTGAAGTCTGGAATTGTGATGCCACCAGCTTTGCTTTTCTTTTTTCAACATTCCTCTGGCTATTCAAGGTCTTTTCTGGTTCCATACAAATTTTAGGATTATTTGTTCCATTTCTTTGAAAAAAGTTGATGGTATTTTGATAGGGATTGCATTGAATGTGTAGATTGCTCTAGGTAGCATTGACATCTTCACAGTATTTGTTCTTCTAGTCCATGAGCATGGAACATTTTTCCATTTCTTTGCATCTTCCTCAATTTCTTTCAAGAGTATTCTATAGTTTTCTGAGTACAGATTCTTTGCCTCTTTGGTTAGATTTACTGCTAGGTATCTTATGGTTTTGGGTACAATTGTAAATGGGATCGACTCCTTAATTTCTCTTTCTTCTGTCTTATGTTGGTGTATAGAAATGCCACTGATTTCTGTGCATTGATTTTATATCCTGCCACTTTACTGAATTCCTGTATGAGTTCTAGCAGTTTTGGGGTGGAGTCTTTTGGCTTTTCCACATAAAGTATCATATCATCTGCAAAGAGTAAGAGTTTCACTTCTTCTTTGCCAATTTGGATGCCTTTTATTTCTTTTTGTTGTCTGATTGCTGTGGCTAGGACGACTTCTAGTACTATGTTGAATAGCAGCTGTGATAGTGGACCTCCCTGCCATGTTCCTGACCTTAGGGGGAAAACTCTCAGTTTTTCCCCTTTGAGAATGATATTCGCTGTGGGTTTTTCATAGATGGCTTTTATGATATTGAGGTATGTATCCTCTATCCCTATAATCTGAAGAGTTTTGATCAAGAAAGGATGCTGTACTTTGTCAAATGCTTTTTCTGCATCTATTGAGAGGATCATATGGTTCTTGTTCTTTCCTTTATTAATGTATTGTATTACATTAACTGATTTGTGGATGATGAACCCACCTTGCAGCCCAGGAATAAATCCCACTTGGTCGTGGTGAATAATCCTTTTAATGTACTGTTGGATCCTATTGGCTAGTATTTGTTGAGAATTTTTGCATCCATGTTCATCAGCGTTATTAGACTGCAATTCTCTTTTTTGATGGGGTCTTTGTCTGATTTTGGGATCAAGGTAATGCTGGCCTCATAAAACGAGTTTGGAAGTTTTCCTTCCATTTCTATTTTTTGGAACAGTTTCAGAAGAATAAGTATTAATTCTTTAAATGTTTGGTAGAATTCCCTTGGGAAGCCACCTGGCCCTGGGCTCTTGTTTGTTGGGAGATTTTTGATTACTGCTTCAATTTCCTTGCTGGTTATGGATCTCTTCAGGCTTTCTATTTCTTCCTGGTTCAGTTTTGGTAGTTTATATGTTTCCAGGAATGCATCCATTTCCTCCAGATTGCCTAATTTGTCAGCATATCATTGCTCATAATATGTTCTTATAATTGTTTGTATTTCTTTGGTGTTGGTTGTGATCTCTCCTCTTTCATTCATGATTTTATTTATTTGGTTCCTTCTCTTTTCTTTTTGATAAGTCTGGCCAGGGGTTTATCAATCTTATTAATTCTTTCAAAGAACCAGCTCCTAGTTTCATTGGTCTGTTCTACTGTTCTTTTGGTTTCTATTTCATTGATTTCTGCTCTGATCTTTATTATTTCTCTTCTTCTGCCGGGTTTAGGCTTTATTTGCTGTTCTTTCTCCAGCTCCTTTAGGTGTAGGGTTAGGTTGTGTACTTGAGACCTTTCTTGTTTCTTGAGAAAAGCTTGTGCTGCTATATACTTTCTTCATAGGACTGCCTGTGGTGCATCCTAAAGATTTTGAACAGTTGTGTTTTTATTTTCATTTGTTTTGATGAATTTTTTAAATTCTTCTTTAATTTCCTGGTTGACCCATTCATTCATTAGTAGGATGCTCTTTAGCCTCCATGTATTTGAGTTCTTTCCAACTTTCCTCTTGTGATTGAGTTCTAGTTTCAAAGCATTGTGGTCTGAAAATATGCAGGGAATGATCCCAATCTTTTGGTACTGGTTGTGACCTGATTTGTGACCTAGGATGTGATCTATTCTGGAGAATGTTCCGTGGCACTAGAGAAGAATGTGTATTCTGTTGCTTTGGGATGGAATGTTCTGAATATATCTGTGAAGTCCATTTGGTCCAGTGTGTCATTTAAAGTCTTTATTTCCTTGTTGATCTTTTGCTTAGATGATCTGTCCATTTCAGTGAGGGGGGTGTTAAAGTCCCCTACTATTATTGTATTGTTGTTAATGTGTTTCTTTGACTTTGTTATTAATTGCCTTATATAATTGGCTGCTCCCATGTTAGGGGCATAGATATTTACAATTGTTAGATCTTCTTGTTGGACAGACCCTTTAAGTAGGATATAGTGTCCTTCCTCATCTCTTATTATAGTCTTTGGTTTAAAATCTAATTTGTCTGATATGAGGATTGCCACCCAGCTTTCTTTTGGTGTCCATTAGCATGGTAAATGGTTTTCCACCCCCTCACTTTCAATCTGGAGGTGTCTTTGGGTCTAAAATGAGTCTCTTGCAGACAGCATATTGATGGTCTTTTTTTTTTTTTTTTATCCAATCTGATACCCTGTGTCTTTGGATTGGGGCATTTAGCCCATTTACATTCAGGGTCACTATTGAAAGACATGAATTTAGTGCCATTGTATTGCCTGTAAGGTGACTGTTACTGTATATTGTCTGTTTTCCTTTCTGGTCTATATTGCTTTTAGGCTCTCTCTTTGCTTAGAGGGCCCCTTTCAATATTTCTTGTAGGGCTGGTTTCGTGTTTGCAAATTCCTTTAGTTTTTGTTTGTCCTGGAAGCTTTTTATCTCTCCTTCTATTTTCAATGACAGCCTAGCTGGATATAGTATTCTTGGCTGCATATTTTTCTCATTTAGTGCTCTGAATATATCCTGCCAGTCCTTTCTGGCCTGCCAGGTCTCTGTGGGTAGATCTGTTGCCAATCTAATGTTTCTACCATTGTAGGTTACATATCTCTTCTCCCAAGCTGCTTTTAGGATTTTCTCTTTGTCTCTGAGACTCGTAAGTTTTACTATTAGATGTCAGCGTGCTGACCTATTTTTATTGATTTTGAGGGGGGTTCTCTGTGCCTCCTGGATTTTGATGCCTGTTTCCTTCCCCAAATTAGGGAAGTTCTTTGCTATAATTTGCTCCAATATACCTTATGCCCCTCTCTCTCTTTCTTCTTCTTCTGGGATCCCAATTATTCTAATATTGTTTCATCTTCTGGTATCACTTATCTCTCGAATTCTACCCTTGTGATCCAGTAGCTGTTTATCTCTCTTTTTCTCAGCTTCTTTATTCTCCATCATTTGGTCTTCTATATTACTAATTCTCTCTTCTGCCTCATTTATCCTAGCAGTTAGAGCCTCCGTTTTTTATTGCACCTCATTAATAACCTTTTTGATTTCGTCTTGGTTAGATTTTAGTTCTTTTATTTCTCCAGAAAGGGTTTCTCTAGTATCTTCCGTGTTTTTTTCAAGCCCAGCTAGTATCTTTATAATCTTCATTCTGAACTCTCTTTCCGACATCTTACTAATGTCTGTATTGATTAGGTCCCTGGCAGTCAGTACTGCCTCTTGTTCTTTTTTTTGAGGTGATTTTTTCCATCTTGTCATTTTGTCCAGAGAATAGATGAATGAGAGAACAAAATGCTAACAGGATAACAATGACCCCAGAAAAATATACACTAAACAAATCAGAAAAGACCTGAAGCAGGGGGAAAAGAAAGGAAAAGAAAGAAAAAAGGAAAAAAAAAGAAAAAGAAAAGGAAAAAAAAGAATATGATCAAATATGATCAGGCTGTTGAATAGATCAGTGCCACACACTAGATTCTGGATGTATTTTTGTCTGTTAGAAGAAACTGCCTCCCAAAATTTTAAAGAAAGAAAAACTTATATATGTACAAAAATAAGGGTAAATACGATGAAGGGATGGAATATGACTATAAAGATGAAAATTATAAAAGATTTTACAAAAGGAATTGATAAGATAAGAAGTTGGTTGAAAAAAGAAAGAAGAGAAATTTTTTTTTAAAAAAAGGGAGAGAATGTGATCAGGCAGGAGACTAGAACAAAGCCATACAGTAGAGATTTAGGGTATATTTTGGTCTGTTAGAAGAAACTGTATCCCAAAATTTTAAAGAGAGAACAACTTATATATATACCAAAAATAAGGTTAACTACTATGAAAGAATAGAATATCACTCTAAAACTGAAAAACAACAAAAAAAAAAGGATTTTAAAAAAGGGATTGATAAGATGTTGGTTGAAAAAGGGAAAAAGAAAAATTAAAAAAAATAGAAAAAGAAAATTTAAAAAATTAACTTTGAAAGACTAAAGAATCAGGGGGAAAAAAAGCCATGAATTCTATAGCTGTATTCCCCTAGTGCTGGAGTTCTGCCGTTCTCATTGATTGGTAACCTTGGTCTTGGCTGGCTGTTCTTGCTGATCTTCTGGGGGAGGGGCCTGTTGCAGTGATTCTCAGATGTCTTTGCAGGAGGCAGAATTGCACCGCCCTTGCCTGGGCTGGGCTAAGTAATCTGCTCGGGTTTGCTCTTGGGAGCTTTTGTTCCCTGCAAGCTTTCCGTACAGCTTTGGAGGACGAGAGTGAAAATGGTGGCCTCCCAATCTCCGCCCTGGAGGAGCCGAGAACTCGGGGCCCCACTCCTCAGTGCACCCCCAGAGAAAAGCAGTCAGTCGCTCCCATCTCCCCAGTCTCCGGCCACACTCCGTGCTCACCCGGCCTGTGACCGAGTGTTTCTATCTCTGACACACGACCCTGTGTGGAGTCTCCAAACCCAGCAGATCCCTGCAGTGTGCTCCCATGCCGCTCCTCCCGGGGGAGGAAGGGGAGTCTCCCCGGAGAAGCCGCTTGTTGGGTCCCTGATGGAGGAGCAGGGGCCCGACTATGCCACGGATCACAGTTTATGGCAACCCTGAGCTGAGAGCCCGCGCCTCGGCTCCGTCTCTGCAGCTGGCTTCCCCGCTCTGATACCTGGGAGCTCTGCCACACTCAGGCACCCCCAGTCTTTCTGTGACCCCAAGGGTCCTGAGACCACACTGTCCCAGCGAGGGTCCACCCCCTGCTTAGCCACGGGAGTGACGTCCCTCAGGCGGAGCCGACTTCTACAAGTTCCGATTTTGTGCTCCGAGGCTCTATCACTTGCCAGAAGCAGCCGCCGGAGTCCCCCTTCCCTGCCATCTCTCCTCCCGAATATTGCCTTGGATTCACTTCTCCACACGTCCTACCTTCAAGAAAGTGGTCGCTTTTCTGATGAGAGAGTTGTTGCTCTTCTTTTCTTCGATCTCCTGTTGAGTTTGTAGGTGTTCAGAATGGTTTGATCCCTATCCAGCTGAATTACTGGGACCAGACGAAATTTAAGTCTCCTACTCCTCCGCCATCTTGCTCCTCCTCCGCTACCATGCCCTTTTAACAGTTCTTTTGAGAGTCGTGCTAGAGAATTAACCACTGATTCATCACTGAGCACCAAAAGAAGCAGTTAGGTGGTCTGTAGGGGCCATGCTTTCTGAAAAATGGGTAATTTAAACCTTAGGTTCATCTTCAGGGAGCAAGGTGCTCCCAATGATATTGAAACGCATGCTAGTGGAGTGGAATGGAGAGACATGCAGGCTGAGACTCTGCCTAGCATTTAATCTCTTATGTAACTTTAAAAAGCATCAAATATATGTGAATTATATATCGTACATGTGTGCATATATAACTGCGTAAAGAGGTACTGCTCTCTAAGATGATAATGTTTTCTTTTCTTTTTTTTTTTTTTTAAAGATTTTCTTTATTTATTTGACAGAGAGACACGGTGAGAGAGGGAACACAAGCAGGGGGAGTGGGAGAGGGAGAAGCAGGCTTCCCGCGGAGCAGGGAGCCCGACGCGGAACTCGATCCCAGGACCCCGGGATCATGACCTGAGCCGAAGGCAGGCGCTTAACGACTGAGCCACCCAGGCATCCCTAAGATGGTAATGTTTTCTTAATCTAATTTTTAAGAATGTCTTTTCCTCTAAACATGTTTGGTGGTCATTTTAATATGTAAATAGTAGTGAACGTTTTTTAATTTTAGTTCTCTAGGGAGCGCTGTATCAAATGTGCCTCGGCTTTTGTACATAAAAAATGTGATAAAATAACTTCATTTGCACTGTGCTCCAAATTAGGTTAGTTCGATGAAGAAATGAGGGACGACTAAACACCACTCCACCCTCCGCCCCAGGGCACATACCTGTGAGAGCAGAGTGTAGGGGTGGGGCTGAGCCAATGGGGGCCATCTGCCTGCTCCCTGCCATGCAGGTCAGTTCATTCCCCAGCCTCTGACTGCAGGTCTCTGGGTAACCTTCTTCAACTGCACCCACGCTTCAGCATTCAAATTGAATGAATTATTGTTTGTTCCCCACTCCCTCCCCAGCTACCCCACGTATGTGTTAGTTTAAAAACTTGTCCATCCATGGGGCGCCTGGGTGGCTCAGTCAGTTAAGCGTCTGCCTTCGGCTCAGGTCATGATCCCAGGGTCCTGGGATCGAGCCCCGCGTCGGGCTCCATGCTGAGCAGGGAGCCTGCTTCTCCCTCTCCCTCTGCCCTGCTGCTCCCCCTGCTTGTGATCTCTCTCTAATAAATAAAATATTTAAAAATAAATAAATAAATAAAATAAAAAATTGCCCATCCAGATTATGGTGCCAAAACAGAATTGTTTTTTATGTTTGGCTACCACTTTATCGTCTCTTCTTTGTGCTGTGCTTTATTTTGGTCTTTGAAAACAAGCTTTATTCTCATTTTCCCACTATTTATAGTGCCTTATAGATTTGTATTCAAGCTATTTGGATAATACCTTATTATAAAACTGGTTTAAATGCAAACAAAAAATAGCAACAGCAACCCCAATTCTTTCCTTAGAAGTTTTGTTCCAGAAAACTGTGACCCAGAAGAGACTGTGATATCTAGAGAATGTTTTATCAAGCCGTATTCAAAAGGATAGAAAGGAAGGATATAAGGAGGAACAAAGCAGAATTTCAAGAAGGGCAATGGAGAAAAGGTCTGGGAGGGCAGAATGTCTTGGAACCCTTTCAGAAAACTGTTCCCATTTCTTCCTGATGACAGTTATGGTCCCTGCACATATGTGAGGATGGAAAGCTCAAGAAAAATGGCAGGATAGAGAAGACCTATAATTACACCACAGACACAGGCTTATAAAGGGTCTCCTTTTAACTATTCCTTGGGGTTTGATTAATTACTTGCTTATTGCTGAAGACAGAATAGACTGACCAGAACTGGGATTTTAATGGAGAAAATGAGACAGCCATTAGACAGTTCTTAGCAGAAGAAAGTGATGCACTAAAAATGTAAATGTTTTGGGTTGACTCTACCTCCTCTTCTTGCCCAGCTGTAAGAGACCTTGAGGTTTCCTTGGCTGCTCTGGAGAGCAATGAGATTTAGCACTCAGTTGAGAATGCTAATCTCGTTTGTTACATTCCACTTTCAAGCTCCTTGGTCAGTTAGATTACCAGACAATAATCGTGCACAGTTTACCATCATGTGTCTTTAATAACCCAGACATTTGTGCTTAAGGGGTTAGTGTGGATTAGAATATATATTAGCTGGATATTAATACATTTAATCAATCCATTTTTTTTAATTCATGAGATTTTTTTTCACTTGTAACATTTGGGCTTTCCATTTTTGTTCACAGACTCTATAAGTAAGACATAACTAAGAGGAATAATTTTATTTTATTGTTATCATCATCCAATGTCATTTACTTTATAATTAGGATCAATATCAATACGCTGTTCTGAATGCTGTGTGAGCAAGATTCTGTTGAAAACCAGTTTGTTTTTCTTTCCCCTAAATCATGAACAGAGGCCTCCCTCATATTTCTGGTCAGGCATCAAATAAATGTGAAATATTGTCATAAAGCAAGAAATCCTTTACTACTACAGAAGAAAAAGCCACAAACATCATCTGCTGACAGGGAGTGCACACACCCATACATTCACACACACCTAGATAGGCACACACATGTAAGAAAACACATATAATACTAAGAATGATGGAACAAAAAGTCATAGAAGAAATACTGTTTACTTTTATTACCTTGTTCAATTGAGTGCAACAAACTTTGAATGAGACCTTATTCAGTGCCATAATCTGAGCTAGGTTTCAGGAGTAGAAAGAGGAATAAAGCATGAACTCTAGCTTTGTAGACCTTAAAGTCCAATGCACACTTAGAAAACTAGAAACATGGTTCACTGCTCAGGAATTGTGCACACACCATAGGTTATTGTTATAATTCATTGTGACCTAGTGAAAGTCAACAGAACACTTTGTTAATAAGGATAAAAGAGTTTTTCCTTTTATCCTATCACACTTAGAACAATGTGCAAAGAATATACAGTGGGTACTATCTTAGCTATTTCCTACCAAGGAACTGGTGATTAGCATTAGTCAGTGATGTGATAGCCCTAGTCTGTGTGTATGTGTATGTCTGTGTGTGTGTGTGTGAGAATGTGTACATCCAAGCTTCTTTCCTTTCTTTTCTTGCATTTCTTTCTTTCTCTCTTTCTTTCTTTCTTTCTTTCTTTCTTTCTTTCTTTCTTTCTTTCT